>NC_140997.1:127765008-128348966 GCF_052327205.1 Somniosus microcephalus
AGTAAAACATACCCCTCCGCATATCAGTAAAATATCCCCCTCCCCTTATCAGTAAATTATCCCCCTCCCCATATCAGTAAAATATCCCACGCTCCCCATATCCATAAAATATCCCCCTCCCCACATCAGAAAAATATCCCACACTCCCCATATCAGTAATTTATCCCCCTCGCCATCTCAAAAAACTTCCCCCTCCCCATATCAATAAATTATCCCCCGCCCATATCAGAATAATATACCACACTCCCCATATCAGTGAAATATCCCCCACCCCATATCAGTAAAATATCCCCCTCTCAATATCAGTAAATTATCCACCTACCCATATCAGAGAAACATCCCCCTCGCCGTATCAGTAAATTACACCCTCCCCATTTCAGTAAAATATCCCACACTCCCCATATCAGTAAAATATCCCCCTCACCATATCAGTAACATACCCACACTCCCCATATCAGAAAAACTTCCCTCTCCCCATATCAGTAAATTAATCCCCTCCCTATATCAGTAAATTATCCCCCTCCCCATATCAGTAAAATAGCCCCCTCCCCATATCAGTAAATTATCCACCTCCCCATATCAGTAAAACATCCCACATTCCCCATATCAGTAAAATATCGCCCTCCCCATATCAATAAAATATCCCCCTCCCCTTATAAGTAAAATACCCCCTCCCCATATCAGAAAAACATTCCTCTCCCCATATCAGTAAACTTTCCCCTCCCCAATTCATAAAATTTCCCCCTCCCCATATGAAAAAACATCCACCTCCACATCTCAGTAAATCATCCCCCTCCCCATATCAGTAAAATATGCCACTCTCCCCATTTCTGTAAAATATCCCCCTCCCATATCAGTATAATATCCCACTCCCCATATCAGTAAAATATCCACCTCACCATATCAGTATATTATCCCCCTCCCCATATCAGTAAATTATCCTCCTCCCCATATCAGTAAAATATCCCACTCCCCATACCAGTAACTTATCCCCGTCACCGTATCAGTAAATTATCCCCCAACCCACATCAGTAAATTATCCCCCTCCCCATGTCAGTAAAATATCCCCCTCCCTATATCAGTAAATTATCAGCCTCACCGTATCAGTAAGTTATCCCCCAACCCATAACAGTAAAATATCGCACACTCCCCATATCAATAATTTATCACCCTCCCCATACAGAATAACATCACCCTTCACACATCAGTAAATTATCCCCCTCCCCATATCAGTAATATATCCCCCTCCCCATTTCAGTGAAATATCACCCTCCCCATGTCAGTAAAATAACCCACTCCCCATATCAGTAAAATATCCCACACTCCCCATATCAGTAAAATATCTCCCTCTCCATATCAGTAAAAAATTCCCCTCCACAAATCAGTAAAATATCCCCCTCCGCATATCAATAAATTATCCCCCTCCCCATAGCAGTAAAATATACCCCTCCCCATATCAATAAAATATCCCCCTCCCCATATCAGTAAATTATCTGACACTCTCCATATCAGTAAAATATTCCCCTCCCCATATAAGAAATCATTCCACTCCCCGTATCAGTAAATTACCCCCATCCCATATCAGTAAAATATCCCACACTCCCCGTATCAGTAAAATATCCCCCTCCCCATATCAGAAAAATATCCCACACAGCCCATATCAGTAAAATATCCCCCTCCCCATATCCGTAAAATATCAACCACCCCACATCAGAAAAATATCCCACATTCCCTATATCAGTAATTAATCCCCCTCGCCATCTCAGAAAAACTTTCCCCTCCCCATATCAATAAAATATCCCATGCTCCGCATATCCGTAAAATATCTCCATCCCCACATCAGAAAAATATCCCACACTCCCTATATCAGTAATTTAACCCCCTCGCCATCTCAGAAAAACTTTCCCATCCCCATATCAATAAATTATCCCCCGCCCATATCAGAAAAATATACCACACTCCCCATATCAGTGAAATATCCCCTACCCATATCAGAAAAACATCCCCCTCGCCGTATCAGTAAATTACACCCTCCCCATATCAGTGAAATATCCGACACGCCCCATATCAGTAAACTATCCGCCTCCCCATATCAGTAAAATATCCCACACTCCCCATGTCAGAAAAACATCCCCCTCCCCATATCAGTAAATTATCCCCCTCCCCATATCAGTAAATTATCCCACAATACCCATATCAGTAAAATATCCCACAATCCCCATATCAGTAAAATATACCTTTCCCCATATCAATAAAATATCCCCCTCCCCTTATAAGTAAAATACCCCCTCCCCATATCAGAAAAACATTTCTCTCCCCATATCAGTAAATTAGCCACCTCCCCATTTCAGTAAAATATCCCACACTCCCCATATCAGTAATATATCCCCCTCCCCATTTCAGTAAAATATCCCACACTCCCCATGTCAGTAAAATATACCCCTCCCCATATCAGTAATATATCCCCCTCCCCACTTCAGTAAAAGATCCCGCACTCCACATATCAGTAAAATATCCCCATCCCCATGTCAGTAAATAATCCCCCTCCCCATAGCAGTAAATTATACCCCCCCTTCTCAGTCAAATATCCCACTCCCCATATCAGTTAATTATCCCACTCCCCATATCAGTAAATTACCCCCTCCCCACCTCAGTAAATTATCCCACTCCCCATGTCAGTAATATATCACCCTCCCCATGTCAGTAAATTATCCCCCTCCCTCTATCAGTAAATTAACCCCTTCCGCATATCAGTAAAATATCCCCCTCCCCAAATCAGTAAAAACTCCCACTTCCCATATCAGTAAATTATCCCACACTCCCCATATCAGTAAAATATCACCCTTATCCATATCAGTAAATTATCCCCTTCCCCATATCAGTAAAATAACCCCCTCACCATCTCAGTAAAATATCCCACTCCCCATATCAGTAAAATATCCCACTCCCCATATCAGTAAAATATCCCACACTCCCCATATCAGTAAAATATCCCACATTCCCCATATCAGTAAAATATCCACCACCCCATATCAGTAAATGATCCCCCTCCCATGTCAGTAATATAACCCCCTCACCATCTCAGTAAAATATCCCACTCCCCATATCAGTAAGTTATCCCCCTCCCCATATCATTAAATTATACCACTCCCCATATCAGTAAAATATTCACCTCCCCATATCCGTAATTTATCTCCCTCCCCATATCAGAAAAACATCATCCTCCACATATCAGTAAATTATCCCCATCCCCATATCAGTAAAATATCCCACACTCCCCATATCTGTAATTTATCCCCCTCCCCATATCAGAAAATCATGCCCCTCCCCACATCAGTAATTTATCCCCCCCATTATCAGTAAAATATCCCACACTTCCCATATCAGTAAAATATTCTCCTCCCCATATCAGAAAAACATTCCCCTCCCGATATCAGGAAATTATCGCCTCCCCATATCAGTAAAATATCCCACTCTCCCCATATCAGTAAAATTTACCCCTCCCCATATCAGTAAAATATCCCTCTCCCGATATCAGTATAAAAATCCCCCTCCACATATCAGTAAAATATCTACCTCCGCGTATCAGTAAAATATCCCCTTCCCCATGTCAGTAAATTATCCCCCTTCCCATATCAGTTAATTATCCCACTCCCTATATCAGTAAAATATCCCCCTCCCCATATCAGTAAATTACCCCCTCCCCACCTCAGTAAATTATCCCACTCCCCATGTCAGTAAAATATCCCCCTCCCCATATCAGTAAATTATCCCCTTCCACTATCAGTAAATTAACCCCTTCCACATATCAGTAAAACATCCACCTCCCCAAATCAGTAAATTACCCCCTCCCCATATTAGTAAATTATGCCACACTCCTGGTATCAGTAAAATATCCCACACTCCCCATATCAATAAAATATCCACCACACCATATTAGTAAATGACCCCCTCCCCATATCAGTAAGAGATCCCCCTCACCATATCATTAAAATATCCCCCTCCCCATATCAGTAAAAAATCCCCTCCACATATCAGTAAAATATTCCCCTCTGCATATCAGTAAAATATCCCCCTCCACATGTCAGTAAATTATCCCCCTCCCCATGTCAGGAAAATATCCATCTCCCCATATCAGTAAAGTATCCCCCTCCCCATATCAGTAAAATATCCCCCTCCCCATATCAGTAAAATATACCCCTCCCCATATCAGTAAAATATCCCCCTCCCCATATCAGTAAATTACCCCCTCCCCATGTCAGTAATATATCCCCCTTTCTATATCAGTAAAATATTCCCCTCCCCATTTCAGAAAAACATTCCCCTCCCCATATCAGTAAATTATCCCCCTCCCCATATCAGTAAATTATCCCCCTCCCCATATCAGTAAATTATCCCACACTCCCCATATCAGTAAAATATCACCCTCTCCATCTCAGTAAATTATCCCCCTCCCCATATCAGTAAATTAACCCCCTCACCATCTCAGTAAAATATCCCTCTCCCTATATCAGTAAAATATCCCACTCCCCATATCAGTAAAATATCCCACACTCCCCATATCAGTAAAATATCCCACACTCCCCATATCAGTAAAAAAATCCCCCTCCACATGTCAGTAAAATATCTACCTCCATGTATCAGTAAAATATCCCCTTCCCCATGTCAGTAAATTATCCCCCTTCCCATATCAATTAATTATCCCACTCCCTATATCAGTAAAATATCCCCCTCCCCATATCAGTAAATTAACCCCTCCCCACCTCAGTAAATTATCCCACTCCCCATGTCAGTAAAATAGCACCCTCCCCATATCAGTAAATTATCCCCCTCCCACTATCAGTAAATTGACCCCTTCCACATATCAGTAAAACATCCACCTCCCCAAATCAATAAAATCCCCCTCCCCATATCAGAAAAACATTCCCCTCCCCATATCAGTAAAATATCCCCCTCCCCATATCAGTAAAATATCCCCCTCCCCATATCAGTAAAATATCCCCCTCCCCATGTCAGTAAAATATCCCCCTCCCCATATCAGTAAATTACCCCCTCACCATATCATTAAAATATCCCCCTCCCCATATCAGTAAAAAATCCCCTCCACATATCAGTAAAATAACCCCTCTGCATATCAGTAAAATATTCCCCTCCCCATGTAAGTAAATTAACCCCCTCCCCATATCAGTAAAATATCTCCCTCCACATATCAGTAAATTATCCCCCTCCACCTATCAGTAAAATACCCCATTCCCTTATCAGTAAAATATCCCCCTCCCCATATCAGTAAAATATCCCCCTCCCCATGTCAGTAAAATATGCCACACTCCCCATATCCGTAATTAATCCCCCTCACCATATCAGAAAAACATTCCCCTCCACATATCAGTAAATTATCCCCCTCCCCATTTCAATAAAATTGCCCCCTCCCCATATCAGTAAAATATCCCACAGTCCCCAGATCATTAAATTATCCCCTCCCCATATCATTAAAATATCCCACACTCTCCATGTCAGTAAATTATCCCACACGCCTCATATCAATATAAAATACCCCTCCCCATGTCAGTAAAATATAGCCCTCCACATATCAGTAAAATATCCAACACCCCATCCAATAAATAATCCCCCTCCCCATATGAGTAAAATATCCCCCTCCACATATCAGTAAAATTTCCCCCTTTCTATATCAGTAAAATATCCCACTCCACATATCAGTAAGTTATCCCCTTCCTCATATCATTAAATTATACCACTCCCCATATCAGTAAAATATCCGCCTCCCCATAACAGTAAAATATCCCCCTCCCCATATCAGTAAATTATCCCCATCCCCATATCAGTAAAATATCCCACACTCCCCATATCTGTAATTTATCCCCCTCCCCATATCAGAAAAACATTCCCCTCCCGATATCAGTAAATTATCACCTCCCCATATCAGTAAAATATCCCACACACCCCATATCAGTAAAATATAGCCATCCCCATATCAGTAAAATGTCCCTCTCCCCATATCAGTAAAAAAATCCCCCTTCACATATCAGTAAAATATCTACCTCCGTGTATCAGTAAAATATCCCCTTCCCCATGTCAGTAAATTACCCCCTTCACATATCAGTTAATTATCCCACTCCCTATATCAGTATAATATCCCCCTCCCCATATCAGTAAATTACCTCCTCCCCACCTCAGTAAATTATCCCACTCCCCATGTCAGTAAAATATCCCCCTCCCATTATCAGTAAAATATCCCCCTCCCACTCTCAGTAAATTGACCCCTTCCACATATCAGTAAAACATCCACCTCCCCAAATCAGTAAATTACCCCCTCCCCATATCAGGAAATTATGCCACACTCCTGATATCAGTAAAATATCCCACACTCCCTATATCAGTAAAATATCCAGCACCCCATATTAGTAAATGATCCCCCTCCCCATGTCAGTAAAATATCCCCTCCACATATCAGTAAAATATCCCCTCCTGCATATCAGTAAAATATCCCCCTCTGCATATCAGTAAAATATCCCCCTCCCCCTGTCAGTAAATTATCCCCCTCCCCATGTCAGTAAAATATCCCCCTTTGTATATCAGTAAAATATTCCCCTCCCCATATCAGAAAAACATTCCCCTCCCCATATCAGTAAAATATCCCCCTCCCCATATCAGTAAAATATCCGCCTCCCCATATCAGTAAAATATCATCCTCCCCATATCAGTAAAATATCCCCCTCCCCATATCAGTAAATTACCCCCTCACCATATCATTAAAATATCCCCCTCCCCATATCAGTAAAAAATCCCCTCCACATATCAGTAAAATAACCCCTCTGCATATCAGTAAAATATCCCCCTCCCCATGTAAGTAAATTAACCCCCTCCCCATATCAGTAAAATATCCATCTCCCCATATCAGTAAAATATCCCCCCTTCCATATCAGTAAAATATTCCCCTCCCCATATCAGAAAAACATTCCCCTCCCCATATATTTAAATTATCCCCCTCCCCATATCAGTAAATTATCCCCCTCCCCATATCAGTAAAATATCCCCCTGCCCACGTCAGTAAATTATCCCACTCCCCATATCAGTAAAATAGCTCCCTCCACATATCAGTAAATTATCCCCCTCCACCTATCAGTAAAATACCCCCTCCCCTTATCAGTAAAATATCCCCCTCCCCATATCAGTAAAATATTCCCCTCCCCATATCAGAAAAACATTCCCCTCCACAGATCAGTAAATTATCCCCCTCCCCATATCAATAAAATTGCCCCCTCCCCATATCAGTAAAATATCCCACAGTCCCCAGATCATTAAATTATCCCCCTCCCCATATCATTAAAATATCCCACACTCTCCATATCAGTAAATTATCCCACACGCCTCATATCAGTATAATATACCACTGCCCATGTCAGTAAAATATACCCCTCCACATATCAGTAAAATATCCAACATTCCATACCAGTAAATTATCCCCCTCCCCATATTAGTAAAATATCCCCCTTTCTATATCAGTAAAATCTTCCCCTCCCCATATCAGAAAAACATTCCCCTCCCCATATCAGTAAAATGACCCCCTCCCGATATCAGTAAAATATCCCCCTCCCCATATCAGTAAAATATCCCCCTGCCCACGTCAGTAAATTACCCCACTCCCCATATCAGTAAAATAGCTCCCTCCACATATCAGTAAATTATCCCCCTCCACCTATCAGTAAAATACCCCCTCCCCTTATCAGTAAAATATCCCCCTCCCGATGTCAGTAAAATACCCCCCTCCCCATATCAGTAAGATATGCCACACTCCCCATATCCATAATTAATCCCCCTCCCCATATCGGAAAAACATTCCCCTCCACAGATCAGTAAATTATCCCCCTCCCCATATCAATAAAATTGCCCCCTCCCCATATCAGTAAAATATCCCACAGTTCCCAGATCATTAAATTATCCCCCTCCCCATATCATTAAAATATCCCACACTCTCCATATCAGTAAATTATCCCACACGCCTCATATCAGTATAATATACCCCTCCCCATGTCAGTAAAATATACCCCTCCACATATCAGTAAAATATCCAACACCCCATACCAGTAAATTATCCCCCTCCCCATATTTGTAAAATATCCCCCTTTCGATATCATTAAAATCTTCCCCTCCCCATATCAGAAAAATATTCCCCTCCCCATATCAGTAAAATGACCCCCTCCCGATATCAGTAAAATATCCCCCTCCCCATATCAGTAAAATATCCCCCTCCCAATATCAGTAAAATATCCACCTCCCCATATCAGAAAATTATCCCACTCTCCCCATATCAGTAAAATATTGCCCTCCCCATATCAGTAAATTATCCTCCTCCACATATCAGTAGAATATCCACGTCCCCATCTCAGTAAATTATCCCCTCCCCATATCAGTAAAATATCCCACATTCCCCATATCCATAATTTATCCCCCTCCCCATATCAGAAAAACATCCCCCACCACATATCAGTAAATTACTCCCTCCCCATATCAGTAAAATTGCCCCCTCCCTGTATCATTAAAATTTACCACGCTCCCCATATCAGTAATTACTCCCCCTCCCCATATCATAAAAGTACCCCCTCCACATATCAATAATTTATCCCCCTCCCATTATCAGTAAAATATTCCACACTCCCCATATCAGTACAATAGCCCACACACCCCATATCAGCAAATTATCCCACACTCCCCATATCAGTAAAATATTCCCCTCCCCATATCAGAAAAACATTCCCCTCCCAATATCAATAAATTATCACCCTCCCCATATCAGAAAAATATCCCACACTTCCCATATTGGTAAAATATCCCACTCCCCATATCAGTAAAATATCCCACATTCCCCATATCAGTAAAATATCCCCCTCCACATATCAGTAAAATATCCCACACTCCCCATATCAGATAAACATCCCTCTCCCCATATCAGTAAATTATCCCCCTCCCCAAATCTGTAATTTGTCCCCCTCCCCATATCAGAAATCATCCCCCACCCCGTATCAGTAAATTACTCCCTCCCCATATCAGTAAAATATCCCACACTCCCCATATCAGTAAAATATCCCCCTCCCCATATCAGTAAAATATCCCACACTGCCCATATCAGTAAAATATCCCCCTCCCCATATCATTAAATTATACCACTCCCCATATCAGTAAAATATCCCCCTCTCCATATCAGTAAATTATCCCTCTCCCCACATCAGTAAATTATCCCCCTCCCCATATCAGTAAAATATCTCCCTCCACATATCATTAAATGATCCCCCTCCACATATCAGTAAAATATCCCCCTCCCCATTTCAGTAAAATATCCCCCTCCCCATGTAAGTAAATTAACCCCCTCCCCATATCAGTAAAATATCCATCTCCGCATATCAGTGAAATATCCTCCTCCCCATATCAGTAAAATACCCCCCTCCCCATATCAGTAAATTACCCCCTCCCCATATCAGTAAAATATCCCCCTTTCTATATCAGTAAAATATTCCCCTCCCCATATCAGTAAAATATCCAACACCCCATACCAGTAAATTATCGCCCTCCCCATATTTGTTAAATATCCCCCTTTCTATATCAGTAAAATCTTCCCCTCCCCATATCAGAAAAACATTCCCCTCCCCATATCAGTAAAATGACCCCCTCCCCATATCAGTAAAATATCCCCCTCCCCATATCAGTAAAATATCCCACTCCCAATATCAGTAAAATATCCGCCTCCCATATCAGAAAATTATCCCACACTCCCCATATCAGTAAAATATTGCCCTCCCCATATCAGCAAATTATCCTCCTCCACATATCAGTAGAATATCCACCTCCCCATCTCAGTAAATTATCCCCACCCTGTATCAGTAAAATATCCCACACTCCCCATATCCGTAATTTATCCCCCTCCCCATATCAGAAAAACATTCCCCTCCACATATCAGTAAATTATCCCCCTCCCCATATCAGTAAAATTGCCCCCTCCCTATATCATTAAAATTTCCCACGCTCCCCATATCAGTAATTACTCCCCCTCCCCATATCATAAAAGTACCCCCTCCACATATCAATAATTTATCCCCCTCCCATTATCAGCAAAATATTCCACACTCCCCATATCAGTACAATAACCCACACACCCCATATCAGCAAATTATCCCACACTCCCCATATCAGTAAAATATTCCCCTCCCCATATCAGAAAAACATTCCCCTCCCGATATCAATAAATTATCACCCTCCCCATATCAGAAAAATATCCCACACTTCCCATATTGGTAAAATATCCCACTCCCCATATCAGTAAAATATCCCACATTCCCCATATCAGTAAAATATCCCCCTCCACATATCAGTAAAATATCCCACACTCCCCATATCAGATAAACATCCCTCTCCCCATATCAGTAAATTATCCCCCTCCCCAAATCTGTAATTTGTCCCCCTCCCCATATCAGAAATCATCCCCCAACCTGTATCAGTAAATTACTCCCTCCCCATATCAGTAAAATATCCCACACTCCCCATATCAGTAAAATATCCCCCTCCCCATATCAGTAAAATATCCCACACTGCCCATATCAGTAAAATATCCCCCTCCCCATATCATTAAATTATACCACTCCCCATATCAGTAAAATATCCCCCTCTCCATATCAGTAAATTATCCCTCTCCCCACATCAGTAAATTATCCCCCTCCCCATATCAGTAAAATATCTCCCTCCACATATCAGTAAATTATCCCCCTCCACGTATCAATAAAATATCCCCCTCCCCATATCAGTAAAATATCCCCCTCCCCATATCAGTAAATTAACTTCCTCCCCTTATCAGTAAATTAACCCACACTCTCCATATCAGTAAAATATGGCCCTCCCCATATCAGTAAATTATCCTCCTCCACATATCAGTAAAATATCCACCTCCGCATATCAGTAAATAATCCCCCTCCCCATATCAGTAAAATATTCCACAATCCCCAGATCCATAATTTATCCCCCTTCCCATATCAGAAAAACATCCCCCTCCACATATCAGTAAATCATCCCCCTCCACATATCAGTATATTATCCCCCTCTCCATATCAGTAAAATATCCCACACTCCCCATAACAGTAAAATATCCCCCTCCCATTTTCAGTAAAATAACCCACAATCCTTATATCAGTAAAATATCCCACAATCCCCATATCAGTAAAATATCCCACTCCCCATATCAGTAAAATATCCCACACGCCCCATATCAGTAAAATATCCCCCTCCCCATATCAGTAAATATCCCACTCCCCATATCAGTAAAATATCCCACACTCCCCATATCAGTAAAATATTCCCCTCCCCATATCAGAAAAACATTCCCCTCCCGATATCAATAAATTATCACCCTCCCCATATCAGAAAAATATCCCACACTTCCCATATTGGTAAAATATCCCACTCCCCATACCAGTAAAATATCCCACATTCCCCATATCAGTAAAATATCCCCCTCCACATATCAGTAAAATATCCCACACTCCCCATATCAGATAAACATCCCTCTCCCCATATCAGTAAATTATCCCCCTCCCCAAATCTGTAATTTGTCCCCCTCCCCATATCAGAAATCATCCCCCAACCTGTATCAGTAAATTACTCCCTCCCCATATCAGTAAAATATCCCACACTCCCCATATCAGTAAAATATCCCCCTCCCCATATCAGTAAAATATCCCACACTGCCCATATCAGTAAAATATCCCCCTCCCCATATCATTAAATTATACCACTCCCCATATCAGTAAAATATCCCCCTCTCCATATCAGTAAATTATCCCTCTCCCCACATCAGTAAATTATCCCCCTCCCCATATCAGTAAAATATCTCCCTCCACATATCAGTAAATTATCCCCCTCCACGTATCAATAAAATATCCCCCTCCCCATATCAGTAAAATATCCCCCTCCCCATATCAGTAAATTAACTTCCTCCCCTTATCAGTAAATTAACCCACACTCTCCATATCAGTAAAATATGGCCCTCCCCATATCAGTAAATTATCCTCCTCCACATATCAGTAAAATATCCACCTCCGCATATCAGTAAATAATCCCCCTCCCCATATCAGTAAAATATTCCACAATCCCCAGATCCATAATTTATCCCCCTTCCCATATCAGAAAAACATCCCCCTCCACATATCAGTAAATCATCCCCCTCCACATATCAGTATATTATCCCCCTCTCCATATCAGTAAAATATCCCACACTCCCCATAACAGTAAAATATCCCCCTCCCATTTTCAGTAAAATAACCCACAATCCTCATATCAGTAAAATATCCCACAATCCCCATATCAGTAAAATATCCCACTCCCCATATCAGTAAAATATCCCACACGCCCCATATCAGTAAAATATCCCCCTCCCCATATCAGTAAATATCCCACTCCCCATATCAGTAAAATATCCCACACTCCCCATATCAGTAAAATATTCCCCTCCCCATATCAGAAAAACATTCCCCTCCCGATATCAATAAATTATCACCCTCCCCATATCAGAATAATATCCCACACTTCCCATATTGGTAAAATATCCCACTCCCCATATCAGTAAAATATCCCACATTCCCCATATCAGTAAAATATCCCCCTCCACATATCAGTAAAATATCCCACACTCCCCATATCAGATAAACATCCCTCTCCCAATATCAGTAAGTTATCCCCCTCCCCAAATCTGTAATTTGTCCACCTCCCCATATCAGAAATCATCCCCCACCCTGTATCAGTAAATTACTCCCTCCCCATATCAGTAAAATATCCCACACTCCCCATATCAGTAAAATATCCCCCTCCCCATATCAGTAAAATATCCCACACTGCCCATATCAGTAAAATATCCCCCTCCCCATATCATTAAATTATACCACTCCCCATATCAGTAAAATATCCCCCTCTCCATATCAGTAAATTATCCCTCTCCCCACATCAGTAAATTATCCCCCTCCCCATATCAGTAAAATATCTCCCTCCACATATCAGTAAATTATCCCCCTCCACGTATCAGTAAAATATCCCCCTCCCCATATCAGTAAAATATCCCCCTCCCCATATCAGTAAATTAACCTCATCCCCATATCAGTAAATTATCCCACACTCTCCATATCAGTAAAATATGGCCCTCCCCATATCAGTAAATTATCCTCCTCCACATATCAGTAAAATATCCACCTCCGCATATCAGTAAATAATCCCCCTCCCCATATCAGTAAAATATTCCACAATCCCCAGATCCATAATTTATCCCCCTTCCCATATCAGAAAAACATCCCCCTCCACATATCAGTAAATTATCCCCCTCCCCATATCATAAAATCATCCCCCTCCACATATCAGTATATTATCCCCCTCTCCATATCAGTAAAATATCCCACACTCCCCATAACAGTAAAATATCCCCCTCCCATTTTCAGTAAAATAACCCACAATCCTCATATCAGTAAAATATCCCACAATCCCCATATCAGTAAAATATCCCACTCCCCATATCAGTAAAATATCCCACACGCCCCATATCAGTAAAATATCCCCCTCCCCATATCAGTAAATATCCCACTCCCCATATCAGTAAAATATCCCACACTCCCCATATCAGTAAAATATCCCCCTCCCCATATCAGTAAGTTATCCCCTTCCCCATATCATTAAATTATACCACTCCCCATATCAGTAAAATATCCCCCTCTCCATATCAGTAAATTAACCCTCTCCCCACATCAATAAATTATTCCCCTCCCCATATCAGTAATATATCTCCCTCCACATATCAGTAAATTATCCCCCTCCATGTATCAGTATAATATCCCCCTCCCCTTATCAGTAAAATATCCCCCTCTCCATATCAGTAAATAATCCTTCTCCCCATATCAGTAAATTATCCCACACTCCCCATATCAGTAAATTATACTCCTCCACATATCAGTAAAATATCCCACTCCCCATATCAGTAAAGTATCCCACAGTCCCCATATCAGTAAAATATCCCACACTCCCCATAACAGTAAAATATCCACCACCCCATATCATTAAATGATCCCCCTCCCCATGTCAGTAAAATAACCCCCTCACCATCTCAGTAAAATATCCAACTCCCCATATCAGTAAGTTATCCCCTGTGGTAAACCACTGTTTGTATTCCACTGTGTACATGTCTATACATGCCTCGGTTGACTCCTCCCACGAGTCCAGGTATAAAGGTGACTGCTCCACATTCCCTCTGTATTCTGGACTGGTCGACCACTCGAGGCACACCTTCATTCTCTTGTTAATAAAAGCCTGTTAGTTACTTGCTTAACCTCAGTCTTTTGAGTGATTGATAGCGCATCAATTTTATTAACAAGATTTTTTATAATGCAGAAGATCCTCACACCAGCATGCCTGGACTTAGACCATCGGGAGGCGGACGCATCCACCAAGTTTGCTCACTGGCTTAAGTGCTTTGAAAAATTCCTGATCGCCTCCGCTGCAACGGTCAAATCGGATGAGGACAAACTGGATGTCCTGATCTCCAAAGTGAACCACCGAGCGTACTCGGTCATCCAGGACGCGACCTCGTACACGGCTGCTCTCAAGCTCCTCAAGGACCAGTACACGCGCCCAGTGAACGAGGTGTACGCCAGGCACCTCCTGGGGAGACGTAAACAACAACCTGGGGAATCGACCGAGGAATACCTTCAGGCACTGTCTGTGCTTGGCCGGGCCTGCGGTTGTAAGGATGTAAAGGCCGCCGTGTACACAGAGGAACTTATCCGGGGCGCTTTTGTGGCGGGCCACAGGTCCAATTACACCCGACAGCGACTGTTGGAGCAGAGTGACCTCGACCTCAACAAGGCCTCTGAACTCGCACTATCATTGGACGCAGCCTACCAGGGCATGGATGCCTACTCCTCTGCACCGTGGATGCCGCGGGGAATGACAGCCTGGGACACGGTAGGGCCATCTCATAGCGCCGTGCCACCCCAGCCACATCCCAGCAACGGCCCAACTACCGCAGCAGTGTCCCAAGGCCAGAAATGCTACTTCTGTGGCCAGGCCAAACACCCCAGAGCGCGCTGCCCGGCGAAAAATGCGATCTGCTCGGTCTGCGGGAAGAAGGGACACTACGCCACCATCTGCAGGGCCAAAGCCACCCCGAACCCCAGCAGCGCCGCGTGTGGGCCGTGCGGGCCGCCATATTGGCCCTCCCCAGCCATGTGCGAACCACCGGAACAGCAGCCATTTTGGACGCCTCCAGCCACATGGGGATCATGGACGCCGCCATCTTGGACACCAGCCGCCATCTTGGCCCCCAACACCGCCTCATCTGATACCCGCAATGACACACCGACCCCTACGCTGGCCTCCGTTACGCTGGACCAAGCGAGACCGCACCAACTGGCCCGGTCCACAATGGACATTAAGGTAAATGGTCACGAAACAATCTGCCTTTTTGACTCTGGGAGCACGGAGAGCTTCATCCACCCCGACACGGTGCGGCGTTGCTCTCTCCCAGTCCTGCCTGCGCACCAGCGGATTTCTATGGCCTCCGAGTCCCAGTCGGCGGACATTGGCGGCTACTGCGAGGCGACACTCTTAGTAGACGGGACTGTGTACGATAATGTTAAACTTCTGGTCCTGCCCCACCTCTGCGCTGCCGTTCTACTGGGATTAGATTTTCAGTGCCACCTTAAAAGTGTTACGATGGCGTACGGTGGACCCCTCCCCCCACTCACAGTCTGCAGCCAGCAGCTTCCAAATTGCCCGCCGCGCACCAGGTGCAACCTCTCCACACTCAGAGTCACCCCCCCCCACTGTTTGCTAACCTCACCCCCGACTGTAAGCCCATCGCCACAAAGAGCAGGCGATACAGTGCCGGGGACAGGGTTTTCATTAAAACTGAAGTGGAGCGGCTCCTGAAGGAGGGGATTATTGAGGGCAGCACCAGCCCCTGGCGAGCCCAGGTTGTGGTCGTTAAGACCGGCGAGAAGCAGCGCCTGGTCATCGACTACAGCCAGACAATAAATCGCTACACCCTGCTGGACGCTTACCCACTCCCCCGCATAGCTGATATGGTCAACCAGATCGCGCAGTACCGTGTCTTCTCGACCATTGACCTGAAATCAGCGTACCACCAGCTCCCTATCCGCCCTGAGGACCACCAGTATACTGCCTTTGAGGCAAACGGCCACCTCTATCACTTCCTTAGGGTTCCCTTTGGCGTCACCAACGGGGTCTCTGTCTTCCAAAGGGAGATGGACCGAATGGTCGATCAAAATGCGTTGCAGGCCACTTTCCCATATCTGGACCATGTGACCATCTGCGGCCATGACTTGCAGGACCATGACGCAAACCTCGAAAAATTCCTCCGCACCGCCCAACTCCTGAACCTGACGTGTAACAAGGAGAAGTGCATATTCCGCACAACCCGCCTCGCCATCCTTGGCTGTGTTGTGGAACACGGAGTCATCGGTCCCGACCCCGACCAGATGCGTCCCCTTATGGAACTCCCACTGCCCCACTGCCTCAAGGCCCTGAAGAGGTGCCTAGGGTTTTTCTCCTATTACGCCCAGTGGGTCCCCTACTATGCGGACAAGGCCCGTCCGCTGATCAAGTCCACCTCTTTCCGCTTGATGGCAGAGGCCCGCTTAGCCTTCCACCGTATCAAGGAAGACATTGCCAAAGCCACCATGCACGCAGTGGACGAATCCATCCCCTTCCAGGTGGAAAGCGACGCGTCCGACTTTGCCCTGGCCGCTACCCTTAATCAGGCGGGGAGACCCATGGCCTTCTTTTCACGAACCCTCCAGGGCCCGGAGACCAGACACTCCGCTGTTGAGAAGGAGGCCCAGGCTATTGTGGAGGCTGTGCGTCATTGGAGGCACTACCTGGCCGGAAAACGATTTACCCTGCTCACTGACCAGCGTTCAGTTGCTTTTATGTTTAACAACAAGCAGAGGGGCAAAATCAAAAACGACAAGATCTTGAGGTGGAGAATCGAACTTTCCACCTACAATTACGAGATCTTGTACCGGCCCGGGAAGCTCAATGAACCCCCAGATGCCCTATTGCGTGGCACTTGCGCCAGCGCGCAGATCGATAGACTGCGGGCCCTCCACAATGACCTCTGCCACCCGGGGGTCACCAGGTTCTTCCACTTCATCAAGGCCCGCAACCTGCCTTACTCCATTGAGGAGGTCAGGACCATGACCAGGAACTGCCAAGTCTGCGCTGAGTGCAAACTGCACTTTTATAGACCAGACAGGGCTCACCTGATAAAAGCCACTCGCCCCTTCGAGCGCCTGAGCCTTGATTTTAAAGGGCCTCTCCCATCCTCCGACCGTAATGTGTACTTCCTCAACATTATTGATGAGTACTCCCGTTTCCCGTTCGCCATCCCCTGCCCGGACATGAATAGTGCCATGGTCATTAAATCTCTAAACGACCTCTTCACCCTGTTCGGTTTCCCCAGCTATATCCATAGCGACCGGAGCTCATCGTTTATGAGCGACGAACTCCGTCAGTACCTGCTCGCTAGGGGTATTGCCACAAGCAGGACCACCAGTTACAACCCCCGGGGGAACGGACAGGTGGAAAGAGAGAATGCGACAGTTTGGAAGGCTGCCCTGCTAGCCTTAAAGTCTAGGGGCTAGATTTTCAGTTGCTTGCGCCAGCAGTTAGCGCCTTAAGAGAAGTGATTTTCGGGCGCTATGCGTGTAGCGCCCGGGCGCAGCGCAGTTTGCGCCCCGCCCCAAATTAAGTTGCCCGTTAGCGCCGGCGCAAAGTTTAGCGGCCGCCCAGATGCGCGCGCAGAAAATGACGTCACATCCTCGTGCAACGCCCTTTGGCCACCCCGAATCCAAACTTCAGTCGGACCGCCCCATTGTGCGGCTGGCGTCCAGAGCGTTTGTAAAATGGAACGCAACACACCCTGGGGAGCGCAAATTAAAGGGCACTCCTCCTGCACTATAAAAGGCAGTCTGCATGTGTTGTGTGGAAGGATCCAGTGTGTTGTTGTGAACGGTGTATTTATGTTTCCGGCCACCACCACCACCACCACCACCTCCTCCTCCTCCTCCTCCTCCTCCTCCTCCTCCTCCTCCTCCTCCTCCTCCTCCTCCTCCTCCTCCTCCTCCTCCTCCTCCTCCTCCTCCTCCTCCTCCTCCTCCTCCTCCTCCTCCTCCTCCTCCTCCTCCTGTTTTCCCCCCCAGACTCTGCCTTTGAAAAAAACACATGCACCCTTCCCCTTTAAGAGCTCACTGGCACCAGAGTGTCTGCCGTGCGCTGCGCCCGAGCTCGGGTGTTGCGCTCTGCACCGCCGGCTTAGCGCCTAAAGATAGTAGTGGAATGCCTCTTTTAGCGCTCCACCAACCTCTTAGGGCGAAGCCACTGAATTTCCGTCAACGGGGCGCTACTTTGGGGCGGCCGCTAACTTCCGGCGGGCGCTAAGGTTAGCGCCCCAAAACTGTCTATACTGAAAATCTAGCCCCAGGGGCCTTCCAACCTCCCGCTGGCAGGATGTGCTCCCCGATGCGCTCCACTCTATTCGGTCACTGCTCTGCACTGCCACTAACGCCACCCCTCATGAGAAAATGTTTGTCTTCCCAAGGAAGTCCACATCGGGGACATCACTACCGCCATGGCTGTCGTCCCCAGGGCCGGTCCTACTGAGAAGACATGTGAGGACCCATAAAACGGACCCCCTGGATGAGAGGGTCGACCTCCTCCACGCCAACCCCCAGTACGCTTACATTGCGTACCCGGACGGGCGGGACGACACAGTCTCCATACGAGACCTCGCACCCTCGGGGGCCCCAGTAACCCACTACCCACTACCACCCCCCCTCACGATCCAATATCCAACCCCAGCAGATGGCACGCCTGGGCCCCGCGACCCGCTCGACACCCACGAGGGCTACACACCAGTGCCCCAGCCTACGCGGGACTCGACGCCGGAAGCTTCACTACCCCTGCCGTCGCCATGTCGATCACAGCAGCAGACAAGACCTCCGGAGAGACTCCAATACACAAACTTTTAATACACTTCACCCCGCCGGACTCATTTTTAAACAAGGGGTGACTGTGGTAAACCACTGTTTGTATTCCACGGTGTACATGTCTGTACATGCCTCGGCTGACTACTCCCACGAGTCCAGGTATAAAGGTGACTGCTCCACAGTCCCTCTGCATTCTGGACTGGTCGGCCACTCGAGGCACACCTTCATTCTCTTGTTAATAAAAGCCTGTTAGTTACTCGCTTAACCTCAGTCTTTTGAGTGATTGATAGCGCATCATCCCCTTCCCCATATCATTAAATTATACCACTCCCCATGTCAGTAAAATATCCCCCTCCCCATATCAGTAAAATATCCCCCTCCCCATATCAGTAAAATATCCCCCTCCCCATATCAGTAAATTATCCCCCTCCCCATATCAGTAAAATATCCCACACTCCCTATATCCGTAATTTATCCCCCTCCCCATATCAGAAAAACATCCCACTCCCCATATCAGTAATTTATCCCCCCCATTATCAGTAAAATATCCCACACTCCCCATATCAGTACAATAACGAACACTCCCCTTATCAGTAAATTATCCCACACTCCCCATATCAGTAAAATATTCTCTTCCCCATATCAGAACAAAATTCCCCTCCCGATATCAGTAAATTATCCCCCTCCCCATATCAGTAAAATATCCCACACTCCCCATATCAGTAAAATATACCCTTCCCCATATCAGTAAAAAAATCCCCCTCCACATATTAGGAAAATATCCCCCTCCGCGTATCAGTAAAATATCCCCTTCCCCATGTCAGTAAATTATCCCACTTCCCATATCAGTTAATTATCCCACTCCCCATATCAGTAAAATATCCCGCTCCCCATATCAGTAAATTACACCCTCCCCACCTGAGTAAAATATCCCACTCCCCATGTCAGTAAATTATCCCCCTCCCCATATCTGTAAATTATCCCCCTCCCCATATCAGTAAATTATCCCCCTCCCCATATCAGTAAAATATCCCCCTGCCCACATCAGTAAATTATCCCACTCCCCATATCAGTAAAATATCTCCCTCCACATATCAGTAAATTATCCCCTCCACCTATCAGTAAAATACCCCCTCCCCTTATCAGTAAAATACCCCCCTCCCCATATCAGTAAAATATCCCCCTCCCCATATCAGTAAAATATGCCACACTCCCCATATCCATAATTAATCCCCCTCCCCATATCAGAAAAACATTCCCCTCCACATATCAGAAAATTATCCCCCTCCCCATAACAATAAAATTGCCACCTCCCCATATCAGTAAAATATCCCACAGTCCCCAGATCATTAAATTATCCCCCTCTCCATATCATTAAAATATCCCACACTCTCCATATCAGTAAATTATCCCACACGCCTCATATCAGTATAATATACCCCTCCCCATGTCAGTAAAACATACCCCTCCACATATAAGTAAAATATCTAACACCCCATACCAGTAAATTATCCCCTTCCCCATATCAGAAAAACATTCCCCTCCCCATATCAGTAAAATATCCCCCTCCCCATATCAGTACAACATCCCCCTCCCAATATCAGTATAATATCCCCCTCCCCATATCAGTAAATTATCCACCTCCACATATCAGTAAAATATCCACCTCCCCATCTCAGTAAATTATCCCCATCCCCATATCAGTAAAATATCCCACACTCCCCATATCCGTAATTTATCCCCCTCCCCATATCAGAAAAACATCCCCCTCCACATATCAGTAAATTATCCCCCTCCCCATATCAGTAAAATTGCCCCCTCCCTGTATCATTAAAATTTCCCACGCTCCCCATATCAGTAATTATTCCCCATCCCCATATCATAAAAGCACCCCCTCCCCATATCAATAATTTATCCCCCTCCCATTATCAGTAAAATATCCCACACTCCCCATATCAGTACAATAACCCACACTCCCCATATCAGCAAATTATCCCACACTCCCCATATCAGTAAAATATTCCTCTCCCCATATCAGAAAAACATTCCCCTCCCAATATCAGTAAATTATCACCCTCCCCATATCAGAAAAATATCCCACACTTCCCATATTGGTAAAATATCCCACTCCCCATATCAGTAAAATATCCCACATTCCCCATATCAGTAAAATATCCCCCTCCCCATATCAGTAAAATATCCCACACTCCCCATATCAGATAAACATTCCTCTCTCCATATCAGTAAATTTTCCCTCTCCCCAAATCTGTAATTTGTCCCCCTCCCCATATCAGAAATCATCCCCCACCCCGTATCAGTAAATTACTCCCTCCCCATATCAGTAAAATATCCCACACTCCCCATATCAGTAAAATATCCCCCTCCCCATATCAGTAAAATATCCCACACTACCCATATCAGTAAAATATCCCCCTCCCCATATGATTAAATTATACCACTCCCCATATCAGTAAAACATCCCCCTCTCCATATCAGTAAATTATCCCTCTCCCCATATCAGAAAATTATCCCACACTCCCCATATCAGTAAAATATTGCCCTCCCCATATCAGTATATTATCCTCCTCCACATATCAGTAAAATATCCACCTCCCCATCTCAGTAAATTATCCCCCTCCCCATATCAGTAAAATATCCCACACTCCCCATATCTGTAATTTATCCCCCTCCCCATATCAGAAAAACATACCCCTCCACATATCAGTAAATTATCCGCCTCCCCATATCAGTAAAATTGCCCCCTCCCTGTATCATTAAAATTTCCCATGCTCCCCATATCAGTAATTACTCCCCATCCCCATATCATAAAAGCACCCCCTCCCCATATCAATAATTTATCCCCCTCCCATTATCAGTAAAATATCCCACACTCCCCATATCAGTAAAATAACCCACACTCCCCATATCAGCAAATTATCCCACATTCCGCATATCAGTAAAATATCCCCCTCCCCATATCAGTAAAATATCCCACACTCCCCATATCAGATAAACATCCCTCTCCCCATATCAGTAAAATATCCCCCTCCCCATATCAGTAAAATATCCCCCTCCCCATATCATTAAATTATACTACTCCCCATATCAGTAAAATATCCCCATCTCCATGTCAGTAAATTATCCCTTTCCCCACATCAGTGAATTATCCCCCTCCCCATATCAGTAAAATATCTCCCTCCACATATCAGTAAATTATTCCCCTCCATGTATCAGTAAAATATCCCCCTCCCCATATCAGTAAAATATCCGCCTCCCCATATCAGTAAATTATCCTCCTTCCCATATCAGTAAATTATCCCACACTCCCCATATCAGTAAAATATGGCCCTCCCCATATCAGTAAATTATCCTCCTCCACATATCAGAAAAATATCCACCTCCGCATCTCAGTAAATAATCCCCCTCCCCATATCAGTAAAATATTCCACAATCCCCATATCCATAATTTATCCCCCTTCCCATATCAGAAAAACATACCCCTCCACATATCAGTAAATTATCCCCCTACCCATATCATAAAAACATCCCCCTCCACATATCAGTAAATTATCCCCCTCTCCATATCAGTAAAATATCCCACACTCCCCATATCAGTAATTTATCCCCCTCCCATTTTCAGTAAAATAACCTACAATCCTCATATCAGTAAAATATCCCACTATCCCCATATCAGTAAAATATCCCACTCCCCATATCAGTAAAATATCCCACACTCCCGATATCAGTAAAATATCCCCCTCGCCATATCAGTAAAATATCCCACTCCCCATATCAGTAAAATATCCCACACTCCCCATATCAGTAAAATATCCCCCTCCCCATATCAGTAAGTTATCCCCTTCCCCATATCATTAAAATATACCACTCCCCATATCAGTAAAATATCCCCCTCTCCATATCAGTAAATTATCCCTCTCCCCACATCAATAAATTATCCCCCTCCCCATATCAGTAAAATATCTCCCTCCACATATCAGTAAATTATCCCCCTCCATGTATCAGTAAAATATACCCCTCCCCTTATCAGTAAAATATCCCGCTCTCCATATCAGTAAATTATCCTCCTCCCCATATTAGTAAATTATCCCACACTCCCCATATCAGTAAATTATACTCCTCCACATATCAGTAAAATATCCCACTCCCCATATCAGTAAAATATCCCACACTCCCCATATCAGTAAAATATCCACCACCCCATATCATTAAATGATCCCCCTCCCCATGTCAGTAAAATAGCCCCCTCACCATCTCAGTAAAATATCCAACTCCCCATATCAGTAAGTTATCCCCTTCCTCATATCTATAAAATATCCCCCTCCCCATATCAGTAAAATATCCCCCTCCCCATATCAGTAAAATATCCCCCTCCCCATATCAGTAAATTATCCCCCTCCCCATATCAGTAAAATATCCCACACTCCCTATATCCGTAATTTACCGCCTCCCCATATCAGAAAAACATCCCCCTCCCCATATCAGTAATTTATCCCCCCCATTATCAGTAAAATATCCCACACTCCCCATATCAGTAAAATATTCTCTTCCCCATATCAGAACAACATTTCCCTCCTGATATCAGTAAATTATCCCCCTCCCCATATCAGTAAAATATCCCACACTCCCCATATCAGTAAAATATCCCCCTCCCCATATCAATAAAATATCCCCCTCCCCATATAAGTAAAATATCCCCCTCCCCATGTCAGAAAAACATATCCCTCCCCATATCTGTAAATTGTCCCCCTCCCCATATCAGAAATATTTCCCCCTCCCCATATCACAAAAACATCCCCCTCCCCGTGTCAGTAAATTATCCCCCTCCCCATATCAGTAAAATATAAGAACATAAGAAATAGGAGCAGGAGTAGGCCTATCGGCCCCTCGAGCCTGCGCCACCATTCAATAAGATCATGGCTGATCTGATCCTAACCTCAAATATTCTATCACTCTCCATCCACCCGAACCCATGTGATCTCCCGGGAGAGGCGAAAAACCAGGTAAAAAACCCAATGGACAATTTGGGAGAAAAAAATCTGGGAAATTCCTCTCCGACCCATCTAGGCGATCGAAACTCGTCCAGGAGATCACTCTGTCCCTATATTTTCTACAGTATTTACCTTCTGTAAAGGCGATCTCCACCCCAGCCAGGAACAGGAATAAAACCATCTCCTGAAATCTAACACAGAATTAGAACACAGTCGGAGCAGAACCAGGCTACACGGCCCACTCCACTACCCACAGGGCCATGACCATTCCGAACCTAGACTCATGTCGAATTTCCTGCCCGCTCCCCGTAACCCTTAATTCCCTTTACTTCTAGGAAACTATCAGTTTCTGTTTTAAATTTATTTAATGATGTAGCTTCCACAGCTTTCTGGGGCAACAAATTCCACAAACCTACCACCCTCTGAGTGAAGAAGTTTCTCCTCATCTCAGTTTTGAAAGAGCAGCCCCTTATTCTAAGATTATGCCCCCTAGTTCTAGTTTCACCCATCATTGGGAACATCCTCACCGCATCCACCCGATCAAGCCCCTTCACAATCTTATATGTTTCAATAAGATCGCCTCTCATTCTTCTGAACTCCAATGAGTAGAGTCCCAATCTACTCAACCTCTCCTCATATGACCACCCCCTCATCCCCGGGATTAACCGAGTGAACCTTCTTTGTACTGACTCGAGAGCAAGTATGTCTTTTCTTAAGTATGGACACCAAAACTGTATGCAGTATTCCAGGTGTGGTCTCACCAATACCTTGCACAACTGCAGTAATACCTCCCTGTTTTTATATTCTATCCCCCTAGCAATAAAAGCCAACATTCCATTGGCCTTCTTGATCACTTGCTGCACCTGCATGCTAACTTTTTGAGTTTCGTGCACCAGGACCCCCAGATCCCTTTGTACTACAGTACTTTCCAGTTTCTTGCCATTAAGATAATAACTTGCTCTACGATTTTTCCTGCCAAAGTGCATAACCTCACACTTTCCAGTATTGTATTCCATCTGCCAAATCTCTGCCCACTTACTTAGCCTGTCTATGTCCCTTTGCAGGTTTTTTATGTCCTCCTCACTCACTACTTTCCGTCCCATCTTTGTATCATCTGCAAACTTTGATATGTTACACTCGGTCCCCTCCTCCAAATCGTTAATATAGATTGTAAAGAGTTGGGGACCCAGCACTGACCCCTGCGGAGCACCACTAGTTACTCGTTGCCAGTCTGAGAGTGAACCATTTATCCCAACTCTCTGCTTTCTGTTAGAGAGCCAATCCTGCACCCACGCCAGAATATTACCCCCAATCCCATGATTTTTTATCTTGAGCAATAATGTTTTGTGTGGCACCTTGTCAAATGCCTTTTGGAAGTCTAAATATACTACGTCCACTGGTTCCCCTTTATCCACCCTGTATGTTACTTCCTCAAAGAACTCAAGCAAATTTGTCAAACCTGACTTCCCCTTCATGAAACCATGCTGAGTTTGTCCTATTAAAGTATGTTTATCCAAATGTCCCGTTACTGTCTCCTTAATAATGGACTCTAACATTTTACCAACCACAGATGTTAGGCTAACATGTCTATAGTTTCCAGCCTTCTGCCGACTACCCTTTTTAAATAAGAGTGTTACATTAACAGTTTTCCAATCTGCCGGGCCCTTTGCTGAGTCCAGGGAGTTTTGGAAAATTATTACCAATGCATCCACAATCCCTACCGCCACTTCCCTCAAGACCCTAGGATGCAAGCCATCATGTCCAGGGGACTTTTCCGCCTTGAGTCCCATTATTTTACCAAGTACCACTTCCTTAGTGATTTTAATCGTATTTAGCTCCTCCCCCCCTAGAGCCCCCTGTTTGTCCAGTGTTGGGATATTCTTAGTGTCCTCTACCGTAAAGACTGACACAAAATAATTGTTCAGTGTTTTTGCCATCTCCGTGTTTCCCACCATTAATTTCCCGGTCTCATCCTCAAAGGGACCAACATTTACTTTAGCCACCCTTTTTCTTTCTATATAACTATAGAAACTTTTGCTATCTGTTATTATATTTTTTGCTAATTTACTTTCATAATCTATCTTCCCTTTCTTAATCAATCTTTTACTTATATTTTGCTGTCTTTTAAAGACTTCCCAATCTTCTATCCTCCCACTAGATTTGGCTACCTTATATGCCCTTGGCCTAGAAATTCATTATAGCCACTTTTGGGGCGGTAAAGTCGGGCGGCCGCTAAAGTTTGCGCCCGGCGCAAATTCGAGGCCACATCTCCGATATTCATTAGCTTCGCCTTAAGAGTTTGCTCGAGCGCTAAAACTGGCGATGCACGGCTCTCTTTAGGCGCTAAGCCGGAGGTGCTGAGCGATACCGCCGAGGCCGGGCACAGCGCAGGTGCGGCCATTTCTTGATTGACAGCAGACACCCTGGCGCCGGCCAGCTCTTAAGGGGGAAGGGTCGACTTGGTCTGCTGCCACGCCCTGGACACTGGAGCCCTCCATCTAGGCCTGAACACTGCTGCTGGACCCAAATAGCGCCTCAAAGTATGGAGAAGGCCCGTGAATGAGTGCAGCGCTTCTCAGAGCATGATCTGAGGGTGCTGGTTAGCACTGTGGAGAAGAGACGCCATATTTTGTTCCCAGACAATGGGAGGAAGCCGCCGTCCCGCGTCTACCGGAGAGCCTGGAGGCATGTCGCAACCAGGGTGACATCCAAAAGTGAGGTCCCCAGGAGCGCTGTACAATGCCGGAGAAAGCTGAATGACCTTGCCAGGATTGTCAGGGTGAGTACCCTTTCCAGTGTCCTCCTCATCCTTGCATGTGCACCTCACATTATGGGCAAAGGGACCTGAAAGCCCTAATGGCCAGCCCTCATGCAGCAGCTATGGGACAGTCATGAACATCAATTGCACATTGTGCACTTAACACACTGGCCAGGCTATTCGACCATGGGAGGCAGTGCACACAAGATCAGGGCTACACACTGGCCAGGCTATTCCACCATGGGAGGCAGTGCACACAAGATCAGGGCACCACACTGTACTTAGAGGCCGTCCTTTCTCTTGCAGGCCAAGCTGGCCAATAATAAGAGGAGCCGGACTGTGACCGGGGGAGGTGGACCCCAGAACCAACCGCTCACCGAGCTGAAACAGCGCGTGGAGCGCATCATGGGTGCCCGGGTGATTGGCCCCGTTGCATCTGGAGATGCCGACCCTGTTCTGGGCACCAATGCTAAGGACATCACCTTTTGGACCTCTCTCGTCCCACTAGTGCATCAGATCTACATCCTTTGCCACTGTCCGACCAATGCGCTGAATGCCACCACTCATGCATCCCTCGCTGATGCCCTCTCCTCACTCTAAAGCTACTCTTGTGCCTTCCTGCTTTCAGATGGTGAGGAGGAGGTCCCTGAAGTTGCCAGTGACAGCCCCTCAGAAGAGGAGGAGGAGGAGGAGCAAGAGGAAGGCGGCCCATCAGAGGAACCCTCAGCCGCGGCAAGCCATGCCACTGTAGGGGAGATGTCTTCCCTGGAGGGGAGCGTGGGGGAAGTGTCGGAGGGGAGTGTAGCTCCTGGGACCAGCGGCCTGCAGAAACGCGGGAGGGGGGTGGAAGCTCAGCGGCCTTCTCCCCAGAGGGGGGAAGGGTCGGAGGGGAGTCCAATTGCTGGGCCCAGCGGCGTCCAGCAACGCAGGAAGGGTCGGCTATTTCGGCGGCCTTCTCCCCAGA
This sequence comes from Somniosus microcephalus, assembly GCF_052327205.1. NCBI lineage: Eukaryota > Metazoa > Chordata > Chondrichthyes > Squaliformes > Somniosidae > Somniosus > Somniosus microcephalus. Next base: position 127,792,786 of record NC_140997.1, read on the forward strand.
GGGAGAGTCCGGCCTCCAGTCCGGAGACGGTCAACGCCGAGGACATGCGCCGCCTCGAGGACATGTCCGCGGACTCGGAGCGCCGGCACACGGAGCTCATGGGGGTAGTGGGATGGATGCCTGAGGCCATCCAGTCCCTGTCTCGGAGTGTCACCGAATTCGGGGCCTCTCTGGCAGCGACTGGCCAGGTGATCAGTGGTGCCGTGCAGTCACTGGCTGCTCTGATGCGGTCTCAGAACAGGGCAACATGGGCACTCACTGCTGCCACACTCATGTCAGCCCGGCATCGCCAGGGCACCCGGCGCGCTGCAGCAGCACAGCGGTCTGTCCCTCGGCAGATTGCTGCGCATGCTGCAGTGCTGGCCCGGGCGAGTGCCAGTGTCTCAGGCGACCAGCGACCGCCTGCCATCCGCCAGCTTGCCCCCATTCCTCCAGCCACCACTGCCACTCCCCCAGTGGAGCTGCCATGAGCTGCTGCAGCGACTGATGCTGGCCAGCCACAGCTGCAGCATTCACCAGCCGGCCCCTCGAGGGCCAGACCTCGTCTAGGCCGACCCCCAAGGGCATCTGCCGTCACGACATGTGCCCCTCAGGAGCCTTCCCCCAGCCTTGCAGCAGCCACTGGCCTCACTTTGAGGAGGAGCAGCAGGGCGTCCAGGGGCTGGCAAAGTTTGCAGAAGGCATCGCCCTCGCGGGACACAAAGTAGAGGGTGTGTCCAAATGTTGTTTTTTTTGGAGTGGTTGTTTTTTGAAGGCCGAGGATGAGAACATTTTTGTTTACATCTTTTGTTAATCCTCCCCAGGTTGTGGGAGTGAGTCATGTGTGTGAGTGTTTTTTGGGGGTTTCATGTGTTCTTGGTTTTCATGTGGGAAGGGCCCTGAGTTTGTCCAATAAATCATTTTATTTATTCACATTGTCCATGTTTGATCTTTGAAGTGTTTGTTGCCTTAACCGGCTGAGGGCTTGTGCTGCAGCTGCAATCATGTTCTTTCATTGGCACAAGCCATTCCCTGACAGGGGGCCTAGAAGTGACGTTCAATAAGCCGCCGACGGGCGGCCCTTGGACCTTCTGCCTCCCTCCTGGGCTGGTACTCCTCGTCCTCCTCCTCCTCATGCTCCTCCTGCTCCTCCTCCTGAGGTGGTGGTCTAACGTGAGGTGGCAGTGCCTGAGTCCTGCGGATCGCCAGGTTGTGCAGCATGCAGCAAACGACGACGAATTGGGAGACTCGCTCCTGCGAATACTGGAGGGCTCCCCCGGAGCGATCCAGACATCAGAACCGTTGCTTCAGGACGACGATTGTTTGTTCGATGAGGTTCCTGGTCGCTTGATGGCTCTCGTTGTATGCCTCTTCAGCAGGGGTTGTGGGCGCGCGGAGCGGGGTCATGAGCCAGGTACACAAAGGATAGCCTTTGTCCCCGATAAGCCATCCTCTTGGGTGAGGCTGTGCCTGGAACATGTCAGCCACAGTTGTCTGTCGCAGGATAAAGGCATCGTGGCTGCTGCCTGGAAAGCGGGCATTGACAGCTAGGATGTGCTGCCTGTGGTCACACACCAGCTGTACGTTGAGGGAATGGTAGCCCTTCCGGTTGCGGTAATCCTCGGCATGCTCCAGAGGTGCCCGCAAAGCCACATGCGTGCAGTCAATGGCGCCCTGCACCATGGGGAAGCCCGCTATTCTTGCAAATCCCACTGCACGCTGCTGCTGCTTGTCCAGGGTCATGGGGAAGGAGATGAATTGACGTCTCCTTCTGAAAAGGGCATTGGTCACCTGGTGGATGCAGCAATGCACGGCGAACTGGGAGATGTTAGCGATGTCCCCAGTAGCGGATTGGAAGGAGCCGGTGGCATAGAAGTTCAGAGCCACCGTCACCTTCACTGCCACCGACAGAGACGTCCTGCGCATCAGCTGTGGACGCAGATCTCTGTGAAGCAGCTGGCAGATGTCTGCAACCACCTCCCTTCTGAATCGCAGCCTCCTAACACACTGCGCGGCAGACATGTTGAGAAAGGTGAACTGCTGGCGGTATACCCTGGGTGGGTAAGGCCTCACTTGATGACGCCTGTTGCCCCCTCTGCGTCTAGCCAGGGCTGCCACTCTCTCACGGCGTCTGTAAGCCCTTCCGACATAAGGCTGAAACTCAGCGTTGGCACCCAATGCAGCCCCCATAATATGCTGGCAAACACTGAGATCTCAATGAAGGCAAAGATAATTGCAAAGCTCTGGCCTGAAGCCAAAAAGACCTGTCCTAGTGTTGGGCCAAAGCAGTAAGCTCTCTTCCTTGGCGTCTCTCCAAAAATCCGTTGCACAAGAGTGAATGCTGCAAAATGGCTGCCCTTTATAGTGCAGGGTAAGTGCCCTTTAATTTGCGCTTCCCGTGGCCCGCCTCAGCTGTGTACTGTTCCACATCACAGTCGTTAGGGCCGCCCGGCGCACAATGGGGCGGCGCGAGTGAAGTTCCGGTTCCGGGCGCACAAAGGGCGTTGCACGACGAAATGACGTCATGATCTGCGCGCGCAGCTGAGCGCGTGCAAAGACTTTGCGCCGGCGCTAAAAGTCTACTGAAGTTGGGGCGAGGCGCAGATCGCGCAGCGCCCGGGCGCTAAGCGCCTAGCGCTCGAGATCTGCTCCTCCTAAGGCGCTAACGGCTGGCGCAGCCAACTGAATTTCTAGGCCCTTTTTTTTAGTCGGATACTATCCTTAATTACTTTACTTAGCCACGGATAGCTAGCTTTTCTTTTACACCCTTTTTTCCTCAGTGGAATATATATTTTTTGGAAGTTGTAAAATAACTCCTTAAATGTACACCACTGATCATGTACCGTCTTACCCTTTAATCTATTTTCCCAGTCCACTCTAATCAATTCTGCTCTCATACCTTCATAGTCTCCTTTATTCAAGCTCAGCACGCTTGTTTGAGATCCAACCTTCTCACCCTCTAATTGAATATGGAATTCAACCATGTTATGGTCACTCATTCCAAGGGGATCCTTTACTGGGACATTTTTAATTAATCCTGTCTCATTACACAGGACCAAATCTAAGGTTGCTTGCTCCCTGGTCGGTTCAGTTACATACTGCTCAAGAAACCCATCCCTAATACACTCAATGAACTCATCCTCAAGGCTGCTCTGCCCAATTTGATTTGTCCAGTTAATATGATAATTAAAATCCCCCATAATTATAGCTATTCCCTTATTACAAACCTCAACTATTTCCTGATTAATACTCCATCCAAAAGAGTTGCAACTGTTCGGAGGCCTATAGACTACGCCCACTAGTGTTTGTTTCCCCTTATTATTCCTTATCTCCACCCAAACTGTTTCACTATCCTGCTCCTTTGACCCAATATCATTTCTCTGTATTATAGTGATTCCTTCCTTTATTAACATAGCCACCCCACCTCCCCTCCCTTCCTGCCTGTCCTTTCTGATTGTTAAATAACCTGGTATGTTTAATTCCCAGTCATGGTCACCCTGCAGCCATGTTTCTGTAATGACACAAGATCATACCCATATGTCGTTATTTGTGCCGTTAACTCATTCATTTTGTTACGAATGCTACGTGCATTCAGATAAAGAACTTTCAAATATGTTTTGTAACACTTAGTTCCTGTTTTTTCCCCTTTTGGTACTTTACTTTTTACTCCATACCTTCTGTCCCTTCCTGACACATTCTGTTTTTTAATTCCCCCACTGCTACCTAAGTCTATGATCTTCTCCGTTGTCATTTCTATTATTTGCTCTCTGGAAACCCCCCCCCCCCCACTAATTAGTTTAAAGCCCTCTCTACAGCCCTAGTTATATGATTCGCCAGGACTCTAGTCCCAGCACTGGCCAAGTGGAGTCCGTCCCAATGGAACAGCTCCCTCCTGTCCCAGTACTGGTGCCAGTGTCCCAAGAAGCAAAACCCATTTCTCCCACACCAGTTTTTGAGCCATGCATTTAAGTCTTTAATTTTATTTATCCTAGCCAAATTCGCTCGTGGCTCAGGTAATAACCCAGAGATTATTACCCTTGAGGTTCTGTTTTTTAATTTGACCCCTAGCTGCTCATACTCCTTTAACAGAACCGTCTTCCTTGTCCTATCTACGTCGTTTGTACCAACATGGACCATGACAACTGGATCCTCCCCCTCCCACTGCAAGTTTCTTTCCAGCCCAGAAGAGATGTCCTTAACCTGGGACTAGGCAGGCAACACAGCCTTCGGGACTCCCGCTCTTGACTGCAGAGAACCCTATCTATCCCCCTAATGATACTATCCCCTACCACTACAACATTTCTTTTTACTCCCTCCACTTGAATGGCCCCCTGTACCACGGTGCTATGGCCAGGTAGCTCATCTTCCCTGCAGTCCCCGCTCCCGCCCTCACAGGGAGTAAGAACCTCGATCCTGCTTGACAAGAGCAAGGGCTTCGGCTCCATCAACACTGCCTCCTGGATCCCTATACCTGCCTCTCTCATAGTTACACCGTCCTGTCCCTGACCACAGATTACATCTGCATTAATTAATTTCATAGGTGTGACCACCTCCTGAAACATAGGGCTAGATTTTCAGTACAGACAGTTTTGGGGCGCTAACCTTAGCGCCCGCCCGAAGTTAGCGCCCGCCCCAAAGTAGCGCCCCGTTGCCGGAAATTCAGTGGCTTCGCCCTAAGAGAGTGGTGGAGCGCTAAAAGAGGCGTTGCACTCCTACCTTTAGGCGCTAAGCCGGCGGTCCAGAGGGATAGCGCCCAGGCGGGGCGCAGCACGGGTGCGGTCATTTTTGCACTGACAGCAGACCCCGTGGTGCCGACCAGCTCTTAAAGGGGGAAGGGACGAATTGGTCTGCTGCCACGCCCTGCACACTGCAGCCTTGCAAAGAGGCCTCAACACTACTGCTCAGCCCCAGGGAGTCATGGCAACGCCAGAGAAGGCCCGTCAGCGTGCCCTGCGCTTCTCAGAGGGTGATCTGGACATAATGGTCACAGCTCTGGAGGTGAGGCGCAAGATCTTGTTTCCAGAGAGTGGGAGGAATCCAACCCACCACGACTACACCAAAGCCTGGAAGCAGATCGCCCAGAGGGTGACGTTCACCGGCGAGGCCCCCAGGACCCACAAACAATGCCGTAAGAAATACAACGATCTGACCAGGATTGTGAGGGTGAGTAGCCTTTCCAGTCTCCTCCTCATTCTTGCATGTACACCTGACATGATGGGCAAAGGGACCTGAAAGTCCTATTGGCCAGCCCTCAGCCAGCAGCATTGGGACAGTCATGAGCATCAAATGGCCATTCGGCACTCTACACTTTGGCCAAGCTATTCCACCATGGGAGGCAGTGGACAGTACATCAGGGCTTCACTCTGTCCAAGCTATTCCACCATGGGAGGCAGTGCACAGTACATCAGGGCTTCACTCTGTCCAAGCTATTCCACCATGGGAGGCAGTGCACACTACATCAGGGCTTCACTCTGTCCAAGCTATTCCACCATGGGAGGCAGTGCACACTACATCAGGGCTTCACTGCGCACTTACAGCCCGTCCTTTCTCTTGCAGGCTAAAGTAGCGTTTAATCGCCAGGCCCGTGCCAGGGGTGGCCGCGCCAAGCTGCAGAAGCTCACTCGGCTGGAGGAGCGCGTGTGTGTGCTCATGGGAGCCCGTGTGATTGTCCCCACAGCGTGCGGTGTATCCGACCCTCCACTGCCCGGCAATGGTAAGGACCTCGCCTTTTGGCACTCTCGCGTCGCACTGGCCCATCCGAGCTACCTCCTTTGCCACTGTCCCAGCAATGCGCTGAATCCCACCAGTCCTAACTCCCTCGCTGATGCCGTCTCCTCACTCTGAAGCTACTCTTGTGCATTCCTGCTTTCAGCTGGTGACGACCAGGACCCTGAGGCTGCCAGTGACAGCACCTCCGACCAGGAGGAGGAGGAGGAGCAAGCCGGACCTTCGGGGGAACAGTCACGTCCCGCAGGAGAGGAGGAAATGCTTGACACCTCCTCACTGGACGAGTGCCTGGAGGAACTGTCGCAGGGCAATGCAGCTTCTGGGACCAGTGGCGTCCAGCCACCCAGCAGCCGTGCGCGTGGCCCGCGGCCTTCCCCCCAAAGGGGGGAAGGATCAGAGGGGAGTGCTGCTGCTCGGCACACTCGCCGTCACCAACGCGGCAAGGGTCCCCTAGTTCGGCCCCCTCCTCCCCAGCGGGAGAGTCGCGACTCCAGTCCGGACACCTTCACTTCGGAGGAGGTGCGGAAGCTGGATCAGATGGCCGACGACTCGGACCGGCGCCACACGGAACTCATGAGCGTGGTGGGGCGCATGCCTGAGGCCATCGAGTCGCTGGCGACCAGTGTGCGCGAGTTCGGGGCAGCAACTGCCGCGACTGGCCGCATGCTAACTGATGCCGTCAAGACCCTGGCGGATGTGATGCGCGCGCACACCAGGACCACAGGGCCACTCACTGCTGCCACACGCGCTGTCTCAGGCAGGCATCGCCAGGGCAGGCGCCGCGCTGGACCATCCCAGCAAGCCGCCCGTCGGCTGATTGCTGCGGATCCTGCAGTGCGGGCCCGGCCGAGTGCCACCGCGCCACAGCACCAGCCAGCGCATCCCAGACGCCAGCTGGCCCACATTGCGCCATCCGTCGCTGCCATTCCCCCTCTGGGGCGTCGACGGCAAGCGGCTGCAGCTGATGGTGGCCAGGCTCAGGTGCGCCACTCAGCAGACGGCCCCTCGAGGCCCAAACGCCGTGTAGGCCGCCCCCCAGCGGCATCTGGCGGAAGGGCATCTGAGCCTCAGGCGCCTTCCCCCAGCCTCGCAGCAGCCACTGGGCAGAGCTTGCGAAGGAGCAGCAGGCAGGGCAGGGGAGGCAAAATGCTGGCCAAGGTCTCGCCCTCGTGGGCCACTCAGTAGAGGGTGTGGCCAGCTTTCCTTTAATATGGCGGTGGCCATCTTTATTTTGCCCATGGTTGTGCTTTTGGAGGGCTTATTTTTTGCGTTAGGCCGACGTTGAGGCCCGGTTTCAATAAAGGTGGAGTGGCTCCTCCCCAGTTTGTGCGAGTGAGTCGTTTGTTGGGCTTTTTGTGGGGCCCGTTTATTGTTTTTGGGGATTCATGTGGGAAGGGCTTTTCATTTTTGTGCAATAAAAAATTATCTTTATTCATGCAGTCTCCATGGTTGTTCTTCTTAGTGTTTGTTGGCTTCGCCGGCTGAGGGCTTGCGGAGCGGCTGCATTCATCTTCCCTCATGGCCCCTGGCCATTCCCTGACAGGGGGCTTAGAAGTACCGTGTAATAAGGTGGCGTCGTGCGGCCCTTGGCCCTGGTCGCTCCCTCCTGGGAACGTACTCCTGCTCCTCCTCCTCCTCCTCATGCTCCTCCTGCTCCTCCTCCTGAGGTGCTGGTCCAACGTCAGGTGGCAGTGCCTGAGTCCTGCGGATAGCCAGGTTGTGTAGCATGCAGCAAACCACCACAAATTGGGAGACCCGGTCCGGCGAATACTGGAGAGCTCCTCCGGAGCGATCAAGGCAGCGGAACCGCTGCCTGAGGACCCCAATAGTTAGCTCGATGATGTTGCGGGTGGTTTGATGGCTCTCGTTGTAGGCCTGTTCAGCAGCGGTCCTGGGCGCGCGAAGCGGGGTCATGAGCCAGGTGCACAAAGGATAGCCTTTGTCCCCGATGAGCCATCCTCTTGGGGAAGGCTGTGCCTGGAACATGTCATGCACAGTACTCTGCCGCAGGATAAAGGCAATGTGGCTGCTGCCTGGGAAGCTGGCATTGACTGCCATGATGCGCTGCTTGTGGTCACATACCAGCTGCACATTCAGAGAATGGTAGCCCTTCCTGTTGCGATACTGCTCGCCATGCTCCAGAGGGGCCCGCAAAGCCACATGCGTACAGTCAATGGCGCCCTGCACCAAGGGGAATTCCCCGAGTCTGGCAAATCCCAATGCGCGCTGATGCTGGCGCTCGAGGGCCATGGGGAAGGAGATGAATTGGCTTCTCCTTCTGAACAGTGCTTCGGTCACGTGGCGGATGCAGCGATGTGCGCCATACTGGGAGATGTTTGCTATGTCCCCAGCAGCGTATTGGAAGGAGCCGGTGGCATAGAAGTTCAATGCCACCGTCACCTTCACTTCCACCGACAGAGACGTCCTGCACCTGAGCTTTGGCCGCAGATCTCGGCGAAGCAGGTGGCAGATCTCTGCAATCACCTCCTTTCGGAATCGGAGCCTTCTAACACATCGCGCGGCACTCATGTTTAGGTAGGAGCGCTGCTGGCGGTATAGCCTGACTGGGTAAGGCCTACGTGGCCGACGCCTGTAGCCCCCTCTGCCTCTAGCCAGGGCTGCCCCTCTCACAATGCGTCTGCGAGCCCTACGGATATGGCGCTGCAGCTGCGCGTTGGCACCCCATGCAGCCCCCATCAAATCCTGGCAAACAGTCTAATTTCCAAATGGCCACTTGCAGCGCTATTGCCTGAGTCCAAAAATACCTGCCTCTTGCTGCTTGAAACCAGTTAGCTATCCTCCTTGTTGTGTCTCCAGAAATGCGTTGCACAAGACTGTTTTCTGAAAAAAGGATGGCCTTTATACTGGAGAGGACGTTCCCTTTAATTAGCGCCCCCCGGGGCCCGCGCTGGTTGTGTTGCGTTCCTTTTTCCAAACGCTCCGGCCGCCCGCCGCACAATGGGGCGGTCCGACTGAAGTTTGCAATCGGGGCGGCCAAAGGGCGTTGCACGAGGATGTGACGTCATTTTCTGCGCGCGCATCCGGGCGGGCGCTAAACTTTGCGCCGGCGCTAACGGGCAACTTAATTTGGGGCGGAGCGCAAACTGCGCTGCGCCCGGGCGCTACACGCATAGCGCCCGGAAATCACTTCTCTTAAGGCGCTAACTGCTGGCGCAAGCTACTGAAAATCTAGGCCATAGAGTCCAGGAACTTCTCTCGCTCCCTGATGTGTCGCAGTTTCTGAAGCTCGGTCTCAAGCTCTTTAACATGGAGCTTGAGTTCCTCTAGCAGCAAACACTTATCGCAAATGTAACCACCGTGAGCCTCAATGGGGTCCACCAGCTCCCACATTTGGCAACAGTGACACATCACCTGTTCACCCATATCTATGTAATTAATTAAATTTATTATTATTAGTTATGAAGACTCTCTGCCCCGATATAGATGACACTATTACACCACTATTCAATAGGACTTACCAACTTAAAGGAATAAAAGAGTAGGAAGAAAACCAACCAACCAGCTGATCACCAACCTCCTCCTTGAATACTGTCTGTGGGGCCTGTTTCTCACACTCCCCATTTCAGTATAATAACCCACACTCCGCATATCAGTAAAATATCCCACAATCCCCATATCAGTAAAATATTCCCCTCCGCATATGAGAAAAACATCCCCTCCACGTATCAGTAAATAATCCCCCTCCCCATATAATAAAAACATTCCCCTCCACATATCAGTAATTTATCCCCCTCCCATTATCAGTAAAATATCCCTCACTCACCATTTCAGTTCAATAACCCACAATCCGCATAGAAGTAAAATATGCCACAATCCCCATATCAGTAAAATATTCCCCTCCGCATATGAGAAAAACACCCCCTCCACGTATCAGTAAATTATCCCTCTCCCCATATCAGTAAAATATCCCACAATTCCCATATCAGTAAAATATCCCACACTCGCCATATCAGTAAAATATCACCTTCCCCATATCATTAACATATACCCCTCCCCATATCAGTAAAATATCCCCCTCCCCATATCAGAATAATATTCCCCTCCCCATATCAGTAAATCTTCCCCCTCCCCATATCAGAAATTTATCACTCTCACCATATCGCAAAAACATCCCCCTCCCCGTATCAGTAAATTATCCCCCTCCACATATCAGTAAAATATCCCACACTCCCCATATCAGTAAAACATCCCACTCTCCCCATATCAGTAAAATATCCCCCTCCCATATCAGTAAAATACCCCCCTCCCCATATCAGTAAAATATTCCCCTCCCCATATCAGTAAAAATCCCCCTCCCCATATCAGTAAATTATTACACAGTCCCCAAATCATTAAATTATCCCCCTCCCCATATCAGTAAAATATCCCACACTCTCCATATCAGTAAATTATCCCACACTCCCGATATCAGTAAAATTTCCCACACTCCCCATATCAGTAAAATATCCGCCACCCGATATCAGTAAATTATCCCCCTCCACAGATCAGTAATATATCCCCCTCCCCATATCAGTAAAATATCCCCCTCCCCATATCAGTAAATTATCCCCCTCACCAAATCAGTAATATATCCCCCTCCCCATATATGTAAAATATCCCCCTCCCCATATCATTAAGATAACCCCCTCCCCATATCAGTAATTTCTCCCCCTCCCCATATCATAAAAACATCCCCCTCCACATATCAGTAAATTATCCCCCTCCCCATATCAGTAATATATCCCACACTCCCCATTTCAGTACAATAACTCACACTCTGCATATTAGTGAAAAATGCCACAGTCCCCATATCAGTAAAATATTCCACTCCGCATAAGAGAAAAACGTCCCCCTCCACGTATCAATTAATTATCCCCCTCCCCATATCAGTAAAATATCCCACAATTCCCATGTCAGTAAAATATCCCACACTCGCCATATCAGTAAAATATTCCCCTCCCCATATCAATAATATATCCCCCTCCCCATATCAGTAAAATATCCCCCTCCTCATATCAGAATAACATTCCCCTCCCCATATCAGTAAAATTTCCCCCTCCCCATATCAGAAATGTAACACCCTCCCCATATCACAAAAACATCCCCCTCCGCGTGTCAGTAAATTATCCCCCTCCACATATCAGTAAAATATCCCACAATCCCCATATCAGTAAAATACCCCACTCTCCCCACATCAGTAAAATATCCCCCTTCCCTATCAGTAAAATATACCCCTCCCCATATCAGTAAAGTATTCCCCTCCCAATATCAGTAAAAACCCCCTCCCCATAACAGTAAATTATCACACAGTCCCCAGATCATTAAATTATCCCCCTCCCCATATCAGTAAAAAATCCTACACTCCCCATATCAGTAAAATATCCCACACTCCCGATATCAGTAAAATATCCCACACTCCCCATATCAGTAAAATATCCGCCACCCCATATCAGTAAATTATCCCCGTCCCCATATCAGTAATGTAACCCCCTCCCCATATCAGTAAAATATCCCACTCCCCATATCAGTACAATATCCACCACCTCATATCTGTAAATTATCCCCACCCCATATCAGTAAATTATCCTCCTCCCCATGTCAGTAAAATATCCCACTCCCCATATCAATAAACGATCCCACACTCCCCATATCAGTAAAATATCCTTCTCCCCATATCAGTAATATGTCCAACACTCCACATATCAGTAAGATATAGCTCTCCCCATATCAGTAAAATATCCCCCTCCACACATCAGTGAATAATACCCTCCCCATATCAGTAAATTATCCCATTCCCCATGTCAGTAAAATATCCCCCTCCCCATATCAGAAATTATCCCACACACCCCATATCAGTAAAATATCGCCCTCTCAATATCAGTAAATTATCCTCCTCCGCATATCAGTAAAATGTCCCAGATTCCACATATAAGTAAGATGTTCCCCTCCCCATATCAGTAAAATATTCCCCTCCCCATATCAGTAAAATATACCCCTCCTCATATCAGTAAAATATCCCGCTCCCCATATCAGTAAATTATCACCTCCCTATATCAGTAAAACATCCCACACTCCCAATATCAGTAACTTAACCCCCTCCCTATATCAGAAAAGCATCCCCCTCCACATATCAGTAAATTATCCCCCTCCCCATGTCATTAAAATATCCCCCTCCCCATATCAGTAAATTATCCCACACACCTCATAGCAGTTGAATATCCCCCTCCCCATATCAGTAAATTATCCCCCTCCCCTTATCAGTAAAATATCCCCCTCCCCATATCATTAAAATATCCCCCTCCCCATATCAGTAAATTATCCCACACACTTCATAGCAGTTGAATATCCCCCTCCCCATATCAGTAAAATATCCCACGCTCCCCATATCAGTAATTTATCCACCTCCGCATATCATTAAAATATCCCACACTCCCCATAACAGTAAAATATCCCCCTCCCCATATAAGGAAACTATCCCCCTCCCCATATGAGTAAAATATCCCTCTCCCCATATCAGTAAAATACCCCACACTCTCCATATCAGTAAAATATCCCCCTCCCCATATCAATAAAATATCCCCCCCATATAAGTAAAATATCCCCCTCCCCATATCAGTAAAATATCCCCCTCCCCATTTCAGAAAATTATCCCCCTCCCCATATCAGTAAATTATCCGTCACACCCCATGTCAGTAAAATATCGCCCTCTCTATGTCAGTAAATTCTCCTCCTCCGCATATCAGTAAAATTTCCCAGATTCCACATATATTAAGATATCCCCCTCCCCATATCAGTAAAATATCCCCCTCCCCATATCAGTAAAATATACCCCTCCTCATATCAGTAAAATATCACGCTCCTCATATCAGTAAATTATCACCTCCCTATATCAGTAAATTATCACCTCCCCATATCAGTAACTTAACCCCCTCCCCATATCAGAAAAACATCCACCTCCCCATATCAGTAAATTATCCCCCTCCTCATATCAGTAATTTATCCCCTCCCCATATAAGTAAAATATCCCCCTCCCCATATCATTAAAATATCCCCCTCCCCATATCAGTAAATTATCCCACACATCTCATAGAAGTTGAATATCCCCCTCCCCATATCAGTAAATTATCCCCCTCCCCATATAAGTAAACTATCCCCCTCCCCATATCAGTAAAATATCCCCCTCCCCATATCAGTAAAATACCCCACACTCCCCATATCAGTAAAATATCCCCCTCCCTATATCAATAAGATATGCCCCTCTCCATATAAGTAAAATATCCCCCTCCCCATGTCAGAAAAACATACCCCTCCCCATATCAGTAAATTTTCCCCCTCACCATTTCAGAAATGTTCCCCCCTCCCCATATAATAAAAACATCCCCCTCCCCGTATCAGTAAATTACCCCCCTCCCCATATCAGTAAAATATCCCACACTCCCAAGATCAGGAAAATATTCCACTCACCCCATATCTTTAAAATATCACCCTCATATATATTTAAAATATCCCCCTCCCCATCAGTAAAATATCCCCGTCCCCATGTCAGTAAAAGTACACCTCCCCTTATCAGTAAATTATCCCACACTCACCATATCAGTAAAATATTCCCCTCCCCATATCAATAATATATCCCCCTCCCCATATCAGTAAAATATCCCACTCCCCATTTCAGAAAATTATCCCACTCCCCATATCAGTAAAATATCTCCCTCCCCATATCAGTAAATTATCCCACACACCCCATATCAGTAAAACATCGTCCTCTCCATATCAGTAAATTCTCCTCCTCCGCATATCAGTAAAATGTCCCAGATTCCACATAACAGTAAAATATCCCCCTCCCCATATAAGTAAACTAACCCCCTCCCCATATGAGTAAAATATCCCTCTCCCCATATCAGTAAAATACCCCACACTCTCCATATCAGTAAAATATCCCCCTCCCCATATCAATAAAATATCCCCCCCCACATAAGTAAAATATTCCCCTCCCAATATCAGTAAAATATCCCCCTCCCCATATCAGTAAAATATACACCTCCTCATATCAGTAAAATATCCCGCTCCCCATATCAGTAAATTATCACCTCCCTGTATCAGTAAAACATCCCACACTCCCCATATCAGTAACATAACCCCCTCCCCATATCAGAAAAACATCCCCCTCCACATATCAGTAAATTATCCCCCTTCCCATATCAATAATTTATCCCACTCCCCATATCAGTAAAATATCCCCCTCCCCATATCATTAAAATATACCCCTCCCCATATCAGTAAATTATCCCACACACCTCATAGCAGTTGAATATCCCCCTCCCCATATCAGTAAATTATCCCCCCCCATAGCAGTAAAATATCCCACACTCCCCATATCAGTAATTTATCCACATCCGCATATCAGTAAAATATCCCACACTCCCCATAACAGTAAAATACCCCCCTCCCCATATAAGTAAACTATCCCCCTCTCCATATCAGTAAAATATTCCCCTCCCCATGTCAGTACAATACCCCACACTCCCCATATCAGTAAAATATCCCGCTTCCCATATCAATAAAATATCCCCCTCCCCATGTCAGAAAAACATACCCCTCCCCATACCAGTAAATTTTCCCCCTCACCATATCAGAAATTTCCCCCCCTCCCCATATAACTAATACATCCCCCTCCCCGTCTCAGTAAATTATCCACCTCCCCATATCAGTAAAATATCCCACACTCCCAATATCAGGAAAATATCCCACTCTCCCCATATCTTTAAAATATCCCCCTCATATATATTTAAAATATCCCCCTCACCATCAGTAAAATATCCCCGTCCCCATGTCAGTAAATGTCCCCCTCCCCTTATTAGTAAATTATCCCACACTCGCCATATCAGTAAAATATTCCCCTCCCCATATCAATAATATATCCCCCTCCCCATATCAGTAAAATATTCCCCTCCCCATATCAGAATAACATTCCCCTCCGCATATCAGTAAATTTTCCCTCTCCCCATATCAGAAATGTATCACCCTCACCATATCACAAAAACATCCCCTCCCCGTCTCAGTAAATTATCCCCCTCCACATATCAGTAAAATATCCCACACTCCCCATATCAGTAAAACACCCCACTCTCCCCATATCAGTAAAATTTCCCCCTCCCATATCAGTAAAATATACCCCTCCCCATATCAGTAAAGTTTTCCCCTCCCCATATCAGTAAAAACCCCCCTCCCCATATCAGTAAATTATCCCACAGTCCCCAAATCATTAAATTATCCCCCTCCCCATATCAGTAAAATATCCCACTCTCCCCATATCAGTAAAATATCCCACACTCCTGATATCAGTAAAATATCCCACACTCCCCATATCAGTAAAATATCAGCCACCCAATATCAGTAAATTATCCCCCTCCCCATATCATTAATATATCCCCCTCCCCATATCAGTAAAATAACCCCCTCCCCATCTCAGTAAAATATCCCGCTCCCAATATCAGTAAAATATGACCCCCCCATATCAGTAAAATATGCCACTCCCATTTCAGTACAATACCTACCACCACATATCAGTAAATTAATACCCTCCCCATATCAGTAAATTAGCCCACACCCCATATCAGTAAATTATCCCCCTCCCCATATCAGTAAATTACCCTCCCCATGACAGTAAAATATCCCACTCCCCATATCAGTAAATTACCACTTCCCTATATCAGTAAAGCATCCCACACTCCCCATATCAGTAACTTATCCCCCTCTGCATATCAGAAAAACATCCTCCTCCACATATCAGTAAATTATTCCCCTCCCCATATCAGTAAATTATCCTCCTCCCCATTTCAGTAAAATATCCCACTCCCCATATCAGTAAAATATCCCCCTACCTTTATCAGTAAAATATCCCCCTCCACATATAAGTGAATAATACCCCTCCCCATATCAGTAAATTATCCCACTCCTCATGTCAGTAAAATATCCTCCTCCCCATATCAGTAAATTATCCCACACACCCCATATCAGCAAAATATCGCCCTCTCAATATCAGTAAATTATCCTCCTCCGCATATCAGTAAAATGTCCCAGACTCCACATCTTAGTAAGATATTCCCTCCCAATACCAGTAAAATATACCCCTCCCCATATCAGTAAAATATACCACTCCTCATATCAGTAAAATATCCCGTTCCCCATATCAGTAAATTATCACTTCCCTATATCAGTAAAACATCCCACACTCCCCATATCAGTAACTTATCCCCCTCCGCATATCAGAAAAACATCCCCCTCCACATATCAGTAAATTATCCCCCTCCCCATATCAGTAATATGTCCCACACTCCCCATTTCAGTACAATAACCCACACTCCGCATATCAGTAAAATATCCCACAATTCCCATATCAGTAAAATATTCCCCTCCGCATATGAGAAAACGTCCCCCTCCACGTATCAGTAAATTATCCCCCTCCCATATCATAAAAACATCCCCCTCCACATATCAGCAATTTATCCCACTCCCATTATCAGTAAAATATCCCACACTCCCCATTTCAGTGCAATAACCTACACTCTGCATATCAGTAAAAAATGCCACAATCCCCATATCAGTAAAATATTTCCCTCCACATATGAGAACAACATCCCCCTCCACGTATCAGTAAATTATCCCCCTCCCCATATCAGTAAAATATCCCACACTCGCCATATCAGTAAAATATCCCCCTCCCCATATCAATAATATATCCCCCTCCCCATATCAGTAAAATATCCCCCTCCCCATATCAGAATAACATTACCCTCCCCATATCAGTAAATTTTCCCCCTCCCCATATCAGATATTTATCACCCTCCCCATATCACAAAAACATCCCCCTCCCTGTATCAGCAAAATTATCCCCCTGCACATATCAGTAAAATATGCGACAATCCCCTTATCAGTAAACATCCCACTCTCTCCATATCAGTAAAACATCCCCCTCCCCATATCAGTAAAATATCCACCTCCCCAAATCCGAAAAACATTCCCCTCCCCATATCAATAAATTATTGCCCTCCCCATATCAGAAATGTATCCCCCTCCCCATAACGCAAAAACATCCCCCTCCCCGTATCAGTTCATTATCCCCCTCCCCATATCAGTAAAATATCCCACACTCTCCATATCATTAAAATATCCACACTCCCCATATCATTAAAATATCCCCCTCCCCATATCAGTAAATTATCCCACACACTTCATAGCAGTTGAATATCCCCCTCCCCATATCAGTAAAATATCCCACGCTCCCCATATCAGTAATTTATCCACCTCCGCATATCATTAAAATATCCCACACTCCCCATAACAGTAAAATATCCCCCTCCCCATATAAGTAAACTATCCCCCTCCCCATATGAGTAAAATATCCCTCTCCCCATATCAGTAAAATACCCCACACTCTCCATATCAGTAAAATATCCCCCTCCCCATATCAATAAAATATCCCCCCATATAAGTAAAATATCCCCCTCCCCATATCAGTAAAATATCCCCCTCCCCATTTCAGAAAATTATCCCCCTCCCCATATCAGTAAATTATCCGTCACACCCCATGTCAGTAAAATATCGCCCTCTCTATGTCAGTAAATTCTCCTCCTCCGCATATCAGTAAAATTTCCCAGATTCCACATATATTAAGATATCCCCCTCCCCATATCAGTAAAATATCCCCCTCCCCATATCAGTAAAATATACCCCTCCTCATATCAGTAAAATATCACGCTCCTCATATCAGTAAATTATCACCTCCCTATATCAGTAAATTATCACCTCCCCATATCAGTAACTTAACCCCCTCCCCATATCAGAAAAACATCCCCCTCCCCATATCAGTAAATTATCCCCCTCCTCATATCAGTAATTTATCCCCCTCCCCATATAAGTAAAATATCCCCCTCCCCATATCATTAAAATATCCCCCTCCCCATATCAGTAAATTATCCCACACATCTCATAGAAGTTGAATATCCCCCTCCCCATATCAGTAAATTATCCCCCTCCCCATATAAGTAAACTATCCCCCTCCCCATATCAGTAAAATATCCCCCTCCCCATATCAGTAAAATACCCCACACTCCCCATATCAGTAAAATATCCCCCTCCCCATATCAATAAGATATGCCCCTCTCCATATAAGTAAAATATCCCCCTCCCCATGTCAGAAAAACATACACCTCCCCATATCAGTAAATTTTCCCCCTCACCATTTCAGAAATGTTCCCCCCTCCCCATATAATAAAAACATCCCCCTCCCCGTATCAGTAAATTACCCCCCTCCCCATATCAGTAAAATATCCCACACTCCCAAGATCAGGAAAATATTCCACTCACCCCATATCTTTAAAATATCACCCTCATATATATTTAAAATATCCCCCTCCCCATCAGTAAAATATCCCCGTCCCCATGTCAGTAAAAGTACACCTCCCCTTATCAGTAAATTATCCCACACTCGCCATATCAGTAAAATATTCCCCTCCCCATATCAATAATATATCCCCCTCCCCATATCAGTAAAATATCCCACTCCCCATTTCAGAAAATTATCCCACTCCCCATATCAGTAAAATATCTCCCTCCCCATATCAGTAAATTATCCCACACACCCCATATCAGTAAAACATCGCCCTCTCCATATCAGTAAATTCTCCTCCTCCGCATATCAGTAAAATGTCCCAGATTCCACATAACAGTAAAATATCCCCCTCCCCATATAAGTAAACTAACCCCCTCCCCATATGAGTAAAATATCCCTCTCCCCATATCAGTAAAATACCCCACACTCTCCATATCAGTAAAATATCCCCCTCCCCATATCAATAAAATATCCCCCCCCACATAAGTAAAATATCCCCCTCCCAATATCAGTAAAATATCCCCCTCCCCATATCAGTAAAATATACACCTCCTCATATCAGTAAAATATCCCGCTCCCCATATCAGTAAATTATCACCTCCCTGTATCAGTAAAACATCCCACACTCCCCATATCAGTAACATAACCCCCTCCCCATATCAGAAAAACATCCCCCTCCACATATCAGTAAATTATCCCCCTTCCCATATCAATAATTTATCCCACTCCCCATAGCAGTTGAATATCCCCCTCCCCATATCAGTAAATTATCCCCCCCCCAAAACAGTAAAATATCCCACACTCCCCATATCAGTAATTTATCCACCTCCGCATATCAGTAAAATATCCCACACTCCCCATAACAGTAAAATACCCCCCCTCCCCATATAAGTAAACTATCCCCCTCTCCATATCAGTAAAATATTCCCCTCCCCATGTCAGTACAATACCCCACACTCCCCATATCAGTAAAATATCCCGCTTCCCATATCAATAAAATATCCCCCTCCCCATGTCAGAAAAACATACCCCTCCCCATACCAGTAAATTTTCCCCCTCACCATATCAGAAATTTCCCCCCCTCCCCATATAACTAATACATCCCCCTCCCCGTCTCAGTAAATTATCCCCCTCCCCATATCAGTAAAATATCCCACACTCCCAATATCAGGAAAATATCCCACTCTCCCCATATCTTTAAAATATCCCCCTCATATATATTTAAAATATCCCCCTCACCATCAGTAAAATATCCCCGTCCCCATGTCAGTAAATGTCCCCCTCCCCTTATTAGTAAATTATCCCACACTCGCCATATCAGTAAAATATTCCCCTCCCCATATCAATAATATATCCCCCTCCCCATATCAGTAAAATATTCCCCTCCCCATATCAGAATAACATTCCCCTCCGCATATCAGTAAATTTTCCCTCTCCCCATATCAGAAATGTATCACCCTCACCATATCACAAAAACATCCCCTCCCCGTCTCAGTAAATTATCCCCCTCCACATATCAGTAAAATATCCCACACTCCCCATATCAGTAAAACACCCCACTCTCCCCATATCAGTAAAATTTCCCCCTCCCATATCAGTAAAATATACCCCTCCCCATATCAGTAAAGTTTTCCCCTCCCCATATCAGTAAAAACCCCCCTCCCCATATCAGTAAATTATCCCACAGTCCCCAAATCATTAAATTATCCCCCTCCCCATATCAGTAAAATATCCCACTCTCCCCATATCAGTAAAATATCCCACACTCCTGATATCAGTAAAATATCCCACACTCCCCATATCAGTAAAATATCAGCCACCCAATATCAGTAAATTATCCCCCTCCCCATATCATTAATATATCCCCCTCCCCATATCAGTAAAATAACCCCCTCCCCATCTCAGTAAAATATCCCGCTCCCAATATCAGTAAAATATGACCCCCCCATATCAGTAAAATATGCCACTCCCATTTCAGTACAATACCTACCACCACATATCAGTAAATTAATACCCTCCCCATATCAGTAAATTAGCCCACACCCCATATCAGTAAATTATCCCCCTCCCCATATCAGTAAATTACCCTCCCCATGACAGTAAAATATCCCACTCCCCATATCAGTAAATTACCACTTCCCTATATCAGTAAAGCATCCCACACTCCCCATATCAGTAACTTATCCCCCTCCGCATATCAGAAAAACATCCTCCTCCACATATCAGTAAATTATTCCCCTCCCCATATCAGTAAATTATCCTCCTCCCCATTTCAGTAAAATATCCCACTCCCCATATCAGTAAAATATCCCCCTACCTTTATCAGTAAAATATCCCCCTCCACATATCAGTGAATAATACCCCTCCCCATATCAGTAAATTATCCCACTCCTCATGTCAGTAAAATATCCTCCTCCCCATATCAGTAAATTATCCCACACACCCCATATCAGCAAAATATCGCCCTCTCAATATCAGTAAATTATCCTCCTCCGCATATCAGTAAAATGTCCCAGACTCCACATCTTAGTAAGATATTCCCTCCCAATACCAGTAAAATATACCCCTCCCCATATCAGTAAAATATACCACTCCTCATATCAGTAAAATATCCCGTTCCCCATATCAGTAAATTATCACTTCCCTATATCAGTAAAACATCCCACACTCCCCATATCAGTAACTTATCCCCCTCCGCATATCAGAAAAACATCCCCCTCCACATATCAGTAAATTATCCCCCTCCCCATATCAGTAATATGTCCCACACTCCCCATTTCAGTACAATAACCCACACTCCGCATATCAGTAAAATATCCCACAATTCCCATATCAGTAAAATATTCCCCTCCGCATATGAGAAAACGTCCCCCTCCACGTATCAGTAAATTATCCCCCTCCCATATCATAAAAACATCCCCCTCCACATATCAGCAATTTATCCCACTCCCATTATCAGTAAAATATCCCACACTCCCCATTTCAGTGCAATAACCTACACTCCGCATATCAGTAAAAAATGCCACAATCCCCATATCAGTAAAATATTTCCCTCCACATATGAGAACAACATCCCCCTCCACGTATCAGTAAATTATCCCCCTCCCCATATCAGTAAAATATCCCACACTCGCCATATCAGTAAAATATCCCCCTCCCCATATCAATAATATATCCCCCTCCCCATATCAGTAAAATATCCCCCTCCCCATATCAGAATAACATTACCCTCCCCATATCAGTAAATTTTCCCCCTCCCCATATCAGATATTTATCACCCTCCCCATATCACAAAAACATCCCCCTCCCTGTATCAGCAAAATTATCCCCCTGCACATATCAGTAAAATATGCGACAATCCCCTTATCAGTAAACATCCCACTCTCTCCATATCAGTAAAATATCCCCCTCCCCATATCAGTAAAATATCCACCTCCCCAAATCCGAAAAACATTCCCCTCCCCATATCAATAAATTATTGCCCTCCCCATATCAGAAATGTATCCCCCTCCCCATAACGCAAAAACATCCCCCTCCCCGTATCAGTTCTTTATCCCCCTCCCCATATCAGTAAAATATCCCACACTCTCCATATCATTAAAATATCCCACACTCCCCATATCAGTAAAATATACACCTCTCCATATCAGTAAAATATCCCAGGCCCCCATATCAGTAAAATATCCCCCTCCCCATATCAGTAAATTATCCCCTTCCGCATATCAGTAAATTATCCCCCTCCCCATATCAGTAAAGTATCCCGCTCCCCATGTCAGTAAAATATCCCCCACCCCATATCAATAAAATAAACCCCTCCCCATCTCAGTAAAATATCCCACTTCCCATATCAGTAATTTATCCCATTTTCCCCATATCAGTAAAATAGCCCCCTCCTCATATCAGTAAAATATCCCACACTCCCCATATCAGTCATTTCTCCCCTTCCCATATCATAAAAACATCCCCCTCCACATATCAGTAAATTATCCCACTCTCCATATCATTAAATTATCCCACACTCCCCATATCAGTAATTTATCCCCCTCCCCATGTCATAAAAACACCCCCCTCCACATATCAGTAATTTATCCACCTCCCATTATCAGTAAAATATCCCACACTCCCGATTTCAGTACAATAACCCACACTCCGCATATCAGTAAAAAATGCCACAATCCCCATATCAGTAAAATATTCCCCACCGCATATGAGAAAAACATCCCCCTCCACGTATCAGTAAATTATCCCCCTCCCCATATCATTAAAATATCCCACAATTCCCATATTAGTAAAATATCCCACACTCGCCATATCAGTAAAATATCCCCCTCCCCATATCAATAATATATCCCCCTCCCCATATCAGTAAAATACCCCCTCCCCATATCAGAATAACATTCCCCTCCACATATCAGTAAATTTCCCCCCTCCCCATATCAGATATTTATCACCCTCCCCATATCACAAAAACATCCCGGCCTAGAAATTCAGTTGGTTGCGCGAGCCGGTAACGCCATAAGAGGGGTATATTTCCAGCGCTAGTCACTTAGCGCCCGGGCGCAGACCGATCTGCGCCAACGCCCAAATTCAGTTGACATTTAGCGCCGGCGCAAAGTGTTTGCGCCCGCTCAGCTGCGCGCGCAGCTTATGACGTCATCTCGTCATGCAACGCTGTTTGTGCGCCCCAAACCGGAAATTCAGTTGCGCCCGCCCAATGTGGGCGTGGCGCTGCTAAGAACTGTGAAGTGGAATGCAACAGAGGCCCTGTTGGCCTCGGGGAGCACTAATTAAAGGGCACTTACACTGACCTATAAAGCCCAGCCATTTTGCTGCAATGACTTTACTGCTTTGGATTTCTGGACAGAGACCAAGGGACAGAGCTTACTGATTTGGGACAACATAGGAGAGGTATTTTTGGCTTCTGGCCAGTGCTTTGACATTTGATTCATTTGATTTCACTGTTTTCAACTTTATTATGGGGGCTGTATGGGGGTCCAACCCTCAGTTGCAGCATTATGTGCGAAGGGCTCGCAGACGCTGTGAGAGAGGGCCAGCCATGCCTAGACGCAGAGGGGCCATCAGGCGTCGGCAATGTAGGCCTTACCCACTCAGGCAATACCGGCAGCAGGTGTCCTATCTCACCATGACTGCGGCGCATTGTGTTAAGAGGCTGCGCTTCAGAAGGGAGGTGGTTGCAGAGATCTGCCAGCTGCTTCACAGAGATCTGCGTCCACAGCTGATGTGCAGGACGTCTCTCTCGGTGGAAGTGAAGGTCACGGTGGCTCTGAACTTTTATGCAAGCGGCTCCTTCCAAGCCGCTGCTGGGGACATAGCGAACATCTCCCAGTTCGCCGCGCATCGCTGCATCCGGCAGGTCACCGATGCACTTTTCGCGAGGAGACACCAATTCATCTCCTTCCCCATGACCCGACAGAGGCAGGAGCAGTGTGTAGTTGGATTTGCCAGGATCGCGCGCTTCCCCATGGTGCAGGGCGCCATTGACTGCACGCATGTGGCTTTGCGGGCACCTCTGGAGCATGCCGAGGATTACCGCAACCGGAAGGGCTACCATTCCCTCAACGTACAGCTGGTGTGTGACCACAGGCAGCGCATCCTAGCTGTCAATGCCCGCTTCCCAGGAAGCAGCCACGATGCATTTATCCTGCGCCAGACTACTGTGGCTGACATGTTCGAGGCACAGCCTCCACCAAGGGGATGGCTTATCGGGGACAAGGGCTACCCTTTGTGTACATGGCTCATGACCCCGCTCCGCGCGCCCAGGACCCCAGCGGAGGAGGCATACAACGAAAGCCATCAAGCCACAAGGAACATCATAGAGCAAACGATAGGCGTCCTCAAGCAACGGTTCCGCTGCCTGGATCGTTCCGGCAGATCTCTACAGTATTCGCCGGATAGAGTCTCCCAGTTCGTCGTCGTGTGCTGCATGCTGCACAACCTGGCTATCCGCAGGACTCAGGCACTGCCACCTGACATTGCACCACCACCTCAGGAGGACGAGCAGGAGGACCATGAGGAGGAGGAGGAGGAGGAGGAGTACCAGCCCAGGAGGGAGCCACAAGGTCCAAGGGCCGCCCGCCGGGGGCTTATTGATCGACACTTCTAGGCCCCCCTGTCAGGGAATGGGCTGTGGCAATGAACGCACCTGAAGGCAGCCGCACCGCAAGCCCTCAGCCGGTTAATGCAACAACCACTTGAAACCTGAGACGTGCACATGCTGAATAAATAAAAAGCTTTATTTCACAAACTCAGGGCCCTTCCCACATGAAACAGAAAAACAGACAAGACCCCCAAAAAACAGTCAAAAACATCTGTCACTCCCAAAACCTAGGGAGGACTAACAAAACTTGCCCATCCAAATGGCCTTCATCATCGGCCTTACAAAAATAAGCCCCCCGCTCCACAACACAAACACCCCCATAAAAACAAAAAATGCCTTGATCCTCGGCCTTACCAAAATAATGCCCCCCCCGAACACAAGCCCCCCAATATAAAAAAAACCGCTATCACCACACTCTAATGAGTGTGCCGAGAGGGCGAGTCCTTAGACAGGCTTCTCTGGCCCCTGCCCGACCTGCTGCTCCGCCTCAACCTGGGCCCTGCGGGTGTGGCAAGGCTGGGGAAAGGCTCCTGAGGGCCACAATGCGTGTCGGCAGATGCCCTTGGGGGTCGGCCTAGACGAGGCCCGGCCCGGGAGGGGCCGGCTGCTGACTGCTGCAGCTGTGGCTGGCCAGCATCAGTCTCAGTAGCAGCTTGTCGCACCTTGGCTGGGGGAGTGGCAGTGTCGGCTGCACCAATGGGGGCAAGCTGGCTGATGGCAGGCGCGCGCTGCTCGCCAGAGACACTGGCACTCGGCCGGGCTGGCAGTGCAGCAAGCGCAGCAATCTGGTGGAGGCCAGACCGCTGTGCTGCAGCAGGGCGGCGGGTGCCCTGGCGATGCTTCCGCGCCACAGCGAGTGTGGCAGAAGTGAGTGCCCGAACTGCCCTGGTATGTGCCCGCATGAGCTCTGCCAGTGTCTGGACGGCACCACTCATCTCGCGAGCCGTGTCCTGGGCTGCCGCGAGTTGCTGGACACCCCTGTCGTGCGCTGCCGCGAGTTGTTCGACCCCCGGCCTGTGATTCCCCGAAAGCGACCACACTATGAGCCAGGGACTCAATGGCCTGAGGCATCTGTTGCACAACCCCCATGAACTCCTGGTGGCGCCGCTCAGGCGCCGCCAACATCTCATCGAGGAGGCGCACCTCCTGGGTGAGGACCGTCTCCGGACTGGAGGGCGGACTCTCCCTCTGGGGAGAAGGCCGCCGAGCTGGCCGACCCTTCCCGCGTGCCTCGAGCCCACTGGGCCCAGGATCTGCCCTCGCCTGCAACACCTCCCCCCTCTGGGGAGAAGGCCGGCGTGCTGCCGGACCCTTCCCGCGTGCCTCGAGCCCACTGAGCCCAGGATCTGCCCTCCCCTGCAACACTTCCCCCTGGCTCTCCTGCAGGCCAGACGTCTCCCCTCCATTGCCATCCCCTGGCGCGGATGAGGGTTCCCCTGATGTGCCGCTTTCCTCCTGGTCCTCGTCGTCCTCCTCCTCCAAGGGCCTGGCACTCTGAGCTTCAGGGACCACCTCCTCCTCACCAGCTGAAAGCAGGAAGGCACAAGAGTAGCTTTAGAGTGAGGACAGGGCATCAGCGAGGGAGGCCTGAGTGGCGGCATTATGCGCATTTGTCGGTCAGTGCGAAAGGATGTAGATCTGAAGCGCAAGGGCAACGACAGAGGTCCAACCGGTCATGTCCTTACCAGTGGGCCCCAGTACAGGGTCCGCATCTCCGATCGCAACAGGGCCAGTCACCCGGGCACGCATGAGTCGAGCCACGCTCTCCTCCAGCTCACTGAGCACCTGGTACTCGGGATGGCCTCCACCGGTGACAGACTGGCTCCTCAAATTCTGCGCCAGCTTGGCCTGCAAGAAAAAGGATGGCCTCTAAGTACAGTGTGGTGCCCTGTTGCTGTGTGCACTGCCTCCCATGGTCGAATAGCTTGGCCAGTGTGGTGCCCTGTTGCTGTGTGCACTGCCTCCCATGGTCGAATAGCTTGGCCAGTGTGGTGCCCTGTTGCTGTGTGCACTGCCTCCCATGGTCGAATAGTTTGGCCAGTGTGTTAAGTGCAGAAAGTGCTATTGATGATCATGCCAGTGCCATTGCTGTGGGAGGAGGGCTGCCCATTAGTCCTTTGAGGTCCCTTTGCCCATAATGTGAGGTGCACATGCAAGGATGAGGAGGACACTGGAAAGGGTACTCACCTTCACCATCCGAGTGAGGTCGTTGTACTTCTTGCGGCATTGGTCCGCACTCCTGGGGACATCGCAGGTGGATGACACCCTGCGGGCGATTTTCCTCCAGGCTTTCCTGTACTGGCTCCTGGGAGCCTTCTTGCCACTGTCCGGGCAGAAGATCTCTCTTTTGTTTTCGACACCATTAATCAGCACCCTCAGAGCATGCTCTGAGAAGCGCTGCGCTCGTTCACGGGCCCTCTCCATGGCTCCAGGCGCTATTTTGGCCCACCAGCAGTGTTGAGGCCTAGCTGCAGGGCTCCAGTATGCAGGGCGTGGCAGCAGTCAAAGTCGACCCTTCCCCCTTTAAGAGCTGGCCGGCGTCAGGGTGTCTGCTGTCAATCAAAACATGACCGCACCTGCGCTGCGCCCGGCCTCGGCGTTATCAGGCCGCATCGCCGGCTTAGCGCCTGAAGAGAGCATTGCAACGCCAGTTTCAGCGCTCGGCCAAACTCTTGGCCAACTCTACTGAATTTCGGCGATGTGGCCTACAATTTCCGGCGGGCGCTAACTTTAGCGAACGCCCGACTTTAGCACCCCAAAAGTGTCCAGACTGAATTTCTAGGCCCCCATCTCTCCCCATATCAGTAAAATATCCCCCTCCCATATCAGTAAAATATACCCCTCCCCATATCAGTCAAGAATTCCCCTCCCCATATCAGTAAAAATCCCACTCCCCACATCACTAAATTATCCCACAGTCCCCAGATCATTAAATTATCCCCCTCCCCATATCAGTAAAATATCACACACTCACGATATCAGTAAAATATCCCACACTCCCCATATCAGTAAAATATCCGCCACCCCATATCAGTAAATTATCCCCCTCCCCATGTCAGTAATATATCCCCCACCCCATATCAGTAAAATATGCCCCTCCCCTTATCAGTAAAATAACCCCCTGCCCATCTCAGTAAAATATCCCACTCCCAATGTCAGTAAATTATCCAAAACGCCTCATATCAGTAAAATATATCCCTACCCATATCAGTAACATGTACCACTCCCCATATCAGTAAAATATCCACCACCCCATATCAGTAAATTTCCCCCCTCCCCATATTAGTACATTATCCTCCTCCCCATGTCAGTAAAATATCCCCCTCCCATATCAGTAAAAAATCCCCCTCCACATATCAGTGAATTATACCCCTCCCCATACGAGTAAATTTTCCCACTCCCCATGTAAGTAAAATATCTCCCTCCCCATAACGGTAAATTATCCCACACACCCAATATCAGTAAAATATCGCCCTCTCCATAACAGTAAAATATCACCCTCCCCATACCAGTAAATTATCCCACTCCCCATATCAGTAAAATATCCCCCTCCCCATATCAGTAAAATATACCCCTCCTCATATCAGTAAAATATCCCCCTCCCCATATCAGTAAAATATACCCCTCCTCATATCAGTAAAATATCGCCCTCCCCACATCAGTAAAATATCCCCCTCCCCATATCATTAAAATATCCCACAATTCCCATATTAGTAAAATATCCCACACTCGCCATATCAGTAAAATATCCCCCTCCCCATATCAATAATATATCCCCCTCCCCATATCAGTAAAATACCCCCTCCCCATATCAGAATAACATTCCCCTCCACATATCAGTAAATTTCCCCCCTCCCCATATCAGATATTTATCACCCACCCCATATCACAAAAACATCCCATCTCTCCCCATATCAGTAAAATATTCCCCTCCCATATCAGTAAAATATACCCCTCCCCATATCAGTAAAGAATTCCCCTCCCCATATCAGTAAAAATCCCACTCCCAACATCACTAAATTATCCCACAGTCCCCAGATCATTAAATTATCCCCCTCCCCATATCAGTAAAATATCCCACACTCCCGATATCAGTAAAATATCCCACACTCCCCATATCAGTAAAATATCCGCCACCCCATATCAGTAAATTATCCCCCTCCCCATGTCAGTAATATATCCCCCACTCCATGTCAGTAATATATCCCCCACTCCATATCAGTAAAATATGCCCCTCCCCTTATCAGTAAAATAACCCCCTGCCCATCTCAGTTAAATATCCCACTCCAAAAGTCAGTAAATTATCCAAAACGCCTCATATCAGTAAAATATATCCCTACCCATATCAGTAACATATACCACTCCCCATATCAGTAAAATATCCACCACCCCATATCAGTAAATTTTCCCCCACCCCATATTAGTACATTATCCTCCTCCCCATGTCAGTAAAATATCCCACTCCCCATATCAGTAATATGTCCCACACTCCACATATCAGTAAAATATCACCCACCCCACAGCAGTTAAATATCCCCCTCCCATATCAGTAAAAAATCCCCCTCCACATATTAGTGAATTATACCCCTCCCCATACGAGTAAATTTTCCCACTCCCCATGTCAGTAAAATATCTCCCTCCCCATAACAGTAAATTATCCCACACACCCAATATCAGTAAAATATCGCCCTCTCCATAACAGTAAAATATCACCCACCTCATACCAGTAAATTATCCCACTCCCCATATCAGTAAAATATCCCCCTCCCCATATCAGTACAATATACCCCTCCTCATATCAGTAAAATATCCCCCTCCCCATATCAGTAAAATATCCCCCTCCACATATCAGTGAATTGTACCCCTCCCCATACGAGTAAATTTTCCCACTCCCCATGTCAGTGAAATATCACCCTCCCCATACCAGTAAATTATCCCACTCCCCATATCAGTAAAATATCCCCCTCCCCATATCAGTAAAATTACACCCTCCCCATCTCAGTAAAATATCCCCCTCCCCATATCAATAAACTATCCCCCTCCCCATATAAGTAAAATATCCCCCTCCACATATGATTAAAATATCCCCCTCCCAATATCAGTAAATTATCCCCCTACGTATATCAGTAAAATAAACCTCTCCCCATATCAGTGATATATCGCTCTCCCCATATCAGTAAATTATCCCCCCATATCAGTAAAATATCCCCCTCCCCTTATAAGTAAAATATCCACCTCCCAATATCCGTAAATTATCCCCCTCCCCATACCCGTAAATTATCCTCCCCCCCATATCAGTAAATTGTCCCCCTCCCCATTTCAGTAAAATATCCCCCTCCCCATTTCAGTAAATTATCCTCCTCCCCATATCAGTAAATTAGCCCCTACCCCATATCAGTAAAATATCCCCTCCCCATTTAAGTAAAGTAACCCCCTCCCCATATCAGTAAGATATCCCCCTCCCCATATCAGTAAAATATCCCCCTCCCCATATCAGTAAAATATCCCCCTCCCCATATCAGTAAAATAACCCCCTCCCCTTATCAGTAAAATATCCCCCTCCCCCTATAAGTAAAATATTCCCCTCCCCATGTCAGAAAAACATATCCCTCCCCATATCAGTAAATTTTCCCCCTCCCCATATCAAAAATATTTCCCCCTCCCCATATCACAAAAACATCCCCCTCCCCGTGTCAGTAAATTATCCCCCTCCCCATATGAGTAAAATATCCCACACTCCCAATATCAGAAAAATATCGCCCTCTCCATAACAGTAAAATATCACTCAACTCATACCAGTAAATTATCCCACTCCCCATATCAGTAAAATATCCCCCTCCCCATATCAGTAAAATATACCCCTCCTCATATCAGTAAAATATCCCCCTCCCCATATCAGTAAAATATCCCCCTCCACATATCAGTGAATTATACCCCTCCCCATACGAGTAAATTTTCCCACTCCCCATGTCAGTGAAATATCACCCTCCCCATACCAGTAAATTATCCCACTCCCCATATCAGTAAAATATCCCCCTCCCCATATCAGTAAAATTACACCCTCCCCATCTCAGTAAAATATCCCACTCCCCATATCAATAAAATATCCCCCTCCCCATATTAGTAAAATATCCCCCTTCACATATGATTAAAATATCCCCCTCCCAATATCAGTAAATTACCCCCCTACGCATATCAGTAAAATAACCCTCTCCCCATATCAGTGATATATCGCTCTCCCCATATCAGTAAATTATCCCCCCCATATCAGTAAAATATCCCCCTCCCCATATAAGTAAAATATCCACCTCCCAATATCCGTAAATTATCCCCCTCCCCATACGCGTAAATTATCCTCCCCCCATATCAGTAAATTGTCCCCCTCCCCATTTCAGTAAAATATCCCCCTCCCCATTTTAGTAAATTATCCTCCTCCCCATATCAGTAAATTATCCCCTACCCCATATCAGTAAAATATCCCCTCCCCATTTAAGTAAAGTAACCCCCTCCCCATATCAGTAAGATATCCCCCTCCCCATATCAGTAAAATATCCCCCTCCCCATATCAGTAAAATATCCCCCTCCCCTTATCAGTAAAATATCCCCCTCCCCATATCAGTAAAATAACCCCCTCCCCTTATCAGTAAAATATCCCCCTCCCCCTATAAGTAAAATATCCCCCTCCCCATGTCAGAAAAACATATCCCTCCCCATATCAGTAAATTTTCCCCCTCCCCATATCAGAAATATTTCCCCCTCCCCATATCACAAAAACATCCCCCTCCCCGTGTCAGTAAATTATCCCCCTCCCCATATGAGTAAAATAACCCACACTCCCAATATCAGAAAAATATCGCACTCTCCCCATATCTTTAAAATATCCTCCTCACATATAATTAAAACATCCCCCTCCCCATCATTAAAATATCCCCCTCCCCATGTCAGTAAAAGTCCCCCTCCCCATATCAGTAAATTATCCCACACTCCCCATATCATTTAATTATCCCCCTCCCCATGTCAGTAAAATATCCCACACTCCCCATATCAGTAAAATATCACACACTCCCCATATCAGTAAAATATCCCCCTCCCATATCAGTAAAATATCCCACAGTCCCCAGATCATTAAATTATCACCCTCCCCATATCAGTAAAATATCCCACACTCCCGATATCATCAAAATATCCCACACTCCCCATATCAGTAAAATATCCGCCACCCCATATCAGTAAATTAACCCCCTCCCCATGTCAGTAATATCTCCTCCTCCCCATATCAGTAAAATATGCCCCTCCCCTTATCAATAAAATAACCCCTGCCCATCTCAGTAAAATATCCCACTCCCAATGTCAGTAAATTATCCCAAACGCCTCATATAAGTAAAATATATCCCTACCCATATCAGTAACATATACCATTCCCCATATCAGTAAAATATCCACCACCTCATATCAGTAAATTTTCCCCCTCCCCATATTAGTACATTATCCTCCTCCCCATGTCAGTAAAATATCCCACTCCCCATATCAGTAATATGTCCCACACTCCACAATCAGTAAAATATCACCCTCCCCATAGCAGTAAAATATCCCCCTCCCATATCAGTAAAAAATCCCCCTCCACATATCAGTGAATTATACCCCTCCCCATACGAGTAAATTATCCCACTCCCCATATCAGTAAAATATCTCCCTCCCCATATCAGTAAATTATCCCACACACCCAATATCAGTAAAATATCGCCCTCTCCATAACAGTAAAATATCACCCTCCCCATATCAGTAAATTATCCCACTCCCCATATCAGTAAAATATCCCCCTCCCCATATCAGTAAAATATACCCCTCCTCATACCAGTAAAATATCCCCCTCCCCATATCAGTAAAATATACCCCTCCTCATATCAGTAAAATACCCCTTCCCCACATCAGCAAATTATCCCGCTCCCCATATCAGTAAATTATCCCACACTCCCCATATCTGTAAAATATCCCCCTCCCCATATCAGTAAAATTACCCCCTCCTCATCTCAGTAAAATACCCCCCTCCCCATATCATTAAAATATTCCCCTCCCAATATCAGTAAATTGTCCCCCTCCGCATATCAGTAAAATAACCCTCTCCCCATATCAGTAATATATCCCTCTCCCCATATCAGTAAATTATCCCCCTCCCCATATCAGTAAAATATCCCCCTCCCCATATAAGTAAAACATCCACCTCCCCATATCCGTAAATTTTCCCCCTCCCCATATCAGTAAATTATCCTCCTCCCCATATCAGTAAATTATCCCCCTCCCCATATCAGTATAATATCCCCCTCCCCAAATGTAAAATATCCCCTCCCCATTTAATTAAAGTAACCCCCTCCTCTTATCAGTAAGATAGCCCCTTCCCCATATGAGTAAACTATCCCCCTCCCCATATCAGTAAAATATCCCCCTCCCTTTATCAGTAAAATATCCCCATCCCCATATCAGTAAAAGTCCCCCTCCCCATATCAGTAAATTATCCCACACTCCCCTTATCATTTAATTATCCCCCTCCCCATGTCAGTAAAATATCCCACACTCCCCATATCAGTAAAATATCAGACACTCCCCATATCAGTAAAATATCCCCCACCACATATCAGTAAATTATCCCCCTCACCAAATCAGTAATATATCCCCCTCCCCATATATGTAAAATATACCCCTCCCCATATCAATAAGATAACCCCTCCCCATCTCAGTAAAATATCCCACTCCCCATATCAGTAAATTATCCCACAATCCCCATATCAGTAAAATAGACCCCTCCCACTATCAGTAAAGTATCCCACACTCACCATATCAGTAATTTCTCCCCCTCCCCATATCATAAAAACATCCCCCTCCACATATCAGTAAATTATCCCCATCCCCATATCAGTAATATATCCCACACTCCCCATTTCAGTACAATAACCCACACTCCGCATATCAGTAAAATATACCACAATCCCCATATCAGTAAAATATTCCCCTCCACATATGAGAAAAACGTCCCCCTCCACGTACCAGTAAATTATCCCCCTCCCCATTTCACATAAACACCCCCTCCACATATCAGTAATTTAAACCCCTCCCATTATCAGTAAAATATCCCACACTCTCCATTTCAGTACAATAACCCACACTCTGCGTATCAGTAAGAAATGCCACAATCCCCATATCAGTAAAATATTCCCCTCTGCATATGAGAAAAACGTCCCCCTCCACGTATCAATAAATTATCCCCCTCCCCATATCAGTAAAATATCCCACAATTCCCATATCAGTAAAATATCCCACATTCGCCATATCAGTAAAATATTCCCCTCCCCATATCAATAATATATCCCCCCCATAGCAGTAAAATATCCCCTCCTCATATAAGAATAACATTCCCCTCCCCATATCAGTAAATTTCCCCCCTCCCCATATCAAAAATGTAACACCCTCCCCATATCACAAAAACACTCCCCTCCGCGTATCAGTAAATTATCCCCCTCCACATATCAGTAAAATATCCCACATTCCCCATATCAGTAAAATAGCCCACTCTCCCCATATCAGTAAAATATCCCCCCCATCAGTAAAATATACCCCTCCCCATATCAGTAAAGTATTCCCCTCCCCATATCAGTAAAATCCCCCTCCCCATAACAGTAAATTATCCCACAGTCCCCAGATCATTAAATTATCCCCCTCCCCATATCAGTAAAATATCCCACAATCCCGATATCAGTAAAATATCCCACACTCCCCATATCAGTAAAATATCTGCCACCCCATATCAGTAAATTATCCCCGTCCCCATATCAGTAATGTATGCCCCTCCCCATATCAGTAAAATATGCCACTCCCCTTATCAGTAAAATCACACCCTCCCCATGTCAGTAAAATATCCCACTCCCCATATCAGTAAAATATCCCCCTCCACATATCAGTGAATAATACCCCTCCCCATATCAGTAAATTATCCAACTCCTCATGTCAGCAAAATATCGCCCTCTCCATATCAGTAAATTATCCTCCTCCGCATATCAGTAAAATGTCCCAGATTCCACATATTACTAAGATATTCCCTCCCCATATCAGTAAAATATCCCCCTCCCCATATCAGTAATATATCCCCCTCCTCATATCAGTAAAATATCCCGCTCCCCATATCAGTAAATTATCACTTCCCTATATCAGTAAAACATCCCACACTCCCCATATCAGTAACTTATCCCCCTCCGCATATCAGAAAAACATCCCCCTCCACATATCAGTAAATTATCCCCCCCATATCAGTAATTTATCCCCCTCCCCATATCAGTAAAATATCACCCTCCCCATATCATTAAAATATCCCCCTCCCCATATAAGTAAAATACCCCCCTCCCCATATCAGTAAATTATCCCACACTCCTCAAAACAGTTAAATATCCTCCTCCCCATATCAGTAAAATATCCCCCTCCCCATGTCAGTAAAATATCCCACACTCCCAATATCAGAAAAATATCCCACTCTCCCCATATCTTTAAAATATCCCCCTCACATATAATTAAAATATCCCCCTCCCCATCAGTAAAATATCCCCCTCCCCATATCTGTAAAATATCCCCCTCCCCATATCAGTAAGATAACCCCCTCCTCATCTCAGTAAAATATCCCACTCCCCATATCAGTAATATATCCCACACTCCCCATTTCAGCACAATAACCCACACTCTGCATATCAGTAAAATATCCCACAATCCCCATATCAGTAAAATATTCCCCTCCGCATATGAGAAAAACGTCCCCCTCCATGTATCAGTAATTTCTCCCCCTCCCCATATCATAAAAACATCCCCCTCCACATACCAGTAAATTATCCCCCTCCCCATATCAGAAATATATCCCACACTCCCCATTTCAGTACAATAACCCACACTCCGCATATAAGTAAAATATCCCACAATCCCCATATCAGTAAAATATTCCCCTCCGCATATGAGAAAAACGTCCCCCTCCACGTATCAGTAAATTATCCCCCTTTCCATATCATAAAAACATCCCCCTCCACATATCAGCAATTTATCCCACTCCCATTATCAGTAAAATATCCCACACTCCCCATTTCAGTACAATAACCCACACTCCGCATATCAGTAAAAAATGCCACAATCCCTATATCAGTAAAATATTCCCCTCCACATATGAGAAAAACATCCCCCTCCACGTATCAGTAAGTTATCCCCCTCCCCATATCAGTAAAATATCCCACAATTCCCATATCAGTAAAATATCCCACACTCGGCATATCAGTAAAATATCCCCCTCCCCATATCAATAATATATCCCCCTCGCCATATCAGTAAAATATCCCCCTCCCCATATCAGATATTTATCACCCTCCCCATATCACAAAAACATCCCCCTCCCCGTATCAGCAAAATTAACACCCTCCACATATCAGTAAAATATCCGACACTCCCCTTATCAGTAAAACATCCCACTCACCCCATATCAGTAAAATATTCCCCTCCCCATATCAGTAAAATATCCACCTCCCCAAATCCGAAAAACATTCCCTTCCCCATATCAATAAATTATTCCCGTCCCCCATCAGAAATTTATCCCCCTCCCCATATAACAAAAACATCCCCCTCCCCATATCAGTACATTATCCCCCTCCCCATATCAGTACATTATCCCCCTCCCCATATCAGTAAATTATCCCCCTCCCCATATCAGTAAATTGTCCCCCTCCCCATATCAGTAAAATATCCCCCTCCCCATATCAGTAAATTATCCTCCTCCCCATATCAGTAAATTACCCCCCTCCCCATATCAGTAAAATATCCCCCTCCCCATATCAGTAAAATATCCCCCTCCCCATATCAGTAAAATATCCCCTCCCCATATCAGTAAAATATCCCCCTCCCCATATCAGTAAAATATCCCCCTCCCCATATCAGTAAATTATCCTCCTCCCCATATCAGTAAATTACCCCCCTCCCCATATCAGTAAAATATCCCCCTCCCCATATCAGTAAAATATCCCCCTCCCCATATCAGTAAAATATCCCCTCCCCATATCAGTAAAATAACCCCCTCCCCATATCAGTAAATTGTCCCCCTCCCCATATCAGTATGATATCCCCCTCCCCATAGCAGGAAAATATCCCCCCCCCATATCAGTAAAATATCCCCCTCCCCTTGTCAGTAAAATATCCCCCTCCCCATATCAGTAAAATATCCCCCTCCCCATATCAGTAAAATATCCTACACTCCCCATGTTAGTAAAATATCCCCCTCCCCATATCAGTAAGTTATCCCCCTCCCCATTTCAGTAAATGATCCTCCTCCGCATATCAGTAAAATTTCCCCCCCCCCCATATCAGTTAATTAGGTGGAGTGAATCGAATTGGCTCAAGACTGGCTTCTGTAATGTTCGGGACCTCAGGAGGAGGCCAAGATGGATCGTCCAATTGGCATTTCTGGCTGAAGATGGTTGCAAACGCTTCAGCCTTGTCTTTGGCAGACACGTGCTGGGGTCTGCCATCATTGAGGATGGGGATATTCATGGAGCCTCCTCCTCCTCATTCCGTTAGTTCTTTAATTGTCCACCATCATTCACGACTGGATATAACAGGACTGCAGAGCTTTGATCTGATCCGTTGGTTGTGGGATCGCTTAGCTCTGTCTAAAGCATGCTGCTTCCGCTGTTTATCATGCATGTAGTCCTGTGTTGCAGCTTCCCTAGGTTAGCAACTCATTTTAAGTTACGCCTGGTGCTGTTCCTGGCATGCTCTTCTACACTCCTCATTGAACCAGGGTTGGTCATCTGCCTTAATGGTAGAGTGAGGGATATGCCGGGCCATGAGGTTAATGATTGTGGTGGAATACAATTCTGCTGCTGCTGATCGCCCACAGCATCTCATGGATGCCCAGTTTTGATCTGATAGATCTGTTCTGAATCTATCCCACTTAGCACAGTGGTAGCACCACACAACACGATAGAGGGTGTCCTCAGTGTGAAGATGGGACTTCGTCTCCACAAGGACTGTGTGGTGGTCACTGCCACCAATGCTGTCATAGACAGATGCATCTGCGACAGGTAGATTGGTGAGGACGAGGTCAAGTAGGTTTTTCCCTCGTGTTGGTTCTCTCACCACCTGCCACAGGCCCAGACTGGCAGTTATGTCCTTCAGGACTCGGCCAGCTTGGTCAGTAGTGGTGCTACCAAGCCACACTTGGTGATGGATATTGAAGTCCCCCACCCAGAGTACATTCTGTGTCCTTGCTACCCTCAGTGCTTCTTTCAAGTGGTGTTCAACATGGAGGAGTACTGATTCATCAGCTGAGGGAGGGCAGGAGGTTTCCTTGCTCATGTTTGACCTGATGCCATGAAACTTCATGGGGTCTGGAGTCAGTGTTGAGGCCTCCCAGGGCCACTCCCTCTCAACTGCAAACCATTGTGCTGCCAGCTCTGGTGGGTCTGTCCTGCCGGTGGGACAGGGCATAACCCAGG
Organism: Somniosus microcephalus; assembly: GCF_052327205.1. Taxonomy (NCBI): domain Eukaryota; kingdom Metazoa; phylum Chordata; class Chondrichthyes; order Squaliformes; family Somniosidae; genus Somniosus; species Somniosus microcephalus. The sequence continues at coordinate 127,830,512 of NC_140997.1, forward strand.
AGTGGAGGGATTTGGGATGTTGGCTGATGGATGTGATTCTGTGGGTATGACTATGTCAGGCTGTTGCCTGACTTGTCTGTGGGACAGTTCTCCCAATTTTGGCACAAGTCCCCAGATGTTAGTGTAGAGGAATTAGCAGGGTCGACTGGGCTGGGTGTGCCTTTGTCGTGTCCGAATCGAGTGCCTAGGTCGATACTGAGTGGCCCATCTGGTTTTATTCTTATTGCACTTTTCTGTAGCGGTTTTATATAACTGAGTGGCTTGCAAGGCCATTTCAGAGGACAGTTAAGAGTCAACTACGTTGCTGTGGGTCTGGAGTCACATATTCGCCAAACCGGGTAAGGACGACAGATTTTCTTCCCTAAAAGACACTGGGGGGATTTTAACTCAGGTGCGGGATGGTGTTATGTTATCCGGATTTTGTGTTTCCCACACGAGTCTAAATGGATGTGGGAGATTGATGCAATTTTAACTTAATTGGCCAATTGATTTCCAACGTGTGGGAAGCCTTTGCAAATGGGTTTTTCTTGACTGAAAGTCCCCTCCGATGATGTCATCATTGCTACTGCATTTAAGGGCCACAGCAAGCCTTGCTCCTTCTGCAGACTGCCAAGCTTCTTGACTGTGCAGTGTGAGGGAGCTGTAGCAAATATGACAAGCGGGAGGGCCAGATCAGCTCCTCGCTTTGATGAGGTGGCACTGCAGGCATTAGTGGATGGGGCTAGGGCCAACAGGGAGGTGCTCTTCCCTTCATCAGGGAGGAAGAGGCCTCCCACTCAGACTAAGGCAGTGTGGATGCAGGTGGCTGAGGAGGTCAACTCCTTGGGAGTCACCCGCAGAACCTGGGTACAGTGCAGGAAAAGATTTCATGACCTTCAGCGCACTGGAAAAGTGAGTATGAATTTCCCATCACCCTCAATCTGATCCCCATTGCCTTTCCTCACCAGCACTCAGCTTTAGCAATCTCTTCCTCCACATCCCACTTGACACTGACATCCATGCACCCGTACCCATTCCCTCTCTCTCTATGCTCACATTCACATAACTATTCTACCATGCAGCCCTCACATTCCCTATCAATCTGATGCTTTGAACACAACTGACAACACACAGGGAGGGCCCTTGGACTTGCAACCTCACTCCATCCTTGTCTTCTTCTAAGTATCTATGCTATGCAATCTCTACACTCACTCTTTCATTCTCACTCAACCTCCACTTGTCTCCCTCATTGCAGGAAAAGAGAGCTCACAACAAAAGAGAGCGAGCCAGGACAGAGGAGGAACAGCCTCAATAGCCCACCTGACGCCCAGGGAGGAGGCCGTCCTGGAAATTATGAGAATAGAGGATGATTCGCACGTGGAGGACAGACAGATGGGTGTAACACAGCAAGCTGGTGACAGAAAAGTTTCCCATCTCTCTCTTTGACATTGCATGAGTCGCTGATAATTATTGTGAAGCTGTAACAGATGGACTTACGAGTATCTGCAAAAAGCTATGTGCATGTAGCCTTTGCATCACATCTCTGACTCTTTCCTTTACTCCCCCACAGGACCATCACAAGCATCCATCCCCCCTAGCCAGGAAGAAGAGGCTGAGCAGCCAGACTCCTCAGAGGAAGCTGCAACCTCTGAGGGCGCAGCGTCAGCAGAATTCAGCGCACCCAGCACCAGCGCAGACACTCACACCTCGCTGGGACTTTCGGGACATCGAGTAGTGTTGTCACCTGGTGTAGCACAGCTCACAAGTGAGCATCAGCAGATTGTGGAGACAGGGGCAGCACTGGAGAGTCCTAGTCGGAGGATGCAGGACTCTGCCAGCTTGGCTCAGCAGCATGTCGACCCTCTGCCTCCGGGTCCATCCATGAGATCAGAGGTGATGGAACTCCAGGCACAGATGCAGGAGTCTCTGGCAGGTTTTGTCTCTAGGGTCGCTGCGAGCGTGGCGCGAATGGAGGAGTCCATAGCGAACATGAGCAGAGCATTTGTGGAGTCATTGGCGCATGAACGCATCACCACGGAAAGGATGGCTACCTCCGTGGAAAGGATTGCTACCTCCATGGTAAGGCTGGCTACCATATGGCCCGACCACAGAAACAGTACAACTTCCCTAGGGAAGCGGAGCCGGACATGGAAGCAGCCATGTCCTCCTTAGTACAGCAGGGAGTCCTGAGACCGATAACCACCCGCGTAAACTCTCCACTGTGGCCAGTTAGAAAGCCGGACAATTCCTGGAGGGCCACGGTGGACTATCGGGTGCTCAACAGTAACATCCCAGCCTGTGCACCCACGGTAGCAGCAGTTGCCGACCTGATAGGAAGTATCCCAGCATCCGCGACCACTTTCACGGTGCTTGATATTTCCAACGGGTTTTGGTCCATCCCTTTAAGGCGGGAGGATCAGTACAAGTTTGCCTTTACGTTTAAAAGGCAACAGTACACCTGGAACTGTTTGCCTCAGGGCTTCCACAACAGCCCCAGCATTTTCCATCAGTGCATGGCAAACAGTTAAAAGGATTTCAGCCAGCCCAGACAGTTGGTACAGTATGTGGATGACCTGCTCCTGTTCACGGATTCGAGAGAGGAGCATGGCCCATTACTGGCCGAACTGCTGGAGCAGCTCAGGCAAAAGGGTTTTAAAGTAAACCCAAAGAAAGCGCAGTTCGCCCAGCAAGGCGTGAAATTCCTGGGCCTGACCGTACGCGCTGGAGAAAGGGCTATAGATAAGGCTAGGAGGGAAGTGGTACAGGAGTTACCAGTCCCCAACACAGTCACGGGTGTCAGGTCGTTCCTCGGGCTAACTGGGTACTGCAGAGATTTTATTGAGGACTATGCAGCCACAGCGGCCCCTCTGCTCCAACTCCTACACAAGGGAGTGGAGTGGGCTTGGGATGAGGGTTGCCAGGCAGCATTTGTCAGGCTCAAGAAAGACCTGCAGACCGCACCAGCTCTAGGGGCCATAGATGGGGGGAAAGAGTTATTTCTGAAGGTAGCAGCCAGCGGGGACAGCCTGAGTGCTGTGCTGCTCCAAGAGCGGCATGGCAGGCTGAGACCAGTGGTCTACTCCTCCAGGATACTCACAGATGTGGAGAAGAGCTACTCCAATTGTGAGAGGCACCTCTTGGCCACACATTGGGCTGTGAAAAGATCACTGATCTTCACAGGCACCTCTCCCATCACCCTCCTCACCCATCACACACCCACCCAGATGCTCCTGGATGGGAGGATCAAGGATGGGACGGTGAGCAGTGCCCATATTGCTCTCTGGACCCTGCTCCTTTCACAGATGGACCTAAAAGTGAAGGGTCTCTGTGAGCCTAAGCTCGCAGCCAACCTGGTATATACTGGAACAGCCCACCGGTGTTCCATAGAAGGGGTTTGGGAAGTGGACATAGGTTTACGGGCCGGTATACACCCCACAGGCCGCAAAATCTATGTGGACGGCTCCAGCACGGTATCTGCTGGTGAGTGACTCACGGGATGTGGAGTTTATGACCCAGCAGCAAACATTGCCCTGGCAATTAAGCTCCCCAGCACCATGACTGCCCAGCAGGCTGAACTGTTCGCGGTAGTGTACGTCGTTACACACCCCGAAATCTTCCCCACCCCATACACGATTTGTTCGGACAGCATGTTCACGTGCAATTCGTGTACGGAGTACCTGGCCATCTGGTCCCGCCGCGGATACACCTCCACCGACGGGAGACCCCTCACAGTGAAACCCCTGCTGGAGAAAATCTTAGCAGCAGTGGGGGAGGAAGGGCAGGTTTTCATCCATAAGGTGAAAGCCCATTCCTCCACAGAACCCCGTAGTCAGGGCAACCAGCAGGCTGACATGCTAGCTAAGGAGGGTGCCCGCACAGGCACTTTCTGGGACCCATATGGGTCCAGACCCATAGCAGCAGTCAGGGGTAGGGATGGGACACAAGGGAGTGCAGGGGTAGCTTTATCCCCGGACCTTAAGACGGTCCAAACCCAAGACCCTGTCCTCAAGGCAGTCCTCAGTGCAGTGACTGAGGGAAAAAGGGTAGAGGGCCCTTACGGCACAGCAGCCCTCTCTGTGAAAGAAGGCATGCTGTTTAGGGGAGAACAATGGGTGGTACCACAGCAGCACCGGAGGGAATTCCTTCAACTGGCCCATGAGGGTCCAGGAGCAGGGCAACCCGGGCCTGAGACTGTAACATTTGCATATTGAATTATCATTGGCCCGCAGGCATCTGTAAGGAATACTTATTATATTCACATGTGATCACATGCTGAGTTGTCATTGGCCTGCAGGCATCTGTAAGGACTACTATTGTTTTGAAGACCCAGGCTTGGGGTCCTAATGCCATGCTTTTCCCCTCTAGTGCTGCTATGAGTAAGATCACAGACCTAATGCTTAATAAAAGAGTTAAACTGTAATACTCCGTTGTCCTGCAATTTATTATTTTTATACAAAGTGTGCAAAACAAGACATGGTGTCAGAAGTGGGATTGTAAATGGACATCGTTGGAGTTCCCTTGCCTCAAATGGATTGGGAATCTTTGAACTTACCTAGAGAATGGCGCAAGTTCAAGCAACATGTGGAGTTGATGTTCTCGGGTCCGCTGAAAAGCAAAGGGGAGGAAGAAAGATGCAGCTACCTACTCCTGTGGATCGCAGAAAAAGGGAGAGACACTTTTAACACATGGTCTCTCACCGCAGATGAAGCAAAGGCATTGAAAAGTTATTTTGACCGTTTTGAATCATATGTGATTCCCAAGACAAATACAATATTTGCTAGGTACAAGTTTCAGGAGAAAGTACAAGGAGCTAGTGAGTCGTTTGAACAGTTCATGACTGAGTTAAAACTGCTGGTAAAAGACAGTGAATATGCAGATAAAGATGAGATGGTCAGAGACTGCATCGTGTTTGGAATACATTCAGCTAAAGTGAGAGAAACTTTTGAATGTTGGGTCCAGGCTAACGCTGGACAAAGCTATGGACATAGCTAGATCGCACGAGATAGCCCAAGCACAGTTGAAAACCATAACTGGCACCATGAGCAGCTTGCATGAACAGACAGTGCACGCAGTTAATAGACACACACCAAGGAACACCGCCCAGAGAGCGTGTTTCAGAACAGAAAGAACAGAGAGAGTTCTAAAAATGAGCGACACAGACATAAAACGCTTCAAAAACTGTGGATATTGTGGAAACAAGGTGCATGGGGAAAAGGAGCACTGCCCTGCCAAAGGAAGGCAATGTGTTAAATGTGGTAAACGGAACCACTTTGCTAAAGTTTGCAGGACTGTTATTGGAATAGCAGTACACACAGTGAGTGACAGCCAAATGCCAGATAGAGAGCCAAATGCAGAGGAACTGTTTATTGATTCCCTGTCACAGAAAAAAACAGATTTCAGAGACTGAGCAAGCCTTTGCAGATATTGAGATAGGAAAACAGGGCCCAGAGCTTAAGTTTAAACTAGACACTGGAGCTCAGGTTAATGTAATTCCTCTGAGTGAGTATCACAGCTTGAAGGATGAGTGTGAGCTACAGCCCAGCTCATGCAGACTGACCAGCTATGGGGGTGAGCAGCTCATTGTAAAAGGCACATGCGTGATGAAATGAAAGCACAAAGAAAGCGACATGATGTTGGACTTTTACATTGTTGACACTCGAGCACCTCCAGTGCTAGGTCTAAAGGCATGTTTAGACATGGACCTCATCAAGCTAGTGCTATCATTGACAGCACCAGTTGAGAAACAGACAGTCATGGAGGAGTTTGCTGATGTTTTCAAAGGTATCAGACTATTCCCAGGTGAATGCACTATTCACCTTGACCCAACAGCAATCCCTGTGGTTTGCCCACCGAGAAGGATACCCCTTGCTCTACATAGTCACCTGAAGGAGGAGCTGCAGAGCATGGAGAATACAGAAATCATCGTCCAGGAAACAGAACCGACAGAGTGGGTCAACGCGTTAGTAGTGGTTGAGAAACCACGTACAGGCAAGCTCAGAGTCTGTCTCGACCCCAGAGATTTGAACAAGGCTATCAAACGCCCTCACTACCCTCTACCAACGCTAGATGACATCACACCCAAGCTAGTGGGAGCACGTTACTTCAGTGTAATGGATGCACGATCAGGATATTGGACTATCAAGCTCACGGAAGAGTCATCTAAGCTAACAACGTTCAACACACCATTTGGATGCTACTGATTTCTGCGTTTACCATTTGGTCTCATCTCGGTTCAGGATGGATTCCAGTGGAAGATCGACAAAACCTATTAAGGCCTCAATGGAGTAGTCGCAATCGTAGATGACATCCTCATCTATGGCAGGAATAGAGAGGAACATGACAGGAACCTCCGTGCAATGCTACAAAGATCACGGGAGAAAGGTACCCGGCTCAACCCTGAGAAAAGCATAATCGGATCCACCGAGATCGGTTATTTCGGGCATCGCCTCTCAACTGATGGCATTAAGCCGGATCCAGAGAAAATCTCCGCCATCAAGAAGATGGAGCTGCCGAAGAACCGTGCAGAGCTAGAGACAGTACTAGTCATGGTTAACTACTTAGCCAAGTTTGCCCCGAGCCTCTCCGAAACCAACGCACCCATGCGTCAGTTGCTCAAACAATCCAATGAGTTCCTGTGGGACAAACAACATGACGCAGCATTTCAGAAAATGAAAGAACTAATCACCAGAGAACCAGGACCGGTTCTTGCCTACTTCGACCCCAACAAAGAGCTCAGACTACAAGTGGATGCGTCAAAGTACGGACTGGGCACAGTATTACTGCAAGAAGGAAAGCCCATCGGCTATGCTTCCAGATCTCTCACAGACAGTGAAATCAACTATGCTCAAATCAAGAAAGAGCTATATGCAATTCTGTTTGGATGTAAGCGTTTCCACCAGTACGTCTATGGCCGACAAGTCATTGTGGAATCCGACCACAAGCCCCTCGAGTCAACCATGAGGAAACCACTAGCTGCAGCCCCACCAAGGCTACAGAGAATGATCCTTCAGCTACAGAAGTATGACTTTACAATCATTGACCCTCCAGGCAAAGACATTCCTGTCGCAGACACGCTCTCCAGAAAGTCTCTTAGCTACCAGGACAGCAGCCTCAGTGAAGGCATGGATGTGCAGGTGCACATGGTATACAACAGCTTACCTGTGAGTGACTCAAAACTGAAGGAGGTCCGAGCAGGAACAGAGAAAGTTGCACAACTCACACTGCTGAGCAAAGTCATACATGAAGGATGGCCTGAGGAAAGGAGGAATGCCCTCAGAGCATATCTGAATTCTGGAACCACAGAGATGAGCTGTCACAAATCAACAGAATCGTCTTCAAAGGGGAGAAAATCATCATTCCTACCAGTCTCAGAGAAGAGATGTTGATAAAAATTCATGCTGGACATATGCTCTGAAATGGGAAAAACTTGAACACGAACTTCAATATTCAAACGAAAGGGGTTCGGAGCTCTCAAAGGTTATTGGAAGAGCTGAGGTGGCAACACAGACTGAGATGACTGCAACAGAGCAGCCCTTGGATGCCAAAAGTACGCTGACTCACGTCAACGTAGAACAACAGACCGCTGAAACAGCTGCTCCGGTAGAGGGATTGAATAGTCCGATCAATCAATCTCCAAAAGAAGTTGAAGTAGTAAAATCTCAAATGAGGTCATTAGTAAACGACTTGCTGAAAGCCCAGAAAAAGCTGGATGAAGAGGTACGCATGAAGAAGTCTCTTCAGGAAAGATGTCTGGACTTGGAACAAAAGCTGGCTAACGCCCAGCTGGGTATGGAGGAAATAGAAGACCCTCTCGCTGGCCTAGATCAGGACGACACCGAATATTACTATGTCCTGTCCTGCCCAACTTGTAACTTCGACTCCCACCATACAGAAATCATGGAGGAGCACCGAAAGTCTACGGAACATCGGGAGAAGGTGGCTCTACTACGGAAAAAGGAGGGAGAGAAGGAAGAACTGCGCATGCAGCTGGCAGCTGACAGTGGAGCCCAGAGAGTCTCCAAGAAGCAGAAAAGGAAAAGTCGAAACAGAAGATGACCCATCTGAACCATTATTACCTCTACCAGATCACACACGTGGTCCCTCCAAATGGAGCCAATTCAGTTCGGAAGTTCAAACTGTTAAGTCCATGGAAGGACTATTGAATGAGTCACTCCAGCAACGTGAACCGACTCCACCACAGAGATTGAATCTGTGAACTGTTTTCCGCAGAGACTGAATCTGTGATCTGTTTTGACATGAAGTTATCTATGTATCTATGTTATTCTGTTATGTAAACCTGAAGTTATATATGTATATATGTTATTACGTTATGTTAAATGGGGAGATGACTGTAAAGCTAGGAAGGGAGGAATGTTGTGTATGTAATATGTGTGCTACTTTGAACCTATGGACAGGACTGCACTACTTGTTGGGCGTAGTGATACGCAGTACCACTCCTGGCCATAGGGGTATAAATAGTACTGTGGGTACTGATCCCCCTCAGTTCCCGCCTGTGGGCATGAAGTAAAGACCTACGTATAGTCCCTACCTCCAACCAGTAAAGACCTGTTTTATTGTTACTGATTAAGTCTGAGTATTAATTACTTGAACAACTCACAGATTTAACAAGCCACCTCCCAAGACTCTCGGTAAAGGGAGATCCCTCAGTTCATTTCAGGGAGATAGAGGAGACAGCCGCCATTAATGATTGTGATGATCTTGAACAGGCGAAGATGCTGCTCTTCTCCCTGGATAGCACAATCCTTCAGTGCCTCTCAGACGGGAGTAAGAGGGGGCGGACAGGGTATGTGGAACTCAGAGACGAGGTCTTGGAAGTTATGGGAGTGGACGACGGTAATCCGTTCCAACGGGTGGAAGGGACTGTGCAGCTAACTGGAGAACCCCCACGGGTTTTCGCAGAAATGCTGTGGCCAGTGTATCGACGCAGTTGTCCGGGCATGCCTGAACGGGTTGCAATGAACGCCGAACAGTGGGTTCATTGGCTCCGTTGCTTGGTTGCCAACAGCTTGCCACAGATACAGGCCCTAGCCAAATCTTGGTTTGATCCCCAAGGTCCCGGTGTCATGGAGGAAACGGTGCTCCGCCAGTTCACTGTTGCGCACAAGAATTGTAGAAGTCAGGAGGTGCCTCCCTCTAAGGGAAAGGTGCATGAGGCAAAACCCACAGCCCCAAGTAAGAAGGAGTGGCGTCAGGAGGGGAATCGCCCTGCCCAAGCCAAGCTCAATTGCTACGGATGTGGGAAGGATGGACATTGGCGCAAGGACTGTAAAAATCCGTGGAAGGATAATAAGGGAAAATCTCCCGCAGCCCAAGCCCAAGCCCAGACCGCCGCCCCAGCACCAGCCCAAACACAAGCCGCAGCTCCTGTCCCAGCAAAGGGAGCTGGTGCAGCTATGGATCCCGCTGTGATAGAATCAATTATAGAGACAATGCGGCCTCTTATGATCGCGCAGGGGAAGATAGCCGTCACCACTGGTCTTGTCGCTCCTGAAACCCCGACTTCCGTGCCCAAATGACTAGAGCTGGCACAGCCCGTCTACCTGTGCACGCTGCGATATGATGTATGGAGGCAGCCCCTCGTGGAGATGGAGGTGGAGGAGGTAAAGGGGATCTATTTGTTGGATATGAGGGCATCGTGCACCATGATCCACACAGATGACCCTGCCACCTCACCTCTGTCCACCGGGGTTCCGTATATTCTGTCGGGCTTCACAGGCAAGGAACAGGCTGGCGCATTTTCCATTCCCCTCTCAGTTCATTTAGGACCACTCCGCACCAAGTGGAAGTGTATACTGATGAAGTGGGAGGTGGAGGGTGGAAAGGGGATCCTCGGGTCCGATTTCTTGGCAGAACACGGGATCCTCGTGGATCTAAGAAATCATTGTCTTTGGGGAGCGGGTAAGGGTAAACAGGGCGAAGTGGTCATCATCCCAGGGAAAGGAGAAAGAGGGACCCTGTGCACCGTGAAGCCAAAAGAGGGCTACGACTTCGAGCTCATGGTCGCAGGCATCCCACAAGATCTGCAGGCATTCGTGTCAGACCACCTGACCACGTTTGCCACTCACAAACACGATTGCGGGAGGGTCACCGGGTTTGAGGTCAGAGTAGACGGAGACCCCATGGCCCGAACCCAAAAACAGTACAACTTCCCCCGGGAAGCGGAGCCCGACATGGAGACAGCAATGTCTTCATTGGTGCAGCAGGGCGTGTTGAGACCAATAGTCACCCATGTAAACTCTCCTTTGTGGCCGGTGAGGAAGCCGGACGATTCCTGGAGAGCCACGGTGGACTACAGAGTACTCAATAGCAACATCCCAGCCTGCGCGCCAACGATAGCAGCAGTTGCCGACCTGATAGGAAGTATTCCAGCCTCCGCGATCACATTCACAGTGCTGGATATTTCCAATGGGTTTTGGTCCATCCCTTTAAGGAGGGAGGATCAGTACAAGTTTCCCTTTACTTTGAAAGGGCAACAGTACACCTGGAACTGCTTGCCACAGGTTTCCACAACAGCCCCAGCATTTTCCATCAATGCATGGCAGGGAGTTTAAAAGAGTTCAGCCAGCCCAATCAGCTAGTGCAGTATGTGGATGACCTGCTCCTGTTCACAGATTCCAGAGAGGAGCATGGTCCACTATTGGCTGAGCTATTGGAGCGGTTAGGCAGAAAGGGTTTCAAAGTGAACCCAAAGAAGGCACGGATCGGCCAGCAGGAAGTAAAATTCCTGGGTCTGACCATCCGTGCCGGTGAAAGAGCCATAGATAAGGCCAGGCGGGAATCGGTGCAAAATCTACCGATCCCCACCACCGAAACGGGTGTGAGGTCCTTTCTGGGACTGACCGGGTACTGCAGAGACTTCATTGAGGACTATGCAGCCACAGCAGCCCCGCTGCTCCGACTCCTACACAAGGGAATGGAGTGGTCCTGGGATGAGGGTTGCCAGGCAGCACTTGAAAAACTCAAAAGGGACTTGCAGACCGCGCCAGCTCTGGCAGCCATAAATGGGGGGGAGGAGTTCTTCCTGGAGGTAGCGGCTAGCGGGGATAGCTTGAGCGCTGTACTGTTTCAAGAGTGACACAGCAAGCTAAGGCTGGTGGTTTACTCCTCCAGAGTACTCACAGATGTGGAAAGGAGTTTTTCCAATTGCGAGCGGCATCTTTTGGCCACACATTGGGCTGTGAAAAGGTCTTTGATCTTCACAGGCACCTCTCCCATCACTCTCCTCACCCATCACACACCCACTCGGATGCTTCTGGATGGAAGGATTGAGGATGGGACAGTAAGCAGTGCCCGCATTGCGCGCTGGACCCTCCTCCTTTCACAGATGGAGCTGAAGGTAAAGGGTCTCTGCGAGCCTAGGCTCGCGGCCAACATGGTATATCCCGGAACAGCCCATCGGTGTTCTGGAGAAGGGGTATGGGAAGTGAACACAGGATTACGGGCTGGGATACATCCCACGGGCCGCGAGATCTACGTAGACGGTTCCAGCACGGTATCTGCTGGCGAACGACTCACAGGGTGTGGAGTTTATGACCTCGCGGCAGACATTGCCCTGGCGATTAAGCTCCCCAGCACTATGAGCGCCCAGCAGGCTGAACTGTCCACGGTAGTGTACGTCGTTACACACCCCAAAATCTTCCCCACCCCATACACGATTTGTTCGGACAGCAGGTTCACATGCAACTCGTGTACGGAGTACCTAGCCATCTGGTCCCGCCGCGGATATACCTCTGCAGACGGGCGACCCTTAACCGTAAAGCCTTTGGTAGAAAAGATCCTGGCCGCAGTGGGGGAGGAAGGGGAAGTCTTTATCCACAAGGTAAAGGCTCATTCCTCCACGGAACCTCGCAACCAGGGTAACCAGCAGGCGGATACGCTAGCCAGGGAAGGTACCCGCACCGGCACTTTCTGGGATCCCTATGGGTCCAAACCCGTGGCAGTAATCCAAGGCAGGGATTGGACTCAGGGACCACAGGGGTAACACTGCCCCCAGACCTCAAGACCGTCCAAACCCTAGATCCCATCCTAAAAACAGTCCTCAATGCCATCAATGAGGGCAAGGAAGTCTTATGTTCATTAATAAATAGATATTCTTATTATGAACACAGCTAGCTTTTGCTAGACACTTTATTGATCACATGTGGACTAGGTACAGTATCTGTAGAGGCTTCCATCTTAACTGCTGCCTTATGGGTAGCCTAGTGCCTCATGGGTAATGTAGTCTTAATATACATACAGCTGGGTAGTGTAGTCTTATACATACAGCTATATACAGCTCTACGGCTCCACCTAGTGTCCACTATAGAATGACATGTTATTGATCATTACATCCCCCTTTCTTTGAGGTTTAACAAAATCAATATCAATCAACTTTCAAGAAAACAATAAAGATAATACCAGTAACAATTTTGTTAGTGCTCTATAAACATAAACATTTTCAAAACAGTCAACACATTTTCAAAGCTTTACATTGTACTCAAAGATTAAGTCTATCAGGCTCTTTTACTTCACGTGTGGATCTTCTCAACATGGGTAAGTCTGATGTGTCTTCATGAGATTGTTCTGGCGGTGAATGACAAGATGCAGTTGCGGCATTGTCATCAATCTGCTCTTGTATAGATCGAGGTCTCCTTGCGATCTTTGCTTGGAGAGGGTTTCAGTGTTTCCTTCACTCTTCATGCCATAACTCTCAATGTAGTCAATGCACTCTCGAAAAACTGCTGGCAGCTGGATCCCATCATACAGCATAGTCCTCTCAGCAGCCTCGGCTAATGGAACACCAAAGATTGGCCTGAGGGAAGAAGGAGTATCCACCGGAACTGCTTCCTGCTCTGGTGCAGGCTTCTTCTTTTTCTTTTTCTCTTTCCACTGCTTAACAACATCTGCTGCGGTTATATCTTTGGACTTTTTCTCCTTGTGTTTTTCCTCTTTGTGCTTTTCTTCCTTTGGCTTCTCTTTGACCTTAAAGTCTTTTTCTTTCTTCTTGGAGAAACTAGGCTTTTTGAAGACATGGATACCCTTTGGCCTTTTCATCCTTGATGGTCTCTCTGCTTCATCACCTGAGTCATCTGGTCTGCTTATGGCACTGTTTATACGGTAGACTCTCTTGACCAGTTCTAAGTCTTCACAAGCTTTGTCACCTAGTATTGAATCAAGTCTTTCAGCCACAACAGAAAACATGAGATGATGCACTTTGTCTTTGACTGTCACTTTAAGTCTGCATACACCTAAGCTATCTATTTTCTGTCCATTATAGTCCTTCAGTAGTACTGACTTTTTCTGTATTTTGGGCTTTTTTTTCATATTGTTAATGTCACTCATACTGATTAAGTTTGCTTTTGCCCCAGTGTCTAGTTTCAAGGTAACTAATGCTCCATTTACCTGCAGTGGGATCATCCATTTGTCCTCTTTTACTGCATTAACTTTATGTTCAGCATTGTCCATTTCTGAGGGCTGCACATTTTCTGTATCCTTTTTGATATTGTCACATGACACCATTCCTACAAAAAATGTCTCACTTAAATCAGTGTCCTCAATTACATTAACTCGTTGCCCATTCGTTGTTTTTACTTTTGAAAAGCATTGTCTGGCAAAGTGATTCTTTCCATTACACTTTGTGCACATTTTGCCAAACACTGGGCGTTGTCTTAACTGGTGTTTGTAACCATAGCGTTTACAATTAAAATTTTCATCCTCCGATTGTTTTTCATTTCTGTTCTGCCCATGTTTCTTCCCCTTATTGGACACAGCACCGACAGCAGCATTATCACTCATTACAATCGCATCATTATTGATTTCACTGAAAGTCTTCGCGTGCTTTCGAGCTAGCTCGCTGGCTTGGCATATTTTCACTGCATTTTCCAAATTTAGTTCGGTTTCTCTCAACAGACGTTCCCTGGCTTTTTTATCATGAGTACCAAACACAATCTGGTCACGAATCATGGGTGATTTCAGCTCAGAGAAATTACATGTCTCTGCTTTCAGTTTCAGATCAGTTATAAAGCTATCAAAAGTCTCATTTTGTTGCTGTGTCCGAGAACGGAAGATGTATCTTTCATACGTCTCATTCTTTTTGGGAGAGCAATGTGCATCAAATTTTTTTAGCACATCTTCTAATTTTTCTCTGTTCTCCTCTGGATTAAATACAAATGTATTAAATACCTCTATCGCCTGTGGGCCTGCAACCGTAAGCAGCAACGCTATTTTTCTTGCGTCTGGCTTTGTACCGAATCCGATGGTAGCAATGTAGAGTTTGAATTGTTGTTTAATAATCCGCCAATTGTAGTCGACATTTCCCTCGAGATTCAAACGCTCTGGTGGCTTCAAATTCTCCATGTCGCTTTTCACAATTTTCAGCAGATCTTCACCATCCTGGTACCATCTTATGTTCATTAATAAATAGACATTCTTATTATGAACACAGCTAGCTTTTGCTAGACACTTTATTGAGCACATGTGGACTAGGTACAGTATCTGTAGAGGCTTCCATCTTGACTGCTGCCTTGTGGGTAGCCTAGTGCCTCATGTGTAATGTAGTCTTAATATACATACAGCTGGGTAGTGTAGTCTTATACATACAGCTATATACAGCTCTACACAGCTCTACGGCTCCACCTAGTGTCCACTATAGAATGACATGTTATTGATCATTACAGGAAGTAGAGTGTCCGTACGGTACAGCAGCCCTCTCCATAAAGGAAGGCATGCTGTTCCAAGGGGAACAGTGGGTTGTGCCGCAGCAGCACCAGAGGGAATTCCTTCAACTGGCCCATGAGGGTCCAGGAGCGGGACACCCCGGGCCTGAGGTCACCTGGCAACGGGTAGAACAGGCGGGATGGTGGCCGGGACTTCGGGACGATGTCCGCGAATTCTGCGCTAATTGTCTTGTGTGCGCTGCAAACAACCCAGACCCCCAGAAAAGGAAGGTGCCCATGGGGCACATCAGGAGAGTAGAGGGACCATGGCAGTCGATACAGCTCGACTACATCGGGCCCCTGCCCAATTATTGCCTTGTCCTGGTGGATGTGTTCACCAAGTGGGTAGAGACCTTCCCATGTAGAACAGCCATGGCACTTGGTCCGGGAGGTGTTCTCGCGGTGGGGACTACCACGATTCGTGGAGTCCGACCGAGGGAGTCATTTCACTGGCCAAGTGATGCAGGACACCCTCATGCTCCTAGGCATTGAAGGGAAGTGGCACGTGGCCCACAATCCTCAGTCATCCAGGATTGTGGAATGCATGAACCGCACCTTAAAAGAAAAGTTGAGGAAAGAGACGATGGGCTCGCCCCAGAAATGGGCGGAAGCCTTTCCTCTGGTCCTCATGGGGATCCGGGCTAGCCAGTCTAAAAGTACGGGGTACTCCCCGCACGAATTAATGACTGGGAGAGTCATGCGAACCCCCACCCATGTACTAGCCCCAGTGCTCACTGAGGGTCAGCTCTGAGAGGTAAATCGGGACAAGTTTGCCTGGACCCTTTTGGAGCACCTGAAACAGGTTTATGGGCAAGCGGCTGGGAACATGGGAAAGCAGCATCAGGGCAACCGACTGCTGCTCAAACCCCATAAGGCACAGGAGTGGGAAGTAGGAGATCAGGTCATGGTGAGAAACTATGCCCGAGTGGGGTGTTTAGAACCACTGTACATGGGGCCCTACAGTATTGTAGACAAAGCCAGCCCCATGGTTGATGCAGTGAAGTTGCCCCGGCGCACTAAATGGTTTCACATCAATCAGTGCAAACTGTTTAAGCCGGGTGCAAAAGAGCCAGCAACTGAGGCCAGGTCTGAGGGCAAAAATCCTCAGCCTGAGGCGTGCAACAAGTCACAGACCACACAGGCTGGAACCGCAGCCTGCTTGGAGGGAGAAGCTGTCCCGCCCACCTGGGAGGTTTCCCCACTGGCCTGGGACTTGGACGAGGAGGAGCCCGAAGACCAAGGCCCTCCTCCTGATCCGAACGCCATCGGGGGGGAGCCTGAACAGCTAGGCCCTGCCCTTGACACGATTCTGGAGGAGGTGGAGTCGGAGGATGGAGATCCCGCCCTCGACTCAAGCTTAGGGGAGGTAGAAATTGGGGGCGGAGATCCTCCACCTGTAGGGACAGGTGAGGAGGAGTCGTCTGCCACAGACTCAAATCCCAAAGGGGCGGAGCCTGAGGAAAGGGAGCCGAAGCCGGCAGTCGTGGAGGTGCCACGGGCTGTGAGGGCTAAAGTCCCAACCGAAGGTCCACTCTCTAAGGGAGCCACGCCCAAAGTGTCTCTTCGTATGTCAGCTCGAATGCCTCAGCCGGTAAAACCTTGGCCCAATTCCCCCGATTTCAGTAAACGCCGACTTGGGAAATCCCTGGCAAAACGCAGTCCCCAACTGACAGCAAAAGGCTGCGGGGGACCCAAGCCACAGGTCAGTGCAGCCCCGCCACAAGGAGCGGCGAGCTGCAGTCCAATCAGGGATTAGGTAAGCCGCCCGGGGACGGGCGGCGCTGTACATAAACTTAATTAAACTTAAACTTAACTTAAGGTGTGTAAATATTAAAGTGATTAGTGTTATAAGTAATTTTGGAATCTGCCCAGCATGTGTGTTGTTTGGGATCGAGGTCGAAAGACCCGATCATGCCTTCACCTAGGCCAGAATCTCTCGGGAGCCTGGCTGTATCATTTAATTTTGTTACAGAAACCAAAGAGATGATGAGAGGAATTCTCATCGCATTCGCGGTGATCGGGTGTAGCGGGGCCTATCAGGGCTGCACCAAGGACTCCACGATCTACGGGTGCTCGGGGAACACAGCCCCCATCGCGACCGACGGGTCGGGCGCGCGGGGCGTTGAGGAGACAGCCACCTATTTCCACGAGGGGAGGTGGCCAGGATGGCTGGGGTCAAACTCTACGGAATACTCCAGCCAGTCTGGGTTTGCGTACCGAGAGACTTCTTTAATGTGCCCCCGAGTGAGGGTCATCGCACCCAGAGTCAGCGTCACCGTCGGGAAAAGGATTTGCTTGCAATGTACAGGACATGTTCCTTTGGACCGATGGTGGTGGCTCAGGAAGCTGTGTAAAACCATGAAGAACTGCACGGTCGAGTGGGAGAGACTGGGTAACAATACCCATCGGACTATTACGGGGACTCATGGGGGGTTGAGTGTCTGTTGGGACAAATGGTGGGAACCAGATGAGGGGATTTACATCTGTATGTGGGGTTCAGAACGCGCCTGCCCCACATGCGTCTCCATCTTTTTCCAAAGGCAGAGGCAAGATGCTGGGAAAGGAATGAGGTGGGACGTCAGCACACGGGCGTGCGGAGTCCCATACTCTCAGATCCCAGTAAATGCCACTGAGCTCATCACCCACCCCCGCAAGCCCCTGCCCACGATTCCGGTAGCCAAAGCCCACAAGGAAGGGTGCCCAACACTACCAAGGGACCCGGGAACGGATTGGTATTAGTGCCCACAAGTCAGGTGCTGTACCAAGGGTGCACTACGCGGTGGCCTCGGTGATTTTAAACCTCACCAAGGTGCGATTGCCAGAGTGGTGCCCCAAGGAAACGGAGTAATTGTACCAGGTCCTGTTAACAAACATGTTCAGACAGTTTTATGAATTCGACTTTGCTGATGTGGACAGAGCCGGATTGTACACCACACCACATGAGGTTTTGGACAGGGTAGGGAGACAAAGAAGGGGTACAGTAAATGATATTTTTCCAGCTTTTTACACAGGGACTTCCATCATCAACACTCTGGATGACGTGGAGCTGCAGACCCAGATCAATGGTTTGAAAACACAGTTAAGAAAGATACTGATGGATGAGAATAAGGTAGTGAGTTCTGAGTTACATGAGGACCAGGCCATGACACTACACTTAAAAGAAATCATTGCTGAGCTGGAGAAACATGCTAAAACGGTAAATACTCTCATCAGGGAGGATCGGAATGCGTCAGATCAGGCTGCGCAAAACGAGGCGTGCGTGCTGTATGGGGCATGGTTACTGGGCGAGGGCCGCAGTAATCTGGAGGATTTAAAACAAGGTTTAGTCCCCTCCTGGATCAGCAACAAGCACCTCGCAGCCCTCCACCCTTTTGAGAATGCATTGAGTCCGTGCCAGCTCAGACTAGCTTCAGAGGCCAACCCAGTCCCAGTGGACTGTGGACGGTCTAATCACACCATTATGGGTATAGTGGTAAGAATGCCAGTGATGGGAAAGACAGCTAAACCCGCCCCAGTATACAGGGTGGAGAACATTGGAGTCATTCAGGGGGGTGCACACATTCGCTACACAGCGGTCCCACCTTACGTCATTCGATGGGAACATGCAATGATGGGTACCGATCTCTCGGGGTCCCGGAGCCGGGGAGCACACATCATCCTGTGTCCCTAGCACTTGAATGCCTATTTGAAACCACAGTGCGGGTTCAGAACTGCTGGCGCGAAGCCTATAAATTGCACCATGGAGGCAATGGCACAAGGCCATGTGCCCTCACAGGTGGCATATATAGGAGGTGGGACATACTGTGTCACCACTGCAGTGCCCCACTACCAACATGGACAGCACGGCTGGTGTCCGGTGAGTGACAGCAGTTTCTGCTTCAAGCCCAAGGCAGAAGTTCAAGTGGCCCAAAAGCGAATTGTCTCCATTCCTGAACCTTCCACTGTTCACATCACTGTTAAAGAGAATTTCACCGATCTCCAACGATTCGTTGCACATTTTGGATTTATCATTCCCCCTCTCCCTGAACACCGCACCAAGATATTAAAGGCCGTTGTCGTTTCACAGAAACATTTCTACACACTGGAGCAGAAGAATTTAGAGATTGGGGCAAACATATTAGATATAGTAACCCCACCGTGGTGGGATCTGTTCACAAATATAGAAGTCCCTTCTTGGATTAGGATAGCCTCTCACATCCTTGTAGTGTGTCAGGTTTTTATTGTGATTTATTTACTGTTTGTACATTGTAAAAAGGTCAGAAATTCGCAGAAGTATGAGAACAGGGGAGAATGGAGGGAGCATTATGTGCGGGTGGAAGAAGAGACACCCGTTTAGATTTTTGCTGCTATGTATAAAGTTAAAGTTTCCCTCCCTCCTCTATGTTTGATGTTTGTTCATGAGTATTTTGTGTGTGTACTTTATTCTTATTATTGAAATTCATTAAGTGAGTTGTTGTTAATAAAAAAAAAAATATGTATGGACCAGGTGGTGTAGGGGTATTAGGCCCCCCTCCACGTCTGGAAATGAGTGTCAGATTTTAAATCCAATGTATTGCCATCTATAGATGCTTAATGTACACTGTAGGTTTTCTGAAACAGGAAATGCATGTGTCGTGGGGTCATAGATAGGTAAATACAAGGGATGGTTTAATTGTGGAGAGTCAGAAAATTTGGCTCACCCAGAATTATGATACTTCAAGCA
This sequence comes from Somniosus microcephalus, assembly GCF_052327205.1. Classification (NCBI taxonomy): domain Eukaryota; kingdom Metazoa; phylum Chordata; class Chondrichthyes; order Squaliformes; family Somniosidae; genus Somniosus; species Somniosus microcephalus. The sequence continues at coordinate 127,849,907 of NC_140997.1, forward strand.
AGTTATAGTATCATCAGGGGGACTGTAGAATTCGCAAAATTAATATTGTATTATAAGGGTCCTTTGGCAGAAGAGGCCTTGATTTTAAAAGACTGTTTTAAAAGAAGCCCAGAAAAAGGAGGCATATAAAATGGCTGCCAGACCCCGTGACCGACTTATTGGGACACTTTAAAATGGTTCCTGCAGTCCCCAGACAGCCTTTGTGGATTCAACCCACAGAAAGTTCTGGAAGCCGTTTCTGAGAGAACAAAACCAGACACATAACACATACATAAAGATTGGATGCAGATCCAGTCAGATCGGCCTGTAGATAAAGGCCATCTAAATATTTACCCAGATAAAGGGGAACAGTTTCATATTCATGAGGAAAGCATCAAGGACCCGTTTAAGACATTAAGAAGACATTAAAGCATTACCAGGTCATTCCAGACCAGAGATGGCCATCACCGGCCATCCCAAAAGCAGCTTAAATATAATAACTCCCCATTGTGATCCAAGCCCGCCAAAAGTTAAACAAAGACTAACCTTGATTTGGCAGGAAATAAAGGCTTCATCTGAGAAGTATAATTGGAGACACCCGGGGTAGCGATCGGGAGCCATCGTAGCGATCGGGAGCCATCGTAGCGATCGGGAGCCATCGTAGCGATCGGTAGCCATCGTAGCGATCGGGAGCCATCGTAGCGATCGGGAGCCATCGTAGCGATCGGGAGCCATCGTAGCGATCAGCAGCCATCGTAGCGATCGAAAGCCATCAGAGCCATCACAGAGAGCTTCAGAGTGCTTCATAGAATCTTCTTTACACCGAGAGAGGTATCCAGAGACCAAGAAGACAGTTCGAGTCGACATCCCGCCCCGGGGTAACCATCGGGAGATTGTCGACAAACCCCGGGCCGTTTGATAAGACAAACTACAGAAGAAACCTATATGAAAGCCGGCTAGTGGCTTCCAACCGTGGTCAAGCAGATGGTCTCTACCTCCACATTGACATCCAGGCCCGCTGAGATCCAGCCTGTCCGTGACCTTCACCTCGAGGAAGAGAAGGCGTGTCGCAGCTCGCAGCCCGCAGCGCTGACCACGAGGAGACAGGACGCCTGAAAGGATCAAAACGCAGACCTGTTTCAAAACCTTGCAATTCCTAGTTGGATTGGTGAGCATGTTTCTGACCCTACATAATCGGATCTAGATAGGTTTAAGGGGGTGGTCATTTTGGGTATAATTAACATGAGTTGTTGTCCCTCGATGTTCCGTGTGTTTCCCCATTTCATGATGACTTTTGTAAAGTATGGTATGCCTGTATCTATTTTAGCTAGTACTGTATTGTTATGATTTGTTTTTCCCTCCCCTGTACCCTCTTATCTGCTTGCATTTGATTTGTTTTTCCTTATGCAATAAAATTTCATTTCGTTTCATTAAACTTGGTCTATAAGAGTATTCTCTGCATTGTAGTTCCTGCACCTAAGTCCAGTGTCTAGAACCTAAGGGGCGAGTGGGTCGAACCACTCAAGGTTTTACTGTGCAAAAGAGAGAGAGAGGCCTCTGGCGAGAGAAACCTCTGCGACCTCAGAGAGAAAACCCCTTACAGTGTAGAGAATCCATAGCATAGAAGCTTAGAAGGAGACAAAGATGGAGTGAGGTGGCTAGACCAAGGCCCTCCCTGTGTGTTGTAAGTTGTAATTGCATCACAATAATAGGGAGTGTGAGGGCTGCATAGTCGAATAGTTAGGTGAATGTGACCATAGAGAGAGAGGGAATGGGTAAGGGTGCATAGATGTCAGTGTCAAGTGGAATGTTGAGGAAGAGATTGCTAAAGCTGAGTGCTGGTGAGGAGAGGCAATGGGGATCAGATTGAGGGTGATGGGAAATTCATACTCACTTTTCCAGTGTGCAGAATGTCATGAAAGCTCTTCCTGCTCTGAAACTGACAAGGAGTTGACCTCCTCAGCCACCTGGATCCACACAGCCTTGGTTTGTTGGGGAGATTTCTTCCTCCCTGAAGAATGGAAGAGAATTTCTTTATGTGCTCTTCCTCCCTCTACTAAATCCTGCAGGGCAACGTCATCGAAGTGGGGTGCAGACCTAGGTCTCTGGCTTGCCATCCTGCCTGCAGGTGCCTCTCATTGCAAAGGCCATAGGTTTGTCAGTCTGCAGAAGAAGCAAAGCTTGTTGAAGACCTTAAATGCAGCAGGAATGATGATGTCATTGGAGGCGACTTTCAGACTGGAAAAATTCATTGGCCATGGGTTCCCACATGTTGGAACTCAATTGGCCAATTAAGTTAAAATTGCACCATTCTCCCACATCGATTTAGAATCGGGTGGCTAACATGAAATGCGGATTACACGACCCCAGCCCACCCCAGTATCAAAATCCAGCCCTTAGCATCTACTGATAGTTGGGACAGAGCATAACCATTTCCTGATATTGGAGGCAGATAGTAAATATCTCCTGATATTGGAGACAGATAGTAAACATCTTCTGATATTGGAGACAGATAGTAAACATCTCCTGATATTGGAGACAGATAGTAACCATCTCCTGATATTGGAGACAGACAGTAAACATCTCCTGATATTGGAGACAGATAGTAAACATCTCCTGATATTGGAGACAGATAGTTAACATCTCCTGATATTGGAGACAGATAGTAACCATCTCCTGATATTGGAGACAGATAGTAACCATCTACTGATATTTGGGACAGATAGCAACCATCTCCTGTTATTAGGGACAGATCGTAGCCACCTCCTGATCTTTGGGACAGATAGTAACCATCTCCTGATATTTGGGATGGCTAGCAGCAATCTCCTGATATTGGAGGCAGATAGGAACCATCCCCTGATATTTGGGAGAGCTAGTAAACATCTCTTGATATTTGGGACAGATAGTAACTGTCTCCTGATATTTCGGACAGCTAGTAACCAACTTCTGATATTTGGGACAGATCGTAACCATCTCCTGATATTTGGGATAGTTAGTGGTCATCTCCTGAATTAAGAGACAGCTTGTAACCATCTCCTGATATTGGAGACAGCGAGTAGACATCTCCTGATATTGGAGACAGCTAGTAACCATCTCCTGATATTTGGGAAAGATAGTAATCATCTCCTGATATTGGAGACAGATAGGGCTCGATTTTGCCAGGCCCGAGGAGGCGGGATTGGAGGCGTGTGAGGTGTTAAAATCGCAAAAATGGACCCAATCCCGCCTCCATCCCGTCTCCGAGCAATTTTCCCACATGCAAATTTTCTGACCCCGTCTCCATCCCGCCTCCAAGAGACGGGATAGGCTTTAAAGGCCCTTAACAACCAGTTAAGTGCCTCTATAATCCCATTTTGAGAGACCTTTCTGATTTTACCACTTTTCCCACGTGCTGCACGCCTCCTCTGAAACACACCAGTGAAACCTGGTGGCAGCACAAGTGGATTGCTTACTAACAGCTGCAGCTCCACCATTAAAAAGGAGTTTTCACCAATCTTCATTTGCAGGTGGCAGAACTTTGTTGTCTCAGGCCTGGGGGAACATTTAACAGGCCTACTCATTGTTGTGGAAGTTTGGAGCCTGACACCCATCTCCAGTGTGACCTCCTGGGAAACCCCTCTCCCGACCTTGAATAAGCGATTCCTCAACTGAGGTATATACCAGAAGAATGGGAACCATTTATTTCCTTTCCTCCTCGACATCAGATTCGGACGAATACCAGCCGTGGCAGCAGCAGAACCCTGAACAAGAGCAGCACCAACTGCAGGAGCAACAGCAGCACCAACAGCAGGAGCAACAGCAGGAGCTCCAAGCTGCTGCTCACCCACCTGAAGATGCACAGGCTAGAAGGCGCCAGCGCGTGACCACATTGCTGCCCGGGATGCAAGGGACACACTCATCTTGGCCAGATTTGCTTAGCCTGCACAATCAAACACTTATGCCTCGCACATTCTTATCAGACCATCGACAATGGCCAAAAACCTGCAGATTCCTATCACTCTGACCACCATACTGACAATTACAAGTTGCCGTAAGCCCTCAATGTAGAAGTCCCATTTGCAAAATGACACACGCCACAACTGCAACAGTTTGCCATCAGAATTTTTAATGACAATAAGCAAGTGATGGCATTTTAAAAATAAATACAACATTACACCCAAGTGACTACCCTTGTGACTACTTGTGCATTATCTTCCTCTTACGCGTGCTCCTACGTGGTGCTTCCCCTGTGGCTTCAGCAGATGTGGAGGCCCCTTGCTCACTTTCTTGCTGCTCCTGTCTCGACACCTTTGGCAGCTGTCCTCTGGGGTTGCAAACCTGTGAGGGCTCGGCAACAGTCTACTGCTCCTGCGGCTGTGCAGGGGGTGAGACGCTGATCTCAGTTGGGTGGGGACTCTGGTGGGGCTCTGACCGAGGGCTCTGCAGTGGCAAGGAAGTGTGAGCGCTTGGACAGGAGCCCGCACTTCCTTGTTGTATGCCACCAACTTCCCTCTCATGGGTCAGCCCCACTTCAGAGCTAGCAAGTGGCTTGACAGCACCATGCTGCAATTCAGGGGGGCCATGAGGACCCGTTTCTGTACTGGAAGTCCTACTCCCTAGGACTTGCCTGAAGGTCTGGTTTGTTTGCTCAATAGCTGACCATTGCTCCTCAAGAGATGTCAGTCTATTCTGAACAATGACCATGTTTTCACGACACTGGTGACTATGCTCCTCCATGGCTGTAGCCATCCTCTCCTCTACTGTAGCCATCCTTTCCATGGAGGTTGCCATCCTTTCCGTGGTGATGCGTTCATGCGCCGATGTCTCCACAAAAGCTCTGCTCATGTTAGCGATGGACTCCTCCATTCGTTCCACACTCGCAGCAACCCTGGAGACAAAACCTGCCAGAGACTCCTGCACCTCTTCCTGGAGTTCCAGCACCACTCTTCTTCTGGATGGACCCGAAGGAAGAGGGTCGACATGCAGCTGAGCCGAGCTGGCAGAGTCCTGCGCCCTCCAATTAGGACTCTCCACTGCTGTCCCTGTCTCCACCATCTGCTGATGCTCACTTGTGAGCTGTGATAAACCAGGTGACAACACTGCACTATCTCGCGAAGGTACCACCGAGGTGTGAGTGTCTGTGCTGGTGCTGGGTGCACTGAATTCTGGTGACGCTGCGCCCTCAGAGGTTGCAGCTTCCTCTGAGGAGTCTGGAGGCTCAGGCTGTTCCTCCTGGATAGTGGGGATGGGGGCTTTCAATGGTCCTGTGGGGGAGTCAGAGATGTGAGGCCAAGGTTACATGAACATTGAATATTGCAGATGATCAAAAGTCAATCTGTTAGAGCATCAGAATCATTATCAGTGACTCATGCAATGTCAATGAGAGAGATGATAAACTATTCTGTCACCAGCTTGCTCTGATGCACCCGTCTGTCCGTCCCCCACTTGCACATCCTCCTCCACTCCCACGATCTCCAGGGCCGCCTCCTCCCAGGGGGTGAGCTGGGCTACTGAGGGTGGCCCTCATCCTGTCCTCGCTCTTTCCCTCTTATTGTGAGCTCTCTTTTCCTGTAATGAGGGAGACAAGTGGAGTTTGAGTGAGAATGAAGGAGTGAGTGTAGAGAATCCATATCATTGATGGTTAGAAGGAGACAAAGATGGAGTGAGATGGCAAGACCAAGGGCCCTCCCTGTGTGTTGTCAGTTGTTTTCATAGCATCTCAGCAATACGGAGTGTGAGGGCTTCATAGTTGAATAGTTAGTTGAATGTGACTATAGAGAGAGAGGGAATGGGTAAGGGTGCAGGGATATCAGTGTCAAGTGGGATGTGAAGGAAGAGGTTGTCAAAGCTGAGTGCTGGTGAGGAGAGGCAATGGGGATCAGATTGAGGGTGATGGGAAAGTCATACTCACTTTTCCAGTGTGCAGAAGTTCATGAAACCTCTTCCGGCACTGCAGCCAAGTTCTGTGGCACATAGGCAAAGAGTTGACCTCCTGGTCCACTTGTATCCACACAGCTTTCGTCTGCTGGTGAGGCTTCTTCCTCCCTGAGGAAGGGAAGAGCACCTCCTTATTTCCTCTTGCTCCCTCCACCAGAGCTTGCAGGGCGGCATCATCGAACCTTGGTGCAGACTTTGGCCTACTGCTGGATATATTGGCTGGAGTAATCTATCACAGCAAAGGGCATAAGGTTTGCAGTCTGCAGAAGAAGCAAGGCTGCTTGCAGGCCTTAAATCCACCAGCACTAATGATGTCATCGGAGGCGACTTTCAGGATGGAAAGACTAAGTGGGCCAGGGGTTCCCACACGCTGGAAATCAAGTGCCCAATTAGGGGAAAATCAGATATTTTTCAGAGATCAAATTGGAGTCAGGTGGCTAACATGAAAAGTGGCTGACATGCCCCCAGCCAGCCCCAATGGGAAAATCAAGCCCATAGTATCCATCTTCTGATATTGCAGACAGATAGTAACCATCCCCTGATATGTTGGACAGATCGTAACCATCTCCTGATATTTGGGACTGATAGTAACCATCTTCTGATATGTTCGACAGATCGTAACCATCTCCTGATATTTAGGACAGATAGCAAACATCTTCTAATATTGGAGACAGATAGTAACCATCTCCTGATATTTGGGACTGATAGTAACCATCTCCAGATATTTGGGACAAATAGTAACCATCTCCTGATATTTGGGACTTCTTGTAATCATCTACTGATATTTGTGACAGATAGTAACCATCTCCTGAGATTGGAGACAGATAGTAACCATCTCCTGAGATTGGAGACAGATAGCAACCATCTCCTGAGATTGGAGACAGATAGCAACCATCTGCTGATATTGGAGACAGATAGCAACCATCTCCTGAGATTGGAGACAGATAGCAACCATCTGCTGATATTGGAGACAGATAGCAACCATCTGCTGATATTGGAGACAGATAGCAACCATCTGCTGATATTGGAGACAGATAGCAACCATCTCCTGAGATTGGAGACAGCTAGTAACCATCTGCTGATATTGGAGACAGATAGCAACCATCTGCTGATATTTGGGACAAAGAGTAACCGTCTCCTGAGAATTGGAACAGATAGTAAAGGTCTCCTGCTATTTGGGACAGCTAGTAAACAACTCCTGATATTTGGGATAGATAGTAACCATCTCCTGATATTTGGGATAGGGTGTAACCATCTCCTGATATTTGGGACAGAGATGAACCATCTCCTGATATTAGGGACAGAACGTAACCACCACCTGATATTTGGGACAGCTTGCAACCATCTCCTGATATTTGGGACAGAAAGTTATCATCTACAGATAATTGGGACAGATAGTAACCATCTCCGGATCTTTGGGACAGATAGTAACCATCTCCTGATATTGGAGACAGCTAGTAAGCGTCTCCTGATATTGGAGACAGATAGTAAACATCTCCTGATATTTGGGGCAGATAGTAACCATTTCCTGATATTTGGGACAGCTAGTAATCATCTCCTGATATTTGGGACAGCTAGTATACATCTCCTGATATTGGAGACAGAGAGTAAACCTCTCCTGTTATTTGGGACAGATCATAACCATCTCTTGATATTTGGGACAGATCACAAATATCTCCTGATATTTGGGATAGCTAGTAACTATCTCTTGATATTTGGGACAGATAGTAACCATCTCCTGATATTTGGGATAGCTAGAAACCATCTTTTGATATTTGGGACAGATAGAAACCATTTCCTGATATTTGGGACAGATAGTAACCATCTCCTGATATTTGGGACAGATAGTAACCATCTCCTGATATTTGGGACTGATAATAACCATCTCCTGATATTTGGGACAGATAGGGGTCGATTTTAATTCAGGTGCGGCCAATTGTCCAGTTCCCCGAATTTCGTGATTCCCACACGAATCTAAATGGATATGTGAGATTGATGCAATTTTAACTCAATTGGCCAATTGATTTCCAATGTGTGGGAAGCCTTTGCAAATGGGTTTTTCATGACTGCAAGTCCCCCTCCGATGACATCATCATTCCTGCTGCATTTAAGGTCCACAGCAAGCCTTGCTTCCTCTGCAGGCTTCCAAGCTTTCCCCTTATGATGGCACAGGAGCCTGCAGGAACAATGGCCAGCGGGATGGCAGGAGCTGTGCCTAAATTTGATGAGGCACCACTGCAGGCCTTGTTGGATGGGGCTAGGGCCCACAGAGAGGTCCTGTTCCCTTCTTCAGGGAGGAAGAGGCCTTCGAGTCAGACCAAGGCTGTGTGGCTACAGGTGGCTGGGGAAGTCAACTCCTTGGGGCTCACACGGTGCACCTGGGTGCAGTGCATGAAAAGATTCCATGACCTTCAGCACACTGGAAAAGTAAGTATGAAGTTTCCATCACCCTCAATCTGATCCCCATTGCCTTTCCTCACCGGCAGTCAGCTTTAGGAATCTCTTCCTCCACATCCCACTTGACACTCACATCCATACACCCTTACCCATTCCCTCTCTCTCTCTATGCTCACATTCACCTAACTATTCGACCATGCAGCCCTCACACTCCCTCACTCTGATGCTTTGAACACAACTGACAACACACAGGGAGGGCCCTTGGTCTTGCAACCTCACTCCATCTTTGTCTCCTTCTAAGTATCTATGCTATGCAATCTCTACACTCACTCCTTCATTCTCACTCAACCTCCACTTGTCTCCCTCATTGCAGGAAAAGAGAGCTCACAACAGGAGAGAGTGAGCCAGGACAGGAGGAGGGCCACCCTCATTAGCCCAGCTCACCCCCTGGGAGGAAGACGTCCTGGAGATTGTCGGGGCTGATACAGATGCGGAAGTTGGGGAAGGACAGTCAGGTGCATCCCCGCAAGCTGGTGACAGAATCGATTTCCATTTCTCTCATTGACATTGCATGAGTCGCTGATAATGATTCTGAAGCTACATCATATGGACTTATGATCATCTGCAAAATGCAATGTACATGTAACCTTGGCATCACATCTCTAACTTTTTCCTTGACTCCCCCACAGGACCATCGAGAGCCCCCGTCCCCAGTGTGCAGGAGGAAGAGCCTGAGATTCCAGACTCCTCAGAGGAATCTGCAACCTCTGAGGGCACAGCGTCAGCACAAATAAGCGCACCCAGCACCAGCGCAGACACTCACACCTCGGGGGGACCTTCGGGACATAGAGTAGTGTTGTCGCCTGGTGTATCACAGCTCACAAGTGAGCATCAGCAGATTGTGGAGACAGGGACAGCAGTGGAGAGTCCTCGTCGGAGGGCGCAGGACTCTGCCAGCTCGGCTCCGCTGCATGTCGACCCTCTGCATCTGGGTCCATCCATAAGATCAGAGGTGATGGAACTCCATGCACAGATGCAAGAGTCTCTGGCAGGTTTTGTCTCCAGGGTCGCTGCGAGTGTGGAGCGAATGGAGGAGTCCATAGTGAACATAAGCAGATCCTTTGTGGAGTCAGTGGCGCATGAACGCATCAACACGGAAAGGATGGCTACCTACGTGGAAATGATTGCTGCCTCCGTGGTAAGGCTGGCTACGGTAGAGGAGAGGAGGGCTACGGCCATGGAGGAGGTTAGTTGCCAAGGTATGGAAAACCTGGTGATTGTTCAGAATAGAATGACATCTCTTGAGGAGCAATGGGCATCTATTGAACAGAGAAAACAGACCTTCATGGAAGTCCTTCTGAGTAGGACTGCCATTGCAGATACGGGTCCCCATGGCCCCCCGATGTGCAGCAAGGTGCTCTCCAGCCATTTGCAGGCACAGAGAGGGAACTGACTCATGAGAGGGAGGTTGGTGGCAGGCCTCAAGGAAGTGGGGGTTCCTCTCTAAGCGTTCACATTTCCATGCCACTGCAGAGCCCTCGGTCAGAGCCCCGCCGGAGTCCACACCAAAGTGAGATAGACATCTCAACCTCTGCACTGCCACAGGAGCAGCAGACTACTGACAAGCCCTCACAGGCTCGCCACCCCAGAGGACGCCCGCCAAAGGTGTCGAGACAGGAGCAGTAGGAAAGTGAGCAAGGGGCCTCCACATCTGCTGAAGCCACAGGGGAACCACTATGTAGGAGCACGCGTAAGAGGAAAATAAAGCACAAGTAGTCACAAGGGTAGTCACTTCGGTGAAATGTTGTGTATATTGTAAAAATGCCATCAGTTGGTTCTTGTGCATAAAAATTCTGATGGCAACTGTTGCAGTTCTGGCGTGTGTCATTTCGCGAATGGGGCTTTTGTTGGATCCGTGGTTCAGTGGATAAATAATCACACGGATGCTGTACATTAACAAATAACAGGTCTTTACTGGAGGAGGGTAATCTCTAGACTGGGGTACAGAGGCATGCGTACAGCTTATATACCGGTGTGGTCACTGCCGGTACTACAGTATACAGGAGCTGTAAAAAGTAGTTCTGACTTAAAGGCACATACACTACAATTCCTCCCTTTTTAGATTAATAATACCCCCTTAATATTCAAATAACAATTACATTTTTACATGTACATTCAATAACAAAAGTCCATTTATAGATTCAGTCTTTGGGGCGGCTTCCTGACCCTTTCAGGATAGCGTCTTTCCAGAGGTTCTTGTTCTTGGTGCAGAGGCGATTCTGACCCCTTTTCTTCGGGCAGTTCATCGGGTTCCACTGCTACTGGATCTGAAGTAGATGCTACCGGTATGTCGGGTTCATCCCCAGGTACTCGAGACATGGGGTTGACGCACTCCTGTGATGCTAAGATCTGATCGACGTGGCGTCTCACAATGTTCTCCCTGACATCCACTGTGTACATTAATGGCCCCTGCCTTGTACATATCGTTCCTGGTTGCCACTTCTCTGTTCGATAGTCCCGGGCCAAGACTGGTTGCCCTACATTGAAGCTCCTTGTCAGCTTCTCATTGATGTGCTGGAATTGTTTGTCCTCAACATTTCTTCGCACATTTGGTCTGAGCAAGTCCAGACGAGATCTCAACCTTCGGTTAAAGAACATCATGGCCGGGGTCTGGTTGGTAACTGCATGTGTCGCGTTTTGGTAGGCTAATAAGAAATTGTCCAGCTTATGCTGTAGTGGAATTTCCTCATCACACATGGCCTTTATCGCCTTCTTAAAGGTTTGTACGAACCTCTCAGCCAATCCATTGGTGGCTGGATGATACGGGGCAGATGTGTAATGCTTTACCCCATTCCTTTTCATGAATTTTTGGAACTCGTCGGACACAAACTGTGGTCCATTATCAGAGCAGATCTGCTCTGGCAACCCGTTTCTGGCAAATATGGTCCGTAGGACTGCAATCGTTTTCTCTGTAGTGGTTGAAGACATCTTTATCACCTCAGGCCACTTTGAATGAGCATCCACTGCTATTAAGAACATTGGACTAGAAATTCAGTTGGGCGCGCCAGCCGTTAGCGCCTTAGCAGGAGTAGATCTCGAGCGCTAGGCGCTTAGCACCCGGGCGCAGCGCGATCTGCGCCTCGCCCCAACTTCAGTACACATTTAGCGCCGGCGCAAAGTCTTAGCGCGCGCCCTGCTGTGCGCGCAGATCATGACGTCGTTTACTAGTGCAACGCCCTTTGTGCGCCCCGAACCGGAACTTCACTCATGCCGGGCCATTGTGCGCCGGGCGGCCCTAACGACTGTGAAGTGGAACGGTACACAGCCGAGGCGGGCCGCGGGGAGCGCTAATTAAAGGGCACTTACCCTGCAATATAAAGGCCAGCCATTTTGCAGCATTCACTCTTGTGCAATGGTTTTTTGGAGAGAGACCAAGGAGGAGAGCTTACTGGTTTGGACCAACACTAGGACAGGTATTTTTGTCTCAGGCCAGAGCTTAGCAATTATCTTTGCCTTCATTGAGAGCTCAGTGTTTGCCAGCATATAATGGGGGCTGCATTGGGTGCCAACGCTGACTTTCAGCCTTATGCCAGAAGGGCTTACAGACGCCGTGAGAGAGTGGCAGCCGTGGCAAGACGCAGAGGGGGCAACAGGCGTCGCCAACTGAGGCCTTACCCACCCAGGGTATACCGCCAGCAGTCCTCCTATCTGACCATGTCTGCCGCGATGCGTGTAAGGAGGCTGCGATTCAGAAGGGAGGTGGTTGCAGACATCTGCCAGCTGCTTTACAAAGATCTGCAGCCACAGCTGATGCGCAGGACGTCTCTGTCGGTGGCAGTGAAGGTGACGGTGGCTCTCAACTTCTATGCCACCGGCTCCTTCCAATCCGCTGCTGGGGACATCGCTAACATCTCCCAGTTCGCCATGCATTGCTGCATCCGCCAGGTGACCGAAGCCCTTTTCAGAAGGAGACATCAATTCATCTCCTTCCCCATGATCCTGGACAAGCAGCAGCAGCGTGCAGTGGGATTTGCAAGAATAGCGGGCTTCCCCATGGTGCAGGGCGCCATTGACTGCACGCATGTGGCTTTGCGGGCACCTCTGGAGCATGCCGAGGATTACCGCAACCGGAAGGGCTACGATTCCCTCAACGTACAGCTGGTGTGTGACCACAGGCAGCGCATCCTAGCTGTCAATGCCCGCTTTCCAGGCAGCAGCCACGATGCCTTTATCCTGCGACAGACAACTGTGGCTGACATGTTCCAGGCACAGCCTCACCCAAGAGGATGGCTTATCGGGGACAAAGGCTATCCTTTGTGTACCTGGCTCATGACCCCGCTCCGCGCGCCCATGACCCCTGCTGAAGAGGCATACAACGAGAGCCATCAAGCGACTAGGAACATCATAGAACAAACAATCGGTGTCCTCAAGCAATGGTTCCGCTCTCTCGATTGTTCCGGGGGAGCCCTCCAGTATTCGCAGGAGCGAGTCTCCCAATTCGTCATCGTTTGCTGCATGCTGCACAACCTGGCTATCCGCAGGACTCAGGCACTGCCACCTCACGTTGGACCCCCACCTCAGGAGGAGGAACAGGAGGAGCATGAGGAGGAGGAGTATGAGGAGTACCAGCCCAGGAGGGAGGCAGAAGGTCCAAGGGCCGCCCGTCGGCGGCTTATTGAACGTCACTTCTAGGCCCCCTGTCAGGGAATGGCTTGTGCCAATGAAAGAACATGATTGCAGCCGCTCCGCAAGCCCTCAGCTGGTTAAGGCAACAAACACTTCAAAGATCAAACATGGACAATGTTAATAAATATAATGCTTTATTGTACAAACTCAGGGCCCTTCCCACATGAAAACCAAAAACAGACGAAACTCCCAAAAAACACTCAAACACATTACTCACTCCCACAACCTGGAGAGGATTAACAAAACAGTGCAACTAAAATGGCCGTCATCCTCAGCCTTCGTAAAAAACAAACATCACATCCTCGGCCTTCAAAAAGCAATCATCCAATTCTCGGCCTCAAAAAACAAACATCCAATTCTCGGCCTCAAAAAACAAACACAACTGGCCACACATTCGACTTTTTGGCCCGCTAGGGCGATGCCTTGGCCATCTTTGTGTGGCCCCTGCCCGCCCTGCTGCTCCTCCTCAAAGTAAGGCCATTGGCTGCTGCAAGGCTGGGGGCAGGCTCCAGAGGGGCACATGTCGTGACGGCAGATGCCCTTGGGGGTCGGCCTAGTCGAGGTCTGGCCGTCGAGCGGGCGGCTGTTGAATGCTGCAGCTGTGGCTGGCCAGCATCAGTCGCTGCAGCAGCTCCTGGCAGCTCCACTGGGGCAGTGGCAGTGGCGGCTGGAGGAATGGGTGCAAGCTGGCGGATGGCAGGCGCTCGCTGGTCACCTGAGACACTGGCACTCGCCCAGGCCAGCACTGCAGCATGCGCACCAATCTGCCGAGGGACAGACCGCTGTGCTGCTGCAGTGCGCCGGGTGCCCTGGTGATGCCTAGCTAACACAGCGAGTGTGGCAGCAGTGAGTGCCCGTGTTGACCTGTTCAGTGACCTCATCAGAGCACCCAGTGACTGCACGGCACCACTGATCAGCTGCCCACTCGCTGCCTGAGCTGCCCCGAATGCCGCCCGACTCACTGCCTGCTCTGCCCCGAATTCCGCCAAACTGATGGCCTGTGAGGCCCCGACGTCGGTGACACTCCGAGAGAGGGACTCGATGGCCTCAGGCAACCGTGCCACTACCCCCATGAGCTCCGTATGCCAGCGCTCCGAGTCCGCGGACAAGTCCTCGAGGCGTTCCATCTCCTCGGCGAAGACCATCTCCGGACTGGAGGCCAGACTCTCCCTCTGGGGAGAAGGCCGCCGAGCTGGCCGACCCTTCCTGCGTTGCTGGACGCCGCTGGGCCCAGCAATTGGACTCCCCTCCGACCCTTCCCCCCTCTGGGGAGAAGGCCGCCGAGCTGGCACCACCCTCCCGCGTTTCTGCAGGCCGCAGGTCCCATGAGCTCCCCTCCCCTCCGACACTTCCGCCACGCTCCCCTCCAGGGAAGACGTGTCCCCTACATTCGCATGGGTTGCCGCGGCTGAGGGTTCCCCTGATGGGCCGCCTTCCTCTTGCTCCTCCTCCTCCTCCTCTTCTGAGGGGCTGTCACTGGCAACTTCAGGGACCTCCTCCTCACCATCTGAAAGCAGGAAGGCACAAGAGAAGCTTTAGAGTGAGGAGAGGGCGTCAGCGAGGGATGCATGAGTGGTGGCATTCAGCGCATTGGTCGGACAGTGGCAAAGGATGTAGATCTGATGCGCAAGTGGGACGAGAGAGGTCCAAACGTTGATGTCCTTACCATTGGTGCCCAGAACAGGGTCGGCATCTCCACATGCAACGGAGCCAATCACCCGGCCACCCATGATGCGCTCCACGCGATGTTGCAGCTCGGTGAGCGGCTGGATCTGGGGTCGGCCTCCCCCGGTCGCAGTCTGGCTCTTCCTATTATTGGCCAGCTTGGCCTGCAAGAGAAAGGATGGCCTCTAAGTACAGTGTGTAGCCCTGATCTTGTGTGCACTGCCTCCCATGGTGGAATAGCCTGGCCAGTGTGTAGACCTGATCTTGTGTGCACTGCCTCCCATGGTGGAATAGCCTGGCCAGTGTGTCGCCCTAATCTTGTGTGCACTGCCTCCCATGGTGGAATAGCTTGGCCAGTGTGTTAAGTGCAGAATGTGCAATTGATGTTCATGCCTGTCCCATAGCTGCTGGATAAGGGCTGGCCATTAGGGCTTTCAGGTCCCTTTGCCCATAATGTGAGGTGCACATGCAAGGATGAGGAGGACACTGGAAAGGGTACTCACCCTGACAATCCGAGTGAGGTCATTAAACTATTTGCCGCATTGGACACCGGTCCTGGGGACCTCGCTGTTGGCTGACACCTTGCTGGCGACATGCCTCCAGGCTCTCCAGTAGACGCGGACCGGCGCCTTTCTGCCATTGTCCGGGTACAAAAGATGACGCCTCTTCTCCACACCACCAACCAGCACACTCAGATCACGCTCTGAGAAGTGCTGCGCTCGTTCACGGGCCTTCTGCATGGCTTCAGGCGCTATTTGGGTCCAGCAGCAGTGTTCAGGCCTAGCTGCAGGGCTCCACTATCCAGGGCGTGGAAGCAGACCAAGTCGACCCTTCCCCCTTAAGAGCTGGCCGGCGCCAGGTTGTCTGCTGTCAATCACGAGATGGCCGCACCTGCGCTGCGCCCGGCCTCAGCGCTCTCGCTCAGCACCTCCGGCTTAGCACCTAAAGAGAGGCGTGCAGCGCCAGTTTTAGCGCTCGAGCAAACTCTTAGGGCGAAGCTAATGAATATCGGAGAAGTGGCCTCGATTTGGCAGCGGGCGCAAACTTTAGCGGCCGCCCGAATTTACCACCCCAAAAGTGGCTACAATGAATTTCTAGGCCATTGAGTCCATGAATGGACCAGCGAAATCAATGTGCACCCGTTGCCATGGAGAGGAGGGCCACTCCCATGGGTGTAGAGGGGCATGTGGTGGTGCATTTTGGACCTTCTGGCATCCTAAGCAGCTCTTCGTTAGGTCTTCGATTTGTTGATTGATTCCCGGCCATGACACATAAGCCCTAGCAAGGCTTTTCATTTTCACTCCCCCCAGATGACCTTCATGTAGCTCATTGAGCACTCTCTCCCTTAACTTGGGTGGAACCACCACTCTGGATCCACACATCACTGTCCCCTGGCATACTGACAGCTGTTCTCTTCTGGATGAGAATGCTGGCAACAGTGAGTCGCCATGTGTTGGCCATCCCCTCACCGTCAATTCATATACCCGTGACAGCGTTGGATCATTGCGGGTCTCCTTCTCTATAACCGCGTTTGTTACTGGCAATCGTTCAATTATCGACGAATAAAATATCTCGACAGGGTCCACTGCTGGTGCTTCCTCCACCATAGGCAGTGGCAGGCGCAATAGCCCATCAGCGTTCCCATGCTGTTTCGTGCCTTTATATTCTATTTCATATTGATTCGCCCCTAGAAACAGGGACCATCTTTGTAACCGCTGTGCAGTCATTACTGGCACGCCCTTCTTAGGATTAAAGATGGAGACAAGTGGTTGGTGGTCAGTCAGCAAGGTGAACTTCTGCCCATGCAGATAGTGGTTGAATTTTTTTACTCCCCATACTAGGCTGAGGGCCTCCCTGTCAATCTGGGTGTAGTTGCGCTCGGCTGAGGTTAGTGACCGAGACGCAAAGGCTACTGGCCTCTCCAACCCATCTGGGAATTTGTGCGACAGCACCGCTCCAATGCCTTAGGGTGATGCATCACATGCCAAACGAATTGGTAGTGCTGGGTTGAAATGGGCCAACACCTCTTTTGATGTGATCAATTCTTTACACTTCTGGAAAGCTCGTCTTCGTTCGTCATCCCACTTCCATGGTACCCCTGTTTGCAGTAGGGTGTTCAGCGGGTGTAATACCGTCGACAAATTTGGTAAGAACTTGTGGTAATAGTTTACCAGCCCGAGGAATGACCTCAGTTGTGACACATTTTCCGGTGCTGGAGCCTTGACTACTGCCTCAATCTTGTCAGGGGACTTATGTAACCCCTCTTCATCGATGACGTGGCTGCAATACGAGATCTTTTTCTGGAAAAACTCGCACTTGTGGCGATTAGCTCGTAGCCCATATTCCTTTAATCTGGCGAGCAACTTTTCCAAGTTAGCGAGGTGATCACCGTCATTTTCGCCCGTGACCAAGATGTCGTCCAAATAACACTGGGCCCCTGGAATCCCTTGCAGGGCCTGATCCATCGCCCTTTGCCAGATAGCTGGAGCCGAGGCTACTCCAAACACCAGCCGGTTGTATTGATAGAGACCTTTATGGGTGTTGATCGTAAGGTAATGTTTCGAAGCTTCTTCTACCTCCATTTGCAAGTACGCCTGGGCTAGATCAATTTTGGTGAAGCGTTTACCACCAGATAGCGAGGCGAAAATATCCTCAATTCATGGAAGCGGATATTGCACCGTGTGAAGGACTGGGTTCACTGTCACCTTAAAATCCCCACAGATGCGGACCTTCTTTGGTTCCCCAGGCGTATTACTCAACGACCTCTTCATTACAGGAACGATGGGTGTAGCCCACTCACTCCAGTCCACTTTGGACAGTACTCCTGAATGTTCCAACCCTTCCAGCTCTGCTTCAACCGCTGGTCTGATCGCATAAGGCACTGGTCTGGCCTTCAGAAACTTTGGGCTTGCATTTTCCTCTATTTTAATTGTTGCTGTTGTAATGATATCAGCAAATAGTGATGATATTTGTCTGTGTTTGATTACTTATGCCTTACAGCATATTTGTCTGTGTTTTTGATTGCTTGTGCCTTAGCAGCAGAGGTCATGTGACCAGACAAGCAGGCTGACAGTTTTACTTTCAGATTGATTATAGCTGCATCACAGCATAGTGTGTTCTGTAAAAAGCTGTAGAAAGTCTTGAACAAGACTTTAGAATAAATAGCATTCTCTTTCAGAAATGAGTCTTTATTGAACCCAAAAAGAAAACAAAACATGATGTCAGAAGTGGCTGAAAGAGAAAAAATCTGAAGTTAGCAACTTGATGGGACAGTGAAAGCAGTTGTGGCAAGTAAGCGAAATCAGCTCTCCACATATTAGCAAGCCAGAAGAGAACATCGTTGCTTACCATTAGAGAATAGCTAACGAAGTGAAAAAATGGAAGGTTTACACCCACCGGCGACGCTTCAATTGTCAGGTAATGTGGCTGAAAATTGGAGAAGGTTCAAACAATGTTTAGAGTTGTATTTAGTGGCAATCGGAGCTGACAAGAAAAGTAATAAACAGAAATCGTCACTGTTCTTACATGTCGTGGGTGATGCAGCGCTGGAGGTATATAATAATTTCATATTTGCCGTTGATGGAGACAAAATGAAGCTAGATAAAATAATGGAACAGTTTGAGGCCTACTGCATACCTAAACGCAACGTGACCTTTGAGAGGCACAAATTTTTCACATGTGTACAGAAAATCGGCGAGACTATTGATCAGTATGTGACTGAACTGAGAAACCGGAGCAAATCGTGTGAATTTGGGGGACTCACAGACTCGCTGATAAAAGACAGACTGGTGTGTGGTATTCGAGATAATGGTCTAAGGGAAAGACTGCTAAGAGAGCAAGATCTAGACCTGGGAAAGGCCATAGCACTGTGTAGGGTTACAGAGACTGTGAAGTTGCAGGCAAAGGAGCTGTTCAGTGACAGTAGCTGCAACGTGGATGCAGTGAGAAAGAACGGATACAAACCGTTTAACAAAGAGAGCGCCAATGTGAAAAAAGAGACGTGGCCAGCAAATGAAAAAGAAAGAGATTGGATGTTGACACTAAAAGTGAATGACATACACATTCCATTTAAATTGGATACTGGAGCACAAGTTAATGTGATATCAGAGACCGATTTTAAGAGAATTAGACCCAGACCAAAGTTACATGGAATACAAGTGAAAGTGACCGGATACTCAGGTACTGATATACCAGTGAAAGGAAAATGCATTGTCAAAGTGACACACAAGGACAGAGAGCACACGCTAGCATTAATCGTGGTGCCAAAGGATGTGCCAGCCATACTAGTTTTAAAAGCCTGTGAGAGACTGAACCTGGTAAAGAGAGTCCTCATTGTGGAAAGTGAAAGAGAGACAGTCTATGATGAACTGAATGTTGCGTACACACCGGGTAAGCTGATGTATACAGCAGACACGTTGTCCAGAGCTGTTGACCCAGGAGAGCCCGCAAACACAGTGAAAAGACTGAAGTACAAGGCAAAAGACAGTGGAACTGACTTCGACCAAAGCATGCTTGTATACCGCACAACGCCGCTCGAGTGTGGTATGTCACCAGCCCAACTCCTGAGGGGACGTCGGCTAAGGTCAAACCTACCCATCCAGAAGTACCTCCTGAAAACAAAAGAGGGGGAGAAAGTGAGGAAGTTCAAAGAACAACCTGATCACACAGCTGAGAACCAATCATCTGAGGCAACAACTCAGATTCAAGGACAATCAATCAGAAAATCCTCAAGACACGTGAAGCCTCCTGAGAGACTCATTGAGCAAATTTAAGGACTATTGTTAAAGAAGGAAGTAATGTTATCTTATTCTTTCTTCAAGCTCTAGTGTATTGACATATTTCATGTGAACACACAAAGCAAGGGTAAAAAAACCTTGATCATGATAATGATGATGTAAGTTCATTAAATGTTGTTAGTTAAAAGTAAAATACTTTTGTTTTAAGAAAGGGAGATGTAATGATATCAGCAAATAGTGATGATATTTGTCTGTGTTTGATTACTTATGCCTTACAGCATATTTGTCTGTGTTTTTGATTGCTTGTGCCTTAGCAGCAGAGGTCATGTGACCAGACAAGCAGGCTGACAGTTTTACTTTCAGTTTGATTCTAGCTGCATCACAGCATAGTGTGTTCTGTAAAAAGCTGTAGAAAGTCTTGAACAAGACTTTAGAATAAACAACATTCTCTTTCAGAAATGAGTCTTTATTGAACCCAAAAAGAAAACAAAACAGCTGTTATTCCTTTTAGTGTTCCTAGTCCCTCCTGGAACACTTCTTTTGCGTCAGTTAGCATTTTTGACAGTCGTCCAGGTGTGACGTCGTCATCCTTTTTGGCCTCAACCTTCAGTGCCTGTATGGAATGCCAATCTAATTGTATCTTTCGGCTCCATTCACGTCCTAGCAGTGGTGGTCCTCCATTTGGCAATACATATATATCCATTTCAGGTATTTCCTGACCTTTATATGTCACTTTCACCCTTATTTTTCCTTTGGGGTAGACTTTTTGCCCCGTATATGTCTTCAAGACAATCTCTGTAGCTTTCAAGGATATGTGTGAAAATAGCCGCTTGTAGTCTCTTTGATTTATGACTGTTAGAGCTGACCCCGTGTCCAATTCCATTTCCACTTGGACTCCGTCTATCTTGAGTGTAACCCACATAGTCTGGTGATCCTCCATTTCGGTTACATTATGTAGTTTCAAACAACCCAGCTCCTTGGTTCCGGAGTCTGTGTCGCTTTTTTGTTCATCTGAACCACTGTCCATCACCTGGTGTACCTTTTTGTACTTCTCCTGTGGAGGTTTCTTGCTGTTGGTTTTCTTCCCAGACCTGCAGACTCTTGCTATGTGTTCTGCTTTCCCACACTGTCTGCACACTTGGTCCTTGAACCAACAATTTTTCTGGTCATGTGTTGTTCTGCCGCAGCGATAGCACTTCCCTGTTCCATAGGTCATTTCGTTGGTGCCATA
Source organism: Somniosus microcephalus (assembly GCF_052327205.1). Classification (NCBI taxonomy): domain Eukaryota; kingdom Metazoa; phylum Chordata; class Chondrichthyes; order Squaliformes; family Somniosidae; genus Somniosus; species Somniosus microcephalus. Next base: position 127,870,517 of record NC_140997.1, read on the forward strand.
TTCTTGCGGTCTCCATTGTATCTCTGCAGCGCCCCGTGCGGCTGCTTCGTGTGATACTGCAAGCGTTGTCCAGCGTAAGGTCCTTTTCTGATGGAAGCCGTTTCTGGGTTCCTTCACTTTGTAGCCCACACACAAACTTGTCCCTTAATGTGTCTGCTAGTCCTGCTCCAAACTGGCAGTATTTCGATAGCTTGCGCAGTTCCGTTAGGTACTCAGCATTCACAGAATCACAGAAACCCCACAGTGCAGATAGAGGCCATTTCGGCCCATCGAGCCTGCACCGACGCATATCCCACTCGATCCCCGTAACCCCTACACCAACACATGTCCTACCCTATCCCCACGTATTTAATCCCCCGAACACTAATGGTCAATTTATCATAGCCAATCAACCTAACCGCACATCTTTGGACTGTGGGAGGAAACCGGAGCACCCGGAGGAAACCCACGCAAACACGGGGAGAATGTGCAAACTCCACACAGACGGTTACCCGAGGCCGGATTGGAACCCGGGTCCCTGGCGCTGTGAGGCAACAGTGCTAACCACTATGCCACCGTGCTTTCGTCTTTGTGTTGGTTCCTTTTATGGAACTTAAATCGTTCTGCTATCAGCAGCGGTGTGGGGTTTAAGTGGTCCTGTAGGATTTCTACTATGCTTTCAAAATTCTTGTTTACAGGCTTCTCTGGGGTTATTAAATTTCGCAGTAACCCATAAGTTTTTGCACCCATGGAATTTAACAGAACCAGTGCTTTATTAGCATCTGGCACTTCATTCGCCCTGCAGTACAGCTCAATACGTTCCACATATGTCGCCCAATCTTTGACTTCATTGTCGAACGTAGAGATACTGCCACTCTTCGGCATCCTTGGTTGTGCATTAACTATCACTAATGGCGCCTCCCGCGCTTCCCCTTCTTCTCTGCTGGCACAAAATGGCGTCTCCGCGCTTTCCTTCCTTCCCGCGCTCGCCCGTCTTCTCCACTGCGGCTTCGCAAAATGGCGTCTCCCGCGCTCTTCCTTCTTCTCCGCGGCTCAATGGCGCCTCCCGCGCTCTCCCTGCTTCTCTGCGGCTCAATGGCATCTCCCCTTGCTTCGCCCCGCGGACCCTGATCAGCCCGTGATCCCTGGCTGTGCTCTGCGCGTTCTTCTCTTGCTATTTGTCGACGCCGCTCAGTCTGGAACCCAGCTGTTTCTTACCCTCTCTCTCCGGTTTGCAGTATTTTTCCTCGACGCCGCTCGGTGATCAACCCCCGGCTGCGCCCTGCTCTCTACACCCTCTTTCTTACCCCGTCGACGCTGCTTGGCTCTCTCTCTCTGTCGTCGGTCGGCTCCAGCCACCGCTGCTCGGGAAGGGTCTGCTCTGGACCTGTCGTTGGTCTCTTACTGCTCGTTGTGGCTGGGGAACCAAGCCTGGCTCTCCACAGCCTCCCCAGCGAAGTTGGATCTCTGCCTGACTGCTGGGCGGTTGCTCGCGGTCGACGCCCGTGTTCCTGGACTTGACTATTTTTTTTGTTTGTTTTTTTGTTGCAGGTAGATTCGAATCGACACTTGTCGCCACTGTTGGATCCATGGTTCAGTGGATAAATAATCACACGGATGCTGTACATTAACAAATAACAGGTCTTTACTGGAGGAGGGTAATCTCTAGACTGGGGTACAGAGGCATGCGCACAGCTTATATACTGGTGTGGTCACTGCCGGTACTACAGTATACAGGAGCTGTAAAAAGTAGTTCTGACTTAAAGGCACATACACTACAACTTTCATATTGAGGGCTTAGGATTACTTGCAGTTGTCAGGATGCTGGTCAAATAGCTAGGAATCCGCAGGGTTTGGCCATTGTCGATGCTCAGGTAAGAAGCTGTGAGGCAAAAGAGTTTGATTTACTAGGCTAAGCAAATCTGGCCAGGATGAGTGCGTTCCTTGCATCCCGGGCAGCAATGTTCTCATGTAATGCTGCTGCTGGTTGATGGGCCTCTGCTGGATGCTCGTTTTCGCCCTCCTCCTCCTCCATCATCATCATCATCATCATCTGAGGAGGGTATGTGAGGAGCCACTTGGTCCTCAGGAATCTGCAAGCCACGACGCTGTGCCATGTTGTGAAGTGCACAGCAAACCACAACGATTCTGGAGACCCTGGCTGCTGAGTACTGCAGGGCTCCACCTGATTTATCAAGGCATCGGATGCACATCTTCAGCAAGCCAATGGTTTGCTCAATTATGGATCTGGTGGAAAAGTGGCTGGAGTTGTAGCACTCCTCAGCTTCGTTGGCTGGCCTCCTCAACGGCGTCATTAGCCAAGTACTCAGGGGATAGCCCTTGTCTCCAAGTAGCCATCCGTGTAGTTGGTCTGGTGGCCTGAATAACGGAGGTACACTAGACTGGCGCAGTATGAAGGAGTCATGGCAACTGCCAGGGTACTTGGCACAAATATGCAAAATCTCCTTCTTGTGGTCACACACCAGCTGAACGTTAAGGGAGTGGAAGCCCTTGCGGTTGACAAAAATACCTGGATTGTGATGGGGTGCCCTAAGGGCCACATGTGTGCAGTCAATGATGCCCTGCACCCTTGGAAAGTCTGCCAGATGAACTAATCCAAACGCTCGTGCCATCACATTTGCGCCATCCCTGGTGAAATGGATGTGATTGTGCGCGAGGGCAAAGAGGGCATCGGTTACCTGCGTGATGCAAGTGTGTGCGGCCAACTGGGAGATGCCACTGATGTCTGCTGATGATCCCTGGAATGAGCCTGAGGCAAAAAATTTGAGTGCGGTGTTGACTTTGATGGCCATTGGTAAGGAGTGTGCACCTGGTTGCCTGAAATCTCTCCTGCAGGTCACTGTAGGCTGAACTGAGCACATTCTTTTATTCTCTCCATCTTTCTCTCATTCTGTCTGCATTGAAAATAACAATTATGGTATCGTAGAAATTGGTTATAGAATATTAACAAGATGAAAGGATATTAAATTTCACATTAAATGTTTAAGTTTAGTGATAAAGGAGAGAATTACAAGCACTATTGTATAATATAGTACGTGGGTCACCAAAATATCAGTAAAGTTCAAACAAGTATTGCTGTGAATGTTGCTTACTAGACCAAGAGATAAAGGAAATAATAGTTGATTTAGAGACGAGGATTGAAGTGCTTGTGAATGTTCATAAAATAACACAATAAGGAGCAGGTAGCAGGCACAGAGAGACAGACAGCTGAGTATGGGGAAAGGGTGCGAAAGGCAAGACAGAACGTGCATTTATATAGGGTCTTTCACAACGTCAGGACATTCCAAAAAGCTTTACAGCGAATTAAGTACTTCTGAAGTGCGGTCACTGTTGTTATGTAGGAAATCCAGCAGCCAATCTGTGCACAGCAAGCTCCCACAAACAGCAATGAGATAACCGGCAGGAAACTGACAGGATCAGGTGCAACATTGGTCTTGCACCCCTCCTGATTTGAAGTCAATGGAGAGTAATATTGGGCGGGGTGTAAAACTGGCATTCCACCCCATCCCATGGGTGTCCATCCACCTAAAATGAACTCCAATGAGTTTCTGCTACGGCAGAAGTAAAGCAAGTGGAGCAGTGGAAAGGAGGGGGTGGATGTACCAGTGGAGGGAGGAAGAGGGCAGCCACACACGAATAAATGACAGAGAGGGAGGAGTCACAAGTCTGCTGAAGTGAGTTTGGACACGTTGTCCAGCAATTGATGGACGTGAGCTATAAAGTTGTGTTTTCAGGGTATCATTGTTTATGGGTGTTATGCTAGACTTTTTCTCAGGTTCAGTAGAGACATGAGACCAAAAGCTGCAGTGCATAGAATCATAGAATGATACAGCACAGATAGAGGCCATTTGGCCCATCGTGCCTGTGCCGGCTCTTTGAAAGAGCTCTCCAATTAGTTCCACTCCCCTGCTCTTCTCCCCAGAGCCCTGCAAATTATTCCACTTCTAAGTATTCATCTAATTCTCTTTTGAAAGTTATTATTGAATCTGTTTCCACCACCCTTTCAGGCAGTGAATTCCAGATCATAATAAAAAAATGTCTTTTGCCAAATACCTTAAATCTGTGACCTCTGGTTACTGACCCTTCTGCCACTGGTAACAGTTTCTCTTTATTTACTCTATCAAAGCCCTTCATGAATTTGAACACCTCTATCAAATCCCCCCTTAACCTTCTCTGCTCTAACCAGCACAACCCCAGCTTCTCCAGTCTCTCCACGTAACTGAAGTCTTTCATCTCTGGCACCATTCTAGTAAATCACCTCTGCACCCTCTCTAAGCCCTTGACATCCTTCCATAAGTGTGGTGCCCAGAATTTGACACAATACTCCAGCTGAGGCCGAACCCGTAATTTGTGAAGGTTTAGCATAACTTCCTTGCTTTTGAACTCTATGGGGGAATTTTAACCAACACGAACAGGTGGGTTGGGAGCGAGTGGGAGTAAAAATGATTGATTTTTAGAGCGGGAGAACAACCTGGCTCCAACTTCTGGGTTTAACAGAGGCGTGTTTGGATGCCAATGAGAAACCTACTCGCTGAAGTCGGGAATTTCCTAATTGGATGCGGGCTGGTACTTATTGCCACAATAGACATCCTTAGGAGATGTTAATAGGTATTTTTAAATTGTTTTTAACTTGGCTCCAAATTTAACTTGAGCAGGACGGGTTTCCCGGAGCTCGGGAAACTGACCAGGGAAACGGAGACGAGTTTGATCAGCACTTCAGGTGGGTATTTAACCTTGTCTTTGTCCCATCTGAATAAAAGCTCACTTATTGCAGCTGTTGTCTCAGCGCCCTCTGGCAAATGTTTGGCAGAGTGTGTGGATAGAGCTTTTTTCAACCTTTGAGGATTTCAAATTGACAAGATCAGGATGGGAGGCGCGTTGGATGTGTTTGACAGCACATCATAAGAGAAAGACCATCACCATCCACGGCAGTGACAGCGTGTTATGGTGGGATCAGGACATGCACAGGAGGGAGGTGAACAGGAGGGAGGTGCACAGGAGAGAGGTGTACAGGAGAGAGGTGCACAGGAGGGAGGTGCACAGGAGGGAGGTGCACAGGAGAGAGGTGCACAGGAGGGAGGAGCGCAGGAGGGAGGTGCACAGGAGAGAGGTGCACAGGAGGCAGGTGCGCAGGAGAGAGGTGCACAGGAGGGAGGAGCGCAGGAGGGAGGAGCGCAGGAGGGAGGTGCACAGGAGGGAGGTGTACAGGAGAGAGGTGCACAGGAGGGAGGTGCACAGGAGAGAGGTGCACAGGAGGGAGGAGCGCAGGAGGGAGGTGCACAGGAGGGAGGTGCGCAGGACGGAGGTGTGCAGGAGGGAGGTGCACAGGAGGGAGGTGCGCAGGAGGGAGGTGCGCAGGAGGGAGGTGCACAGGAGGGAGGTGCACAGGAGGGAGGAGTGCAGGAGGGAGGTGCACAGGAGGGAGGTGCACAGGAGAGAGGTGCACAGGAGGGAGGTGCACAGGAGAGAGGTGCACAGAAGGGAGGTGCGCAGGAGAGAGGTGCACAGGAGGGAGGAGCGCAGGAGGGAGGAGCGCAGGAGAGAGGTGCACAGGAGGGAGGTGCGCAGGAGGGAGGTGCACAGGAGGGAGGTGCGCACGAGGGAGGTGCACAGGAGGGAGGAGCGCAGGAGGGAGGAGCGCAGGAGGGAGGAGCGCAGGAGGGAGGTGCACAGGAGGGAGGAGCGCAGGAGGGAGGGGCACAGGAGGGAGGAGCGCAGGACGGAGGAGCGCAGGAGGGAGGAGTGCAGGAGGGAGGTGCACAGGAGGGAGGAGCGCAGGAGGGAGGAGCGCAGGAGGGAGGAGTGCAGGAGGGAGGTGCACAGGAGGGAGGTGCGCAGGAGGGAGGTGCACAGGAGGGAGGTGCACAGGAGGGAGGAGCGCAGGAGGGAGGAGTGCAGGAGGGAGGGGCACAGGAGGGAGGTGTGCAGGAGGGAGGTGCACAGGAGGGAGGTGCACAGGAGGGAGGAGCGCAGGAGGGAGGAGCGCAGGAGGGAGGAGTGCAGGAGGGAGGGGCACAGGAGGGAGGAGCGCAGGAGGGAGGAGCGCAGGAGGGAGGAGTGCAGGAGGGAGGTGCACAGGAGGGAGGTGCACAGGAGGGAGGAGCGCAGGAGGGAGGAGTGCAGGAGGGAGGAGTGCAGGAGGGAGGGGCACAGGAGGGAGGAGCGCAGGAGGGAGGAGCGCAGGAGGGAGGAGTGCAGGAGGGAGGTGCACAGGAGGGAGGTGCGCAGGAGGGAGGTGCACAGGAGGCAGGTGCACAGGAGGGAGGAGCGCAGGAGGGAGGAGCGCAGGAGGGAGGGGCACAGGAGGGAGGTGTGCAGGAGGGAGGTGCACAGGAGGGAGGTGCGCAGGAGAGAGGTGCACAGGAGGGAGGTGCACAGGAGGGAGGAGCGCAGGAGGTAGGAGTGCAGGAGGGAGGTGCACAGGAGGGAGGTGCACAGGAGAGAGGTGCGCAGGAGGGAGGTGCGCAGGAGGGAGGTGCACAGGAGGGAGGAGCGCAGGAGGGAGGAGCGCAGGAGGGAGGAGCACAGGAGGGAGGTGCACAGGAGGGAGGAGCGCAGCAGGGAGGGGCACAGGAGGGAGGAGCACAGGAGGGAGGAGCGCAGGAGGGAGGAGTGCAGGAGGGAGGTGCACAGGAGGGAGGAGCGCAGGAGGGAGGAGTGCAGGAGGGAGGTGCACAGGATGGAGGTGCGCAGGAGGGAGGTGCACAGGAGGGAGGTGCACAGGAGGGAGGAGCGCAGGAGGGAGGAGTGCAGGAGGGAGGGGCACAGGAGGGAGGTGTGCAGGAGGGAGGTGCACAGGAGGGAGTTGCACAGGAGGGAGGAGCGCAGGAGGGAGGAGCGCAGGAGGGAGGAGTGCAGGAGGGAGGGGCACAGGAGGGAGGAGCGCAGGAGGGAGGAGCGCAGGAGGGAGGAGTGCAGGAGGGAGGTGCACAGGAGGGAGGTGCGCAGGAGGGAGGTGCACAGGAGGGAGGTGCACAGGAGGGAGGAGCGCAGGAGGGAGGAGTGCAGGAGGGTGAGGCACAGGAGGGAGGTGCACAGGGGAGAGGAGCACAGGAGGGAGGTGTGCAGGAGGGAGGGGCACAGGAGGGACGTGCGCAGGAGGGAGGAGCACAGGAGGGAGGTGCGCAGGAGGGAGGTGAGCAGGAGGGAGGTGCGCAGGAGGGAGGAGCGCAGGAGGGAGGTGCGCAGGAGGGAGGTGCGCAGGAGGGAGGTGTGCAGGAGGGAGGTGCGCAGGAGGGAGGGGCGCAGGAGGGAGGTGCGCAGGAGGGAGGTGCGCAGGTGGGAGGTGCGCAGGTGGGAGGTGTGCAGGAGGGAGGGGCACAGGAGGGAGGTGCGCAGGAGGGAGGTGCACAGGAGGGTGGGGCACAGGAGAGAGGAGCACAGCAGGGAGGTGCACAAGAAAAAGGAGCACAGGAGGGAGATGCACAGGAGGGAGGTGCGCAGGAGGGAGGTGCGCAGGAGGGAGGTGCACAGGAGGGAGGTGCACAGGAGGGAGGTGCACAGGAGGGAGGTGCGCAGGAGGGAGGTGCGCAGGAGGGAGTTGCACAGGAGGGAGGTGCACAGGAGGGAGGGGCACAGGAGGGCAGAGGTGCATTAGCTGTCTCCAACATCAGGAGATGGTTACTATTTTTCCCAAATATGAGGAGATGGTTACTATCTGTCTCCAATATCAACAGATCGTTACTATCTGTCCCAAATATCAGGAATTGGTTACTATCTGTCCCAAATATCAGGGGTTATTTACTTGCAGTCCCAAATATCAGGAGATGGTTACAATCTGTTCCAAATATCAGGAGATGTTTACTATCAGCCTCAAATATCAAGAGATGGTTACTAGCTGTCCTAAATATCAGGAGATGGTTACTAGCTGTCCCAAATATCAGGAGACAGTTACTATTTGTCCCAAATTTCAGGAGATGGTTGCTAGCTGTCTCCAATATTAGGAAATGGTTACTATCTGTCCAAATATCAGAAGTTGTTTACTAGCAGACAAAAATATCAGGAGATGGTTACTATCTGTCTTCAATATCAGGAGATGGTTACTAGCTGACTCCAATATCAGTAGATGGTAACTATTTGTCCCAAATATCAGGAGATGGTTACTATCTGTCTCCAATATCAAGAGATCATTACTATCTGTCCCAAATATCAGGAATTGGTTACTATCTGTCCCAAATAGCAGGGGTTGTTTACTAGCAGTCCCAAATATCAGGAGACGGTTACTATCTGTTCCAAATATCAGGAGATGATTATTATCTGTCCCAAATATCTGTAGATGGTTACTATCTGTCCAAAATATCAGGAGATGCTAATTATCAGTCCCAAATATCAGGTGATGGTTACTATCTGTTCCAAATATCAGGAGATGCTTACCAGCTGCCTCCAAAATCAGGAGATGGTTAGTACCTATCCCAAATATCAGGAATTGGTTACTATCTGTCCCAAATATCAGGAGTAGAAGACTAGCTGTCCTAAATATCAGGAGACTGTTACTATCTGTCCCAAATATCAGGAGTTGGTTACTATCTGTCCCAAATATCAGGGGTTATTTACTAGCAGTCCCAAATATCAGGAGATGTTTACAATCTGTTCCAAATATCAGGAGATGGTTACTATCAGCCTCAAATATCAAGAGATGGTTACTAGCTGTCCTAAATATCAGGAGATGGTTACTAGCTGTCCCAAATATCAGGAGACAGTTACTATTTGTCCCAAATTTCAGGAGATGGTTGCTAGCTGTCTCCAATATTAGGAAATGGTTACTATCTGTCCAAATATCAGAAGTTGTTTACTAGCAGACAAAAATATCAGGAGATGGTTACTATCTGTCTTCAATATCAGGAGATGGTTACTAGCTGACTCCAATATCAGTAGATGGTAACTATTTGTCCCAAATATCAGGAGATGGTTACTATCTGTCTCCAATATCAAGAGATCATTACTATCTGTCCCAAATATCTGTAGATGGTTACTATCTGTCCAAAATATCAGGAGATGCTAATTATCAGTCCCAAATATCAGGTGATGGTTACTATCTGTTCCAAATATCAGGAGATGCTTACCAGCTGCCTCCAAAATCAGGAGATGGTTAGTACCTATCCCAAATATCAGGAATTGGTTACTATCTGTCCCAAATATCAGGAGTAGAAGACTAGCTGTCCTAAATATCAGGAGACTGTTACTATCTGTCCCAAATATCAGGAGTTGGTTACTATCTGTCCCAAATATCAGGAGATGGTTGCTATCTGTCCCAAATATCAGGAGTTGGTTACTATCTGTCCCATATATCAGGAGATGGTTACTATTTGTCCCAAATATGAGGAGTTGGTTACTATCTGTCTCCAATATCAACAGATCGTTACTATCTGTCCCAAATATCATGAATTGGTTATTATTTGTCCCAAATATCAGGGGTTATTTACTAGCAGTCCCAAATATCAGGAGGCAGTTACTATCTGTTCCAAATATCAGGAGATGGTTGCTATCTGTCCCAAATATCAGGAGATGGTTACAATCTGTTCCAAATATCAGGAGATGGTTACTATCTGTTCCAAATATCAGGAGATGGTTGCTATCTGTCCCAAATATCAGGAGATGGTTACAATCTGTTCCAAATATCAGGAGATGGTTACTATCTGCCTCAAATATCAACAGATCATGACTATCTGTCTCCAATATCAGGAGATGGTTACTATATGTCTCAATATCATTAGATGGTTACAAGAAGTCCCAAATATCAGGAGAGGGTTAGTATTTGTCACAAATATCAGGAGATGGTTACTGTCTGTCCCAAGTATCATGAGATGACTACGAGCATTCCCAAATATCAGGAGATGGTTACTATCTGTCTCATATATCAGGAGATTGTTACTATCTCTCTCCAATATCAGAAGATGATTACTATCATTCCCAAATATTAGGAGTGGTTAATGAGCAGTCCCAAATATCAGGAGATGGTTACTGTCTGTCCCAAATATCAGGAGACAGTTACTATTTGTCCCAAATATCAGGAGATGGTTACTAGCTGTCTCCAATATCAGGAGATGGATACTATATGTCTCAATATCATTAGATGGTTACAAGAAGTCCCAAATATGATGAAATCAGAGCAATAGTGAGAAAGGATATTGGCTCAGAAAATCAAGATGTAGAATCAGTCTGGGTGGAGCTAAGAAGCACCAAGAGGCAGAAAACATTGGTGGGAGTTATATATAGGCCTCCAAACAGCAGTGGTAATGTAGGGGATGGCATCAAACAGGAAATTAGAGATGCATTTAACAAGGGTACTACAGTAATCATGGGTGACTTTAATCTACATATAGACCGGCCAAACCAAATTAGCAATAATACTGTGGCGGATAAATTCCTGGAGTGTGTACGAGATGTTTTTTTAGACCAGTACATTGAGGAACCAACTAGGGAACAGGCTATCCTAGATTGGGTATTGTGCAATGAGAAGGGGTTAATTAATAATCTTGTTGTGCGGGGTCCTTTAGGGAAGAGTGACCATAACATGATAGAATTCTTCATTAAAATGGAAAGTGAAGAAGTCCAATCCAAAACTAGGGTCCTAAATCTAAACAAAGGAAACTACAAAGGTATGAGGAGTAAGTTGGCTATGATAGATTGGGGAGTTTCATTGAAAGACTTGATAGGCAATGGCTAACGTTTAAGGAATGAATGCATGAATTGCAGCAGTTATACATTCCTTTCTGGTGCAAAAACACAAGGAAAAGTGGCCCAACCATGGCTAACAAAAGAAATTAAGGCTAGTATTAGATCGAAAGAGGAGTCATATAAAGTTGCCAGAAAAAGTAGCAAGCCTGATGATTGGGAGCAGTTTAGAAGTCAGCAAAAAAGGACCAAAAGATTGATTAAGATGGGAAAAATAGAGTATGAGAGTAAACTTGCAAGGAACATAAAAGCTTCTAAAAGTATGTAAAAAGAAAAAGATTAGTGAAGGCAAATGTAGGCCCCTTACAGTCAGAAACAAGAGAATTTATAATGGGGAACAAGGAAATGGCTGAGCAGTTAAACAAATACTTTGGTTCTGTCTTCACGGTAGAGGGCACAAATAACTTCCCAGAAATGCTAAGGAACCAAGGGTCTAGTGCAACCCAGAGTACTGAAAGAGGTAGCCATGAAAATAGTGGATGCATGGGTTGTCATCTTCCAAAATTCAATAGATCATGGAACAGTTCCTGCAGATTGGAGGGTGGCAAATGTAACCCCACTATTTAAAAAAGGAGGGAGAGAGAAAACAGGAAACTACAGACCGGTTAGCCTAACATCAGTAGTAGGGAAAATGCTAGAGTCTATTATAAAGGATGTGATGACAGGACACTTAGAAAATATCAACGGGATTAGACAGAGGCAACATGGATTTATGAAAGGGAAATCATGTTTGACAAACCTACTGGAGTTTTTTGAGGATGTAACTGGTAGAATAGATAAGGGAGGACCAGTGGATGTGGTGTATTTGGATTTTCAGATTTTGATAAAGTCCCACATAAGAGGTTAGTGTGCAAAATGAAAGCACATGGCATTAGGGGTAAAATACTGGCATGGATTGAAAATTGGTTAACAGACAGGAAACGGAGAGTAGGAATAAATGAATCTTTTTCGGGGTGGCAGGCGCTGACTAGTGAGGTACCGCAGGGATCAGTGCTTGGGCCCCAGCTATTCACAATATACATCAATGATTTGGATGAGGGAGCCAAATGTAATATTTCCAAGTTTGCTGACAACACAAAACTAGGTGGGATTGTGAGTTGTGAAGAGGATGCAAAGAGGCTTCAAGGCAATTTAGACAAGTTGAGTGAGTGGGCAAATACATGGCAGATGCAGTATAACGTGGATAAATTTGAAGTTATCCACTTCGGTAGGAAAAACAGAAAGGTAGAGTATTGTTTAAATGGTGATAGATTGGGAAATGCTGATGTACAAAGGGACCTGGGTGTCCTTGTACATCAGTCACTGAAAGCAAACATGCAGGTGCAGCAAGCAGTTAAGAAGGCAAATGGTATGTTGGCCTTAATTGCAAGAGGATTTGAGTACAGGAGCAAGGATGTCTTACTATAGTTATACAGGGCCTTGGTGAGACCACACCTGGAGTACTGTGTACAGTTTTGGTCTCCTTACCTAAGAAAGGATATACTTGCCATAGAGGGAGTGCAGCGAAGGTTCACTAGACTGATTCCTGGGATGGCAGGACTATCGTATGAGGAGAGATTGGGTCGACTAGGCCTGTATTCACTAGAGATTTGAAGAATGAGTGGGGATCTCATTGAAACGTATAAAATTCTGTCAGGGCTAGACAGACTGGATGCAGGGAGGATGTTTCCCCTGGCTGGGAGGATGTAGAACGAGGGGTCACAGTCTCAGGATACGGGGTAGGACATTTAGGACTGAGATGAGGAGAAATTTCTCCACTCAAAGGGTGGTGAACCTGTGGAATTCTCTACCACAGAAGGCTGTGGAGGCCAAGTCACTGAATATATTTAAGAAGGAGATAGATAGATTTCTAGTCGCAAAAGGCGCCAAGGGGTATGGGGAGAGAGCGGGAATATGGTATTGAAATAGAGGATCAGCCATGATCATATTGAATGGCAGAGCAGGCTTGAAGGGCTGAATGGCATGCTTCTATGTTTCTAAAGTAGAGGAGGAGGGGCAGGAGAAGGAGAAGGATGAAGATGGGGCATCCTTCGCCAGACCAGTCGTTTACATTGCTGCCAGGAAGGCCAGGGATGTCCTAACATCATGAAGGTTCACCTGGTATGAAACATAACAAATTAAATCCAGCAGCTGGCTCCCACCACCAGGACCACTGCCGCCCCACCCCCCGCTGCCTTTGCACTAAGCAGCCCATTAAGCGCTCATCCACCTATTGCACATCTGCCCAATGGGTCCCGTCATGTATTGACATTGATCATGCAACAAGTGAAAGGACGAGTTGGCCCTCGGGACACAATAAGGGGCAAGACGTGGAAGTGATGCTAATCAATAAATTTTATGTGGCATTATAAAAAAAGGAAACCTAACAACGTTACATTTTGTCAAATGCCCATGTAAGTGCCGTTTGATAGCACTGTCGACGACACCTTCTAACACTTTGCTGATGATTGAGAGTAGACTGATGGAGCACTAATGGGCTGGATTGGATTTATCCTGCTTTTTGTGGGCAGGATATACCTGGGCAATTTTCCACTTTGTCCGGTAGATGCCAGTGTTGTAGCTGTACTGGAACTGCTTGGCTAGAGGCATGGTTAGTTCTGGAGCACAAGTCTTCAGCACTACAGATGGGATGTTGTCGGGGCCCATAGCCTTTGCAGTATTCAGTGCATTCAGCCGTTTATTACTATCATGTGGAGTGAATCGAATTGGCTGAAGACTGGCTCCTGTGATGGTGGGACCTCAGGAGGAGGCCGAGATGGATCATCCACTCGACACTTCTGGCTTAAGATGGTTGCAAACGCTTCAGCCTTGTCTTTTGCACTCACGTGCTGGGCTCCACCATCACTGAGGATGGGGATGTTCATGGAGCCTCCTCCTCCCATTAGTTGTTTAATTATCCACTACCATTTATGACTGGATGTGGCAACACTGCAGAGCTTTGATCTGATCCGTTGATTGTGGGATTGTTTAGTTCTATCTATAGCAAGCTGCTTCCACTGTTTAACATGCATGCAGTCCTGCATTGTAGCTTCACCAGGTTGGCACCTCATTTTTAAGTACACCTGGTGCTCTTCTACACTCCTTATTGAACCAGGGTTGGTCCTCTGGCTTAGTGGTAATGGTAAAGTGAGGGATATGCCGGGCCATGAGGTTACAGATTGGGGTGGAATACAATTCTGCTGCTGCTGATGGCTCACGGCGCCTCATGGATGATCAGTTTTGAACTGCTAGATCTGTTCTGAATCTATCCGATTTAGCATGGTGGTAGAGCCACACAGCACGATGGAGGGTGTCCTCAGTGTGAAGATGGATCTTCTTCTCCACAATGACTGTGCGGTGGTCACTGCTACCAATACTGTCATGGACAGATGCAACTGCGACTGGTAGATTGGTGGGAATGAGGTCAAGTAGGTTTTCTCACCGCAGGCCCAGTCTAGCAGCTATGTCCTTCAAGACTTGGCCAGCTCGGTCAGTAGTGGTGCGATCGAGCCACTCCTGGTGATGGACATTGAAGTTCCCCACCCAGAATACATTCTATGCCCTTGCTACCCTCAGTGCTTCTTCTAAGTGGTGTTCAACATGGAGGAGTACTGATTCATCAGCTGAGGGAGGGCAGTAGGTGGTAATCAGCAGGAGGTTTTCTTTCCTACATTTGATCTCATGTCATGAGACTTCTTCGGGTCCAGAGTCAATGTTGAGGTCTCCCAGGGCCTCTCCCTCCCAACTGAATACCACTGTGCCACCATCTCTGGTGGGTCTGCCCTGCCAGTGGGACATGGCATAGCCCAGGGATGGTGATCAAGGAGGGGGATCACGATGTGGGATCAACCTGCACCCGGCTGGGGAATGGAGTCAGAGCAGGAAAAAGTACTACTGATGGCACAACAGGGGAGAAAGCGTGCTCCAAGGTTCTCTGATGCAGCACCCCAGCCAGTTGAATCACCTGCTGCAGCCAGAATGCACCTCCACTTTAAGAGATGCAGTCTGCCTTTAAGAGGTGCAGGCTAGCTTTAATTGGTGCCAGCCTCACAAAAACTTGGGCCCCCTGATGAGTATGCAACCACTCAGCAGTATGTTCAGCAGTGGACTGAAACCCACAATCATGTTAATCAGCAGGCAGCATAAGGTTGACTTACTGCTGCATTACTTTGATACTCCAATAGTTTTACCAATACTGATACTAACTTTTTATTCCAGATTTATTTAATTAATTGAATCAAAAATCCCCAGCTGTCATGGTGGGATTTGAACTCACATCTCTGGATCATTAAGTCCAGGCCTACTGGATTACTAGTCCAGTATCATAACCACTATGCTACCATACCCAAGTGAGCACCACACTGTCAGACATGCCATCTGTCGGATGAGTCATTGAACTGAGGTCCAGTCTGTCCTCTCAGGTGGATGTAAAATATCCCATGGAACTATTTCGAAGAGCAGGGGAATTATCCCCATGTCAATATTTATCACTAAAACAGCTTATCTGGTCATTATCACATTGCTGTTTGTGGGACCTTGCTGTGTGTAAATTGGATGCCCCATTACCCTGCATTACAACAGTGACTGCACTTCAAAAGTACTTAATTTGCTGTGAAGAGCTTTAGGATGTGAAAGGTGCTTCAGCATCACTGGTCATTCCCATAAACAGATTTCTCATCACCTGGATGCACCGTTTTTCTTCGTCCAATATCTTTCAAAGAGCCGGCACAGACACAATGGGCTGAATCATTCTATGATTCTGACAATCCAACAGCTTCATGGCCACTTTTACTGATACCAGCTTTTTATTTTTTTTAAACTGAATTCAAATTCTCGAACTATTTACTCTGAATCCCCAACAGGGTGAATCCAGGCAAGGAATGAAAGAAAGATTTGCATTTTTATAGCGCTTTCCACAACCTCGGGACGCCCCAAAGCACTTCACAGCCAATGAAGTACTTCTGAAGTGCAGTCATTGTTGTAATGTAGGAAACGCAGCAGCCAATGTGTGCAAAGTAAGATCCCACAAACAGCAATGAGATAATCTGTTTTTTTTAGTGATGTGGTTTGAGGGGTAAATATTGGCCATGACATCAGGGAGAACGCCCCTGCTCTTCTTTCAATATTGTCATAGGATCTTTCATGTCCACCTGAGAAGGCAGACATAGCCTCAGTTAAATGTCAAAAGATGGCACCTCCGGCTGTGCAGCACTTCCTCAGTACTGCACTGACGTATCAACCTAGATTATGTGCTCAAGTCAGAGTGTGAGGCATGAACTCCTGAGCTTCTGACTCAGAGGTGCGAGGGCTACCAAGGTGACAAGGCTGACACCTGCTATAAATTGGAGGCCATGGTTTTGAGAGCCCGAGTAACAGATTTTGTTAAGGAACATATGGTTGAGTGTAGTATCTGGGCCAAGGGGAGCTCTGCTGCAGAGGGGCCTGGAGTGGGTTGCCTGCAGCTTGGTCAGGTGTTCAATCATTCAGCACTGCCGTGGGTTGTGAGCCCCTGCATAAAAAGCCCTCAAATTGTACAGGCCAGTTGTCACACTCTCAAAAGCCTCCATGAACTTCTGATATTGGGCGACCGAAAATCATTGGTATGAAGACGCTGTGAGCTCAAAATTTCTGGGTTCAGCGGCTGAACGAGCCCGGGATCTGGCCATCGACCAGCAAACAGCGCCTGCTAGAACACCAGCTGTGTGAGCTCCTCCTCACTCATGCTCTATACTCCACCAAATGAAAAGGAAAGAAAAAAATGCTACTGCATGTAACTCATCAACTGCACACCTCCCCCACCCCCCTTCACAGAGTGCAAATGTGTGTCTTTAATTTCTTTCCTAACTGAGTGCGTGTGTACATGAGCGTTTTCATGTGAGTGTGTGTTCATATGTGTCTGCATGTGAGTGTGTGCACATATATTTCTCTCCCCTACCCTTTTGGTCTCTCCTTTTTAAGTGCTTCCATCCATCTGTAATTTCATCCAGTTCACACTTGGAGTGCATTATCAGCCCACAGTTCCAGGCAAATGGAGTTCCACAGGCCAGCACTTGGACTCTGGTTGTCCTTTTGTGGTGATTATTCCTTGTTTAGTAAAAGTATTGTGATTGGTTGTTTGTTAACTGCCTTGGGATATATGTTGTAATCTCATTGGTAGTTGATGTCACATGATGTGTGGTGGCCACCTTAAATTCAGTTCTTTTCCAGCTTTGGTTGGGACTGGATGTGGAAAGATGTGCTGCAGATTTTAAAGTTAATAAAGCCTAGCTTTGGAAGGCAAATCTATTCTTTATTTCAATTTATGTTAGAATGGAGCGATATCTTCAACCAGAACGATTCAAGGCTGACCCCAATTCTGCTGGAGTGGATGATAAATGGAAACATTGGTATTGTACATTTAAAAACTTTTTGGGCGTGTTGGATCAAGAGTTTCTAAATAAGCTGAATATGCTGATCAACTACATTGCTCCGGATGTATATAAATATATTTTGGACTATAAAACTTATGAAGTGGCTATTTCTACATTGGAAAAGATTTTTGTTAAACCAAAGAATGAGGTATTTGCACGTCACCTTCTATCTGCCCGTAGGCAGCAGGTGGGAGAATCTTTGGATACTTATTTACAAGCACTTCGGTGCCTTAGTGTTAACTGTAATTATAAGGCCGTGACGGCTGAAGAATATAAGGAAGAATCGGTACGGGATGCTTTTATTAATGGATTACTGTCTAGATCAATTCGTCAGCGGTTGTTAGAAAATAAGACTTTGGATCTTAAAAGTGCTTTTGAGCAAGCTTCTACATTGGATGTGGCTCAGAGAAGTTCGGATTCTTATGCTCTTTTTAATCGGCCTGCGACTATGGTTTCAGCAGTTTCGGATGAAAAGGAATTATGTGGACTTAATGGGAGTGGTTTACTAGATTCTGAAACAGTTTCTACTTCGGCGGCTGTTGCCTCTAGGATTCAGAAGTGTTATTTTTGTGGGAATATCCGGCACCCTCGTCTGAAGTGTCCTGCTTGGGAGGCTGTGTGTAGTAAATGCGGCAAGAGAGGTCATTATGCACGTGTGTGCAAATCATCAGGTTCAATTACCTCCTCCTCTCCTGGTGTGGGAGGGCCCTCCCTTACCACCTCCTCCTCTGTGACTATTCAGCCTTTAGATAGGGCGTTTATTGCATCAATTTCTGCTGCATTTGCTCATGGCTTAAACAAAGCTATAGTTACGGCTCAAGTTAATGGGTTGGAAGTGAAGGCCCTTATAGATACGGGCAGTACTGAGAGTTTTATAAGTCTTCAGTTTGCGAAGGAGAAGCATTTGAAAATTTCGCCTGTTACGTATCAGGTGTGTATGGCTCAGACGACCCTTACTTCACAAATAGCTGGTTGTTGCTTTGTGAAAATGATTCTTCTAGGTAATACGTATACTGATATACGCCTATCTGTTTTGCCTAATCTCTGTGTGGATATTTTGATTGGACATGATGTGCTTCAGTTACACGAGTCTCTTAGTCTTTCATTTGGAGGGACTAAGCCACCTTTATCTATTTGTGGATTAACCTCTTTATCCATTTCTCCATTATCACTTTTTTCCAATTTGATGTCGGATTGTAAGCCAATTGCTACCAAGTCAAGAAGATATAGTAGTCAGGATAGAGAATTTATTAATTCTGAAGTTCAACATCTCTTATTGGAAGGAATCATTGAACCTAGTTGTTCGCCTTGGCGAGCACAGGTAGTTGTCACGACTAACGAGAGACACAAGAAACGAATGGTGATAGACTATTCCCAAACTATTAATAGGTATACTCAATTAGATGCGTACCCTTTGCCTAAGATTGATGAGCTTATCAATAAAGTATCTCAGTATAAGGTTTTTAGCACTATTGACTTAAAGAGTGCTTATCATCAGATTCCTATTGTTAAGAAGGATCAACCATATACGGCCTTTGAGGCTGGTGGAAAGCTGTATCAGTTTTGCCGAATACCATTTGGTGTTACTAATGGTGTTGCTTGTTTTCAACGGGCAATGGATGCTTTTATAAGTGATAACTCCCTCTCTGACACCTTTTCATACTTAGATGACATCACAGTGTGTGGCAAATCAAGGGTGGAGCATGATTCTAATTTTAAAAGATTCCTTCAAGCTGCGGAAAAAGTTGGTTTAACTTTTAATAAAGAGAAATGTATCTTTTCAACTACTGAGGTAAATCTATTGGGGTATATTATCTCGGGAAACAAGATTAAACCAGATCCAGAATGTCTGCGACCATTGATTGATTTACCTTGTCCTACTAATTCTAAGGCTTTGCAACGAGTTGTTGGACTGTTTTCTTATTATTCTAATTGGATTGCAAATTTTTCACGGAAGATCCGGCCTCTTATTCGGGTTACGACATATCCTCTATCATGGGAGGCCAGGACATATTTTGAGAATTTTAAAAAGGATATTTTAGGAGCAGTTGTGCATTCTATTGATGAGCAGGTTCCTTTTGTGATCGAGACGGATGCTTCTGATTTTGCAATTGGGGCTACTCTGAACCAAAATGGAAGACCTGTGGACTTTTTTCTCACGTACTTTGAACAATAGTGAAAAAAGACATTCTTCAATAGAGAAAGAGGCATACGCAATAGTAGAAGCATTGCGTAAATGGAGACATTATTTATCGGGGCGACATTTCACGTTGGTAACTGATCAAAAATCTGTGTCCTTTATGTTTGATGTTAAACATTTTGGAAAGATCAAAAATGATAAAATAATGAGATGGAGGATTGAGTTGGCATGTTACCATTTTGACATAGTTTATCGTCCGGGGAAGGATAATGTTGCTGCTGATGCACTGTCGAGGGCTTATTGTTCTGTGATTCACGGAGATACGCTTATTAATCTTCACAATGCCTTATGTCATCCTGGGGTTACGAGGATGATACACTTCGTACGCAGTAAGAATTTGCCCTTTTCAGTTGAAGACGTCAAGCGGATGACTTCATCATGTTCTATCTGTGCTCGGTGTAAACTGAATTTCTTTAAGCCTCAACGAGCTCATCTTATAAAGGCTACTTCTCCTTTTGAACGTTTGAGCGTCGATTTTAAGGGGCCTCTTCCTTCAACTACTCAAAACCGATATATTTTTACTGTTGTGGATGAGTTTTCAAGGTTCCCTTTTGCTTTTCCTTGTGCAGATGTATCAGCTGCTACAGTTATCAAATGTCTGACTCAACTTTTTGTCATCTTTGGGATGCCTGCATATATCCATTCGGATCAGGGAAGTTCTTTTATGTCTTCCCAGTTGAAGGAATACCTTCAGAGTCGGGGAATTTCTACTAGTAGAACTACCCCGTATAATCCCCAGGGTAATGGACAGTGCGAACGATACAATGGGGTGATCTGGAAGGCAGTTATGTTGGCTTTGACATCCCAGAACCTTAAGAATACACAGTGGGAAATGGTACTGCCTGATGCCCTGCATTCCATTAGATCATTGCTTTCAACGGCTACTAATGTGACCCCCCATGAAAGGCTCTTTAACTATCCGCGGAGATCTACTACGGGATATTCGGTACCTTCATGGCTTACTATGCAGGGACCTGTGCTGCTTCGACGCCATGTTAGATTGTCAAAATATGATCCTTTAGTGGAGGAGGTGGAGCTGTTGGAGGCAAATTCCCAATATGCTCATATTCGATTCCAAGATGGGGAAGAAAGTACCGTTTCAATTAAAGACTTGGCTCCTTGTGGTGGCCAGCCCTCTTCTGAGGATATTAACAATAGTCATGATTTAGATAATGTGGATGCTGTTACAGATACTACGAATGTCTCCAATCCGATTGCAGATAATTATACTTCTATTAGTCAGCCCTTGATGGATGTTTATGACCGTCCCAGTTTACCTTCTGATGGGATTTCTAATCCGGAAACCGTTGAAAATCGGGATATGGATAGCCTTCCTGCTGAAGATACTTCTGTGCCTGCTGGTGTGGGAGGGCAAGGAATTTCACCAAGGTTAAGAAGGTCGACACGAACAAGATATCCGGTCGACTGATTGAAAATGGACTTTTAAATTGATAGTAATGTTTTAAAATTGTTGAAATATTATATTATATTGTTTTATTTGAGAGATACTTAATACTTATGTGCAATGTTATTATTTGTTGTTGTTCACTTAGTATTGTGCCATGTAAACAGTTTTACTCTTGTTGTGCATAGTTCTAGTTGTAAATAATTAATTATAAATTGTAAAGGTTATTTAGGTTGGAGTATACTTTAAAAGGAGGGGTGAATGTGGTGATTATTCCTTGTTTAGTAAAAGTATTGTGATTGGTTGTTTGTTAACTGCCTTGGGATATATGTTGTAATCTCATTGGTAGTTGATGTCACATGATGTGTGGTGGCCACCTTAAATTCAGTTCTTTTCCAGCTTTGGTTGGGACTGGATGTGGAAAGATGTGCTGCAGATTTTAAAGTTAATAAAGCCTAGCTTTGGAAGGCAAATCTATTCTTTATTTCACCTTTATCTAAGTTTGCTAACAATACTAAACTAGAGAGTACAGCAGGAACGGAGGATGCAATCAAGGACTTAGATCTGTTGTGCAACCAGGCAGCTAAATGGTGAATGAAATTTAAGTCTAGCAAATGGAGAGTATTAAATTGGAAGAATGAGTGAGCAATGTAGCCTTACAGTGAAGGGATCAGAGTTAGGACAGGTAGTTGAGGTGGTTAAGAAGGCATATGGGATACTTGCCGCCATTAGCCGAAGCATAGAATATAAGAGCAGGGAGGTTATGATGGAGCTGTACAAAACGCTAGTTAGGCCACAGCTGGAATACTGTGTGCAGTTCTGGTCATCACACTATAGGAAGGATGTGATTGCATTGGAGAGGGTGCAGAGGAGATTCACCAGGATGTTACCTGGGCTGGAGCGTTTCAGCTATGAAGAGAGACTGGACAGGCTGGGGTTGTTTTCCTTAGAGCAGAGAAGGCCGAGGGGGGACCTGATGGAGGTGTACAAAATTATGAGGAGCATAGATAGGGTAGATAGAAAGGAACTTTCCCCCTTAGTAGAGGGGTCAATAACCAGGGGGCATAGTTTCAAGGTAAGGGGCAGGAGGTTTAGAGGGGATTTGAGGAAAAACGTTTTCATCCAGAGGGTGGTTGGAATCTGGAACTCACTGCCTGAAAGGGTGGTAGAGGCAGGAACCCTCACAACATTCAAGAAGCATTTAGATGAGCACTTGAAACGCCATAGCATACAAGGCTACGGACCAAGTGCTGGAAAATGGGATTAGAATAGACAGGGCTTGATGGCCGGCACGGACACAATGGGCCAAAGGGCCTCTTTCTGTGCTGTACAACTCAAGGACACCATGAATTGGACTGACAGTAGAGTGGAGCTGACATGGAGAAACAATTAAAAAGGCAAGTAGAATAATGGGGCTTTTGGAAAATAGGAACAGGAGGAGGCTATTCATCCCCTCGAGCCTGTTCCGCCGTTAGGTCATGGCTGTACCTCAACTCCATTTACCCACCTTTGTACCGTATCCCTTGATACCCTTACCTAATAAATATCTGTCGATCTCAGTCTTGTAAATTTCTATTGTCCCAGCATCCACTGCCTTTTGGGGGAGAGAATTGCAGGTTTCCACTACCCTTTATGTAAAAAAAGTGATTCCTGATTTCCCTCTGAATGGCCTAGCACTAATTTTAAGATTGTGGCCCCTTGTTCTGGATACCCCACCAAGGGAAATAGATTTTCTTCATCTCTCTATCAAATCATAGTATCAGCTCTTGTTAGTTTTTGGTTCAGCTGCTTTATTTAAGGAGATATTTATGAATTCCTGCTCAACAAACAATGACACAGACTGGCTCACAATGTTGGGTGAATATGAAAAATTGGCTGTAATGTCGTTATCATAAATATCAAAAGTGTTTCAAATAAATTATCTTTTCTTAAGCTCTGGGTGTCTGTTTAATTGAAAATAAAAACAATTTGCTCATCACTTCATATCCCTTACAATAAATTACAATCACCTCTGGACTTAGCAGCAAGGCTACAGCGTGGAACTCTCCCTATTCATAAGCCTTTATTCACACAGATAATACGACGTCAATTTTTCATTCTGACTCAAAATAACCCGAAAGCAATAGCTACTAAGACACAAGAATACTGTAAATGCTTTACATTTAGAGGCAGAAATTGGGTACCTTTGCGCCTCCCGTTAGCGCCTCCGGGGAGGGGGGGGAGGGGTGGCGCTACCGGCTTAGCGACCGGGCATGGTGATAGTACCGACGCCCCCGAGATTGAGCTGGAGCTTTGCGGCGGCGGAACCCACTAGTGCCATGCTCTCCTGCGGCCGGAGAGCGTGATGTCATCCGGCTGCATAGCGTCCCGGCTCAGAAATTCACTCTCACCCCCTGCCTGAGCACCTGCCGTTAGCACCGACAGGTAGAGGAGGTGGTTTGCAGTCGGATGACTGCTGGAGCAGCGCTATATAAAGGCATCAACATCCGGTTTATTTTTAGTTGGCAAAGACTGCTGCCTTGTTAGCTT
This sequence comes from Somniosus microcephalus, assembly GCF_052327205.1. NCBI lineage: Eukaryota > Metazoa > Chordata > Chondrichthyes > Squaliformes > Somniosidae > Somniosus > Somniosus microcephalus. The sequence goes on from NC_140997.1 coordinate 127,893,714, forward strand.
GACATTGGCAAACAGGCGTTTTGAGCGATTTCAGCATTTTTCAGTTGAAGGAGACTTCTGCCTCACAAAAATTAATCACTTTCATTTAGGTGAGATTTGAAAGTGCAATATTTCCATACTTCAATGGGAGCTGTATTGGCATGGGACCTCGCCCTCCAGCGTCAATGTTGGAGGCAGCAGAGGCAGAGAGATAGATTGCAAAATGTGGCCAGAGGGTGGAGGGCCAACAGGGCTCTCAACAGGAGGCCTTACCCTCCCAGCGTATTCTGGCAGCATTTCTTCTACATCAATCTCACTGAGGAGCAGTGTCTCAGAAGGCTCTGCTTCACCAAGGAAGTGATCACAGAGCTCTGCTACCCCCTGCAGCCACACCTTGAGCCTCACATCAGGAACGCCACACCATGGCTCTCTCAGTGACAGTCAAAGTCACCGTCGCCCTCAATTTCTATGCCAGCAGATCCTTCCAGTGTGCAACAGGAGATATAGCGAACATCTCGCAGTTCGCCATCCATTGCTGCATCCACGAGGTCACAACTGGAGAAGGGATTGCATTTCCTTCCCCATCACCAGAGAGAAGTAGCGCGAGTGTGCATGTGGCTTTGCCAGGATAGCGGGATTCCCCATGGTGCAGGGCGCCATTGACTGCACCCACGTCGCTCTGCAGGCATCCCGTAACAATCCTGAGTTATTCCATAACCGCAAAGGGTACCACTCGCTTAATGTGCAGTTGGTGTGCGACCACAGACAGCAAATCCTCACCATCAATGCCCGCTATCCTGGCAGCAGCCATGATGCCTTCATCCTGCACCAGATCAGTGTTCCAGCCACCACATCAAGTTGGCGGCTGGCTGGTTGGAAACAAGGGCGATCCGCTCGCCACCTGGCTCATGACTCCCCTCTGCAACCCCAACAATCCTGCCCAGCACTCATATAATGAGAGCCATGCTGCCACCAGGAACATCATCGAGCAGACCATTGGGGTGCTCAAGCAACGGTTCCGCTGCCTTGACCATCAGGAGGAGCCCTCCAGTACTCGGCTGAGCAGGTGTCCCTTTTCCCCATGGTCTGCTGCATGCTCCACAACTTGGCAATTATGAGGGCCCAGCTCCTTGCCACCAGGCATAGCTGCACCACCTCAGGAGGAGGAACAGGAAGACGAGGAGGAAGAGGAGGACGAGGAGGATGAGGAGGAGGAGGTGGAGGAACAGGAACACGAACATCAGCGACGGAGGAGGCCGCCACTCAATCGACCTTGTGGAAGGGTGGTCCGTGACCGCCTCATCAGACTTCGGTTCCAATGATTTCGAGGCCACTTCCCGGTTATTCAGCACGTCCCATCATTCCATCAATTTCTCATTACGCACCACACCCCAAAGCTGAAATGAGACACAGCCCCAAATCTGCAACATCCCAGTAATAAATTTATCCAAATTCAGCTGCCACATGTATACATCAACAATATCAACTAATCACCCTTGTGCAAGCCCTACTTCCCCTCTTTACAATGCCTTTCCCTAATCTACTGCTCCTATGTAGTGTCTCCCCAGTGGCTGGAGCAGGGCTGGTGAAAATCTGCTGAGTGTCGGTGCCAGAGACTACAGATGGCCTTGCAGGATGCCCTCGACCAGCTCTGGGCCTGGAAGGCCTGGCTGTACACTGTGCCACCTCAGGCTGGGCGGCAGCAGTCTGGGCTGGCTGGATGACAGGCAGCGACAAGTGCAATGTTGGGGTGGCAGTGGTGGGATCAAGAATGCTGTCATCCTGAGAGAGGACAGCAGATTCCTGCTCTACTGACCCACTGCCACTCCCCCGGGGCAGCATCTCAGCATCCCTACCAATCTGCAGGAGCACAGATTGCTGGCCTGCTGCGATACCATGAGATCCCGGTGGACTGTGGTGGACCCAGCGATGATGGCAGCAGTCAGACCTTATGTGGCATCAAGCTGAGACTGCATGACAGCAGTCTGAGACTCGATGCCACCAACCATTGCCTGCATTACAGCACTAAGATGTCGCGTTGCTTCCGCTTGTGCTGCAATAGAAGCTGCAACATCGCTCATGACACGTGGCATTAGGTCTGGATCCGCACGATCTCTCTGGGAGTCCACTATCCTCTGCACAGTGGAAATGATGGGCTCCATGGTGTGCGCTGCAGGGGGGCATCTTTTACCTGGTTTATGGTAATTTAACTGGTCAAGCAGCTTTTTCCTGCTGCACTCTGACCAATCCCAAACAGCGGTTTCGAATCGCTAAACCCACCCTTCCAGTCCTGACTGGAGGAACTTATAATTCATGATATATTAAAAACGGAGAAATGATCTGGATGTAAGAAAGTCAAACTTTATTAACTAAATAAACTACACCACACGATCAATACAACAGTTAAGATTGCTTAACAGGGGAAGGCAGATGGCAAAAACGAGGGATAAATGGCTACAATGTTAACCTTACAATCTTAGAACATTTCCCTTAAATTACCACCCCTTTACTTCTCACTAGGTTGCCTTGTTGAGGAGTCAGAAACCTGCTCACCTGTGGTCCAAAGAGTAAGAGAGAGAGATGCTTCTCAGAAGCTATTTTTATATCCTGGGAGCTCCTGCTGTTTTGGCGCTGAAAAGGTCTGTGTGCAAATTCGCGCCGAAAAGTTTGAATACACAAGAGAAAAGCCATGATTGGCTGATTCAAATGGGTTATTTCCCAGTGGAAAAACTGCTCCCATTGTCTGGAATGGGTGATTCAAACCCATTCAATCTTAAACTGTTCCATTTCTTAGTCTAAATGGTCTCTTCCGTAGTTTAGGTGTGTCTCATGGTGTGTGATGGGTTTTGAATGGAGTTGGATTACTAGGTAAACAGAAGCCCTTTGTCCTGCGGTCACTGAAACTGCAGTCTCAAGTGGTTTAATCCTTTATGTCAACAAGGTAGCAGTTTCCTGTAAACAAACATCGATTGCCTCTGAAGGGAAGGGAACCTCCCTTTTTGATTGACAGAATCTGACTGCCTCTGCTTCAGACACAGAAAGCTGCTTCCTTTGTCCTTGGCCACACATTCCAACGGCCATTTTAAACCCTTTTGCAATTTACCAAACTCAAGGGTACAAATTTTAATAAAATGTACTGTCTTAAAGTGTGCGAATTTTTCCACAAAGTTCCTTGATTCCGGTGTTGTCCATGCGCCGCCCATCTCAACGCAGCCTTTTGTGGTTCTGGGCACATTTTAAAACATTGTCCAACCCAGAGACAATTTAAAGTCACACACAGTCTCCGTCCACGATGTGGATTAATATTTCCCGATCTTCGGGGACTGAGGGGATTTTTGCAAACCCCTACATTCCCCCCTTTGGATACATCCAACTTGCTTGTAATATCCACTTGAAGAAAGTGAGCAAAATTTTCTGACCCCCGACAAACAACCATCACCTGTATTTACCTATAGCTACCTGTCACTGATCCCCGACCCATCTATTCCCCTCAAATCTGAGAAAGACCATGGTACGGTAGGCATCTATAGATACATCAGTTACAAAATGTTACAACAAGGGGTCTCATACCCCTGCACCACTTGTTACATTATAACATATTACAAATTTTGCAATCTTGGTTATACAATGTAATCAAAATGATTCCAAGCACGGAGAGGGTCCTACGCCTCTGCACCACTTGGAACTGTAAAACAAAATACAAAAATCTCCATTAAACATTTGAAACAAAATGCTGAAACATTTGAAACAAAATGCTGAAATAAACCCCGACCATCACGTGTCAATGATGGGTCGCGAAATTCGAGTGGGTATTGCTCCTCCCACCCGGGTAGTAAATGTTCCTTCCACCCCCTTTTACTGGTCTTAGGCCTAGAAATTGGGTATAGCCCCGCTTGGGGCGTTAGATTTGGCGGAGTGCACATTTTATAGCCAGGCACAACTTATCGACACCTCGTGCGATATTGAGTTGCAGCGCCCCAAACGTGATTGAGGCACGAGTTCAGGCATTACATGGGGCACCTAAGGCACTAACATGCCGGCGCAACCCAATATCGGGGTGTCCAGCCGCAGCGCAGGTGCTCTCAATTACCCATGACCACAAGACTTCCAGGTGCCGGCCAGCTCTTAAAGGGGTGGGTCAGGCAGCTCCAGCATCCACACTCTGCGCCTTGTAGGCTTGCAAATCGGCGCAGGCCCTTCTCTGGTGCAACAAACTTGGATCATATGGAGAGGGTGAGGCAGAGAGCAGAGCGCTTCACCACTGAGTCTCTGGAGGAATTGGTGTCCGCAGTGGAGAGCCGGCGAGGTGTCCTATACCCAGACAATGGCAGGAGGCCTAATCATAAGGACTACCGACGAGCTTGGAGGGATGTTTCTCAGAGGGTCAACTCCAGCAGCATGGCGACCAGGAGCCCTGTCCAATGCTGGAAGAAATTCAATGACCTCACTCGGGTCGTCAGGATGAATGGAGTTAATGTTAACTTATGCATCCCTCCATGAGCACCTGACTTTATGGCTACAGGGTGCGCGATACCCCAATGGCCATCTGTCAGCAAGCACCCATGGCCCTTTCTGGTCACACACATCCACATTTGACTCAGGGCATCATGTAAGGGCTGTTCCACCATGGGGGGCATGAGAACATCACTCAGGGCATCATGTAAGGGCTCTTCCACCATGGGGGGCATGAGATGATAACTCAGGGCATCGTGTAACATCACTTCCCGTCCTTTGCCCTGCAGGCCAAGCTGGCGCGGAACTGAAAGGAGCAGCTTCGCACCAGAGGAGGCCATCCTCAAGTGGAGCCACTGACGGATCTCGAGGAGAGTGTCCACCAGATTGTGTGAGGATGTCTGAGTGGTCCTGTCACCACTGCAGCTGCCGACCCCATTGTCCACAGCGATGGTAAGGTTCTCAACTATTACAGCTGTCACCTTTCAGTTGTTTCCCCCGCCAGCATGCTTTCTCAATGTGGACCCATGTCATAGCATTGCTGCACTGTTGCATCCCTTGCTGCCAAACTGTCCTTTTGCTAAAGCCACTCTTCAACCTCCCTGCTTTCAGATGCTGCATCACCAGCTCGGGAGCCGGCCCCTCAAGCTGCCAGAGCAAGTGCCTCCGGAGACGACGACCAGGAGGAAGCCGGATCATCCGTGCCAGCCTCAGGGGAGCCACCGCATGTGGAGACTGGGGATAGTAGTTCCCTTGAGGGGAGGGGGGGCTCTGATGAGGAGCCAGTTGCAGGAACCAGCGGCCTGCAGCAACACGCGTAGGGTAGGGACACTCGGGGGCCGACTCCCCGGAGGGTGAGGCAGGCCACCATGACTGCTGCACAGAGTGCAGAGGAGGTGCGTAGCCTTGCGGAAATGAGCGTCCAGGCCCGGCTCAGGCACACTGAGCTTATGGCTGCAGTGGGGAGGATGACTGAGTCCATCGACACACTGGCAAAGAGTGTGGTGGACTTTGGGGCAGCAATGGAAAGGACTGTCCAGGGCTTGTCCAAAGCAGTGGAAAGGACTGTTCTGGACTTGTCCGAAGCAGTGGAAAGGACTGTTCCGGCCTTGTCCGAAGCAGTGGAAAGGACTGTTCATGGCTTCTCCGAAGCACTGGCACCTGCCACGCAGGTCCTCACTGCTGCCACGCAGTCACTTGCTGGCCTCGTCCACACACAGATTGAGGCCACGTGAACACTCACTGCTGCCACCGTAGCTGCATCAGGCAGGATCACCCCAGGCCCTTGCAGCACCACAGCAGGCCATGAATCTGTGGAGCAGTCGATAGCGGCGGATGATCTGGTGCGGCACCGTCAGCGTGCCAGTGTGTCGGCCGACCATGGTGCAGGTGTCCTCTCTCTGCATGTGACCAGTCCTGATGCCACCGCTGGCACATCAGCAGAGCAGCTGCCACCACCTGCGCGGCACACTGCTAGCAGACATGCCCAGTTGGAGCAGCCTGCTTGCGGGACCTCCAAGCCCAGAGGTCGTCCAGGCCATCCCTCAGGGGCTTCAGCACTTCCAGACACTCAGCAGGCATCCCCCAGCCTTGACCCAGCCACTGGGGTACAATTACGGAGGAGCTGCAGGGAGGGAAGGGGCCGACCTCATAAGAGGAGTCGGTCTCCATCAAGGGGTCACCAGTAGAGGGAGGTGCTAAGACATCTCTTTTTCCGGTTTTAAGGCAGTCCACACCTGTTGTGTTTGTTTGTTATGGTTTGGTTAGTTTCGCCGGGTTGCCACACAGTTATCTGTTAGTTTGTTAGTTATGATTTCTGTTGCCATTACGTTGTCATGCTGGAAGGAAGCACTTGTTTGAAAATAAAGAAAACGTTTTATTTACAATCGAGCTGTACACTATTTACAATCATCGATGCCTTCATAGGCTTACAGCGAACCGGAGGGCGCTGTTCGAATCACAGCTACCATTCCATCCCAGGGGCCTAGAACTGAGTCCTTATGAGCCTCTGACGAATGGCACTTCCAGTTTCTGGAGCCCTCCCATCTTCCTGCTCCTCCTCCTCCTCCTGATCCTCCTCGCCCACATGCCCGTCCTCCTCCTCCTCCTCCTCCACCTCCTTGTCCGCCTGCTCTGCTGGACCTTGAGGGTTGGCTGGCATTGGCTGGGTGCATCGAATGGCCAGGTTGTGGAGCATGCAGCAGACAACAACAATGCACGCCACATGCTCCAGCGAGTACTGTAGGGTGCCCCCCGAATGGTCTAGACAGCGGAAACGCTGCTTCAGCACACCAATTGTGTGCTCCACAATGTTCCTGGTGGCCTGATGGCTGCTGTTGTAAAGCTCTTCTGCCGGGGTGGTGGGCAAACGGAGCGGGGTCATGAGCCATGGGCAGAGAGGATAGCCCTTGTCGCCCAGAAGCCAGCCTCGTGGGTGAGCCGGGGCTTCAAAAAGGTCAGCCACTGAGGTCTGCCACAGGATGAAGGCGACATGGCTGCTGCCAGGGAATTGTGCGTTCACCGCCATGATCATCTGCCGGTGATCACAGACCAGCTGCACATTAAGGGAGTGGAACCCCTTTCGGTTATGGAACTCCTCCGGATTCTGCAATGGCGCCCGCAAAGCCACGTGTGTACAATCAATGGCCCCCGAACCATGGGGAAGTCCACAATAGCCGTGAAGCCCTGTACGCGCTCCCCCTGTTTCTCCAGGGTCGGAGGGAAGGTGATGAATCCACGCATCCTTTTGTAGAGGGCAGCTGTAACTTGCCGGATGCAGCAATGCACCGCAAATTGAGAGATATTAGATATGTCCCCAGCTGCTGCCTGAAACGATCCGCTGGCGTAAAAGTTGACCGCAACAGTGACTTTCACGGCCACCGACAGAGAGGTCCTGCACCGTATCCGCGGCTGCAAATCCCCAGCAAGCAGGTGGCACAGCTCAGTGACAACATCCTTACCAAATCGGAGCCTTCGCAGACACTGCTCCTCCGACATGGTAAAGTAGGAGACCTGCTGCCTGAAAACCCTGGCAGCGTATGGTCGGATTTGGCGACGTCCATTGGCCCTCCTCCTTCTGGCCAATCCCGGCCCTCTCTCCCTCCGTCTCTGTGCCCTTGCCAGTTGTTCAACAAGGATGACGTTCCCCTCCAAAGCAGCTCCCATTATTCTGGCCGACGAGTAAGACGCAGTCAGCTTTCTGGATCCAACTGTTCTGAACAGGGCTGAAGGTCCCAAGGCTCCTTTGGCTCAATAAGAACAAGTCTGTGCCACTGAAGGACTGCAACTCTTTCCAGCAGCGAGCAGTATGGCCAGGCCAAATGGCTGCTGGTTTTATACTGGCGCTGTCCCCTTTAAAGAGCGCCCCCTGAGTCCGAGAAGGACCTGGTAACGTTCCATCCAACTGTCACTAATAGCGCCAGGCGGAACGGAGGGGGGCGCCACTGAATTTCCGGTACGGGGCGCCAAAAAGGCGTTGCACAATGAAATGACGTGATTATCTGGCTGCGCCCGCGAGCGGGTGCAAAGACTTAGCGCCAGTGCGGACAGGCTACTCAATATGGCCGGATATGCTAGGATCACTACGCACATCCAAAAATTGGGTAACGCCCCAAATCTCGGGCTCTTTAGGCGCAACCAACCGAATTTCTAGGCACTTTTAAAACATACAGAATGGATTTTACAGAACAGTCTGCTCCGCCAGCCCTGAGCCGTTCCCTTGCCCCTTTGTGGAGGCGGGGTACCCCTCACGTTTTGTAGACCGCGCGGGGAGTATGGGATCGCGACTCCCAGTCCCTCCCCCTCCCGTCTTCCCTCGACTGGCTGCAGAAAATGATGGGTGCCTGTGTGGCGGCTCTCACTGGCCCCACACTCAAACTTGGATCCCAGATCCAACCACCCACTCATCCTCCCCAGCCACACTTACACTCTAACTTTGCCCGTGGTCCCCCGGGTGAGTTCCTCCCTTCCCCGAACGCACCCACGTGACTCTTGGGTCTCCCCCTCCCCTTTACAATCTTTCCCGGGCCATCACCACCCACTCCCGGGGAACGCGTCCCTATCTGACAAGGCGCCCGCGCTTCCCCACCATGACTGCTCAATAGCGAGGTCTCCCGCAAGTGAACTTCGGTCAGGATAATGCTGGGTTGGGGGCCGTGCCCCACCCAGCTGGGGCCATCTCTTCCGCGTAGGATGAGTAGGCAAGTTCCTCCGGACCCTGTCCGGTTTCTCCCGAAGGTCGCTGCAGGGTCTCCTCCTGCACCTGTCCAGTGGCGAGGTGATCCCCAACATTCTGTATCCATATCTTCATTCGATGCTCAGCTCGGGCTGGGCGAACAGGGCTGCTCCTTGGTCCACTCTCCTATAAAAAAACTTAAAAGGACATGCAGCCAGGTCTCTCACTGACCTGCTGCCTTAGGTGGAGACATGGTCGGGTCCCTCGACCTCGGACCAAAATACAAGCATTTGGCACACTTGTAAACTTAAACTTTAAACTTAAACTCAAAACTAGTTGTATCAAAACTTAAAATTCAAACACCTTAAAAACAAGCTATAAACAATGTAACTTAACACAAAGCTATAATATAAATGCCGCCCATCTCCGGATGGCCAGGCTAATCTCTGGTGTCACTGTCGCAGATTACTGCTGCCTGCAGCGGAGCTGGACTGCCTCCTGCTTCTCGTCCCTGGCAGCTTATGGCTGCTGATTGGGGACCTCTGCCCTTTGGCTTCTCCCTGGTTCAGGAGACCACCCTACTCCACTGTAAAGTGGGTGACCATGCTTTCTTGGGCTGGGGCACCCGAAGAGACCTTCTGAAGGGCGTCTCTGTGGGGGAAAGTTTGGCTGACAGACCCTGAGCCTGGGTCACAGCCCTAGCTGGCTGGGAACCTTCTCCCCTTGGTACAAACAGCCCAGACTGTATAATATACCTGGCAGCCTGCCGGTACTCCGGGTTTGTCTCCTTTTCCCTACCCACTCCGGTACTGAGGGCAGGTATACCCTCACCACCCGCTGCTGATGGCTGAAAATCTTTCTCTCCAGGTCCAAAACCTGGTACCGGCTCCCCTGCAAGAGGAATTGCTATCCCTTCCTCCCCAGAGTCCCACACCATAGGGGGAATCACTCTAGAAGTGGGCTGGGATGCTTGTCCCTTTAAACAGGCAACTGCACCTGCGCGAACCTCCTCCCCGGAGTCCCACGGCAGAGGCTGTGAAGCCTCTGTCTTCAAACAGGCGACTGCGCCTGCGCAGGAAAACTGAAGAGGAGCCGCTGTGGTCCCGCAGGCAACTGCGCCTGCGCGAACAATCTCTTCAAAGGGCTGGGGAACTGTTATACTATCACAGGCAACCGCACCTGCGCTTTCAATTTCTTTGAAAAGGGTAGGAAGAACCGCTGGATCTTCCAAGCAGGCTACTGCGCTTGCGCGTATAGACTGAGAAGCAGGGACCTTTAAACGTCTGACTGCGCCTGTGCGCGCGGCCTCACAATGAACAGGAGTTGCTAGGGGTTCCAAGTTCGCGACTGCGCCTGCGCGAACCCAGTGTTGGGAAACCTCTCCCCTCAGGCACGCGACTGCGCCTGCGCGGGAAAACTGAAGAAGAGCCGCTTGGGTCACGGGCTGGGGAACTGCGCCTGCACGAACAGGCCATTCAGAAGACTGGGGAATTCCTGTCTCCAGACCCGCGACTGCGCATGCGCGGGCAATCTCTTCTGTGAATGAACTCACAGCAGCCTGCAGATTTCTACTCTCAGGCTGCTGTTTCTCTGTTTCTGAGCTAAATAACTGGTTCAAATTTAAACTTTGGCCAAAACTTAGGTCCCACTGGGGCGGGGAAGTGTCCCCATTGGTGGGCCGGACAACTTTTCCCTTGGAACAAGCCACAGTGCCTGTCTTTACAGCCTGTGAACTTGAACTTGTATGGTCAGATTTAAACAATTTTCCTGATTTTCCCTGTGTCCCATCCCTGCCTGTAATCGCTGCCACTGGCCCAGCCCCATATGGGTCCCAGAAAGTGCCTGCATGTGCACCCTCCTTGGCCAGCATATTGGCCAGTCATTGTGGGGAGGCAGAGGTGGGCGAGGGGGCTGCAGCACCACTGATGGCTGTTACCTTTCCCTGAATTGCCCTGAGGAAAGATCTTATCGAGTCCATGACAGACTCGACTGTATCGGGAGGAGTTTCTGTCTCTGCCTTCTGAGCTGGGGCTGCGGGGGCCCTGGCTTTATCGTCTCTCCCAGGCTTTTTACAATCCCTGCACCAGTGGCCCTCCTCCCCGCACCTTTAACAAGTGACCTTGTTCTGGGAGGGACGGCTCCCCTCCTGGCACCACTCTTTCTTGTATTGAGCCCCAGGTTTAACCTCGTGGACCTTATCTTTTTGCTGGGGGGTCCCACTATTCCTACCGTTCCTATATGCTACCGTGAGCTGCCGGATTACAGTCTCTTCGGTTGCTAGGGGGTCTCGGAGGTCAAACCAAGTATCAGCCTTTGCTCTTATCTGGGGCAGGCAATTGGACACCAGGCAACGAAGCCATTGGGTCTGCTGCTGCTGGTTCAGTTGTACCCTATTTTGTCCCCCTGTACACGTGCTGTTGTAGACTGGCCACAGCCTGTCTGCAAATGCCTGTGGGGTCTCCCCTTCCTTCTGCAGTGTTTTCCCTATGCGATCGAACGGATTGCCATCGTTCGCACCCATGGATTCCATGATTTCCTCCTTTAGGTCCTCAAAACCCTTCTGCCCTCTCTTAGCCTCATCTGAAAGGGTCTGATAGAGCTTACTAGCTAAAGTGAAAAGCAACATTTTGGCTTTCTTTTCATTATCACAGCCATTAACACAGGCTGCCTGTTCTATCCCTTGGAAGTGCACTGAGGGGTCTCCCTTTTCGGAGAGCAGGGAAATATGTTTCACCAGGCCTCTGAGCTGTTGGGTATCATAGGCTACCAGGTAGGTATGCTGAACAGCCCCTGGGTCATTATCGTTCATGGGCGGACCATACCTCTGTTGTCGGAGGGGGTACATTGGTCCTGGTCCCCGCCTGCCTAGCGGGACCTGCTGGCATTCTCCTACCACCCCATTGTCCACCCCTTCTTGCTGCCAGAGCTCCTCAAAACTCAGAGCTGTGGGCTGCTGTCTTGGGATCTCTAATTCCTTAGCCAACCTTTACCTGGGTGTTGCCTGTGGGGCTGTTTTGCTTAGGTTGCCAGTAAAATCTGGCTGACCTGCCTTCAGGCTGATCAGACAAATCATCCCCTTTGCTCCTTTTAAAGCCATGTTAAGGCTTTCTATCTCTGCCCTACAGGGGCCATGATCTGCTTCCTCAAACCTTTGGTCGCAGGCCAGCTTATAAGCTGCCTTTACCTCCCTAACCTTCCCCTCCTGCTCTGTTACTTCTGAGGTGAGGCGGGCATTCTCTTCCCGCAGTCTCATCTCATTACTCCTTGCTTCTGTAAACTGGCACTTTAGGAACTCTATCTTGTGCCTCACGTGGCTGTTGCCCTCTCTAGCTTCTTGGGTGAGGTGTGTGTTTTCCTCCTGTAGCCTCATCTCACTGTCCCTAGCCTCTGTGACTTCCTGCACAAGGCGCTCTATCTCTGCCTGGCATTTTGTGACCTCCAGTGTGAGGCGTGCATTTTCTTCCCGCACCCTCATCCCACTATCTCTGGCCTCATTCACCACTCTTATGAGGCGTTCTACCTCCACCTGGCATTTTTCAAACTCGGACTCCCAATTCTTGGCCTCTGTAACCTCCTCCTGCACCCTCATCTCACCCTTCTTAACCCAGCCACCTATACCATAATAGGTCAGCTTACACACTGCCGCTAACTTCTGCAGGGCTACCCACAGACTGAAAGCAAGAAAAGCAATAGCTGATGCTTTCTCCAGATCCAAACCACTTATCATATCAAAAACTGCCTCCAGTCCTGCTGCGGTCGCCAATTTGCAGGGGAGCATCTTTTACCTGGTTTACGGTAATTTACCTGGTCAAGCAGCTTCTTGCTGCTGCACTCTGACCAATCCCAAACAGCAGTTTCGAATCGCTAAACCCACCCTTCCAGTTCTGACTGGAGGAACTTATAATTCATGATATATTAAAAACGGAGAAATGATCTGAATGTAAGAAAGTCAAACTTTATTAACTAAATAAACTACACCACACGATCAATACAACAGTTAAAATTGCTTAACAGGGGAAGGCAGACGGCAAAAACGAGGGATAAATGGCTACAATGTTAACCTTACAATCTTAGAACATTTCCCTTAAATTACCACCCCTTTACTTCTCACTAGGTTGCCTTGTTGAGGAGTCAGAAACCTGCTCACCTGTGGTCTAAAGAGTAAGAGAGAGAGATGCTTCTCAGAAGCTATCTTTATATCCTGGGAGCTCCTGCTGTTTTGGCGCTGAAAAGGTCTGTGTGCAAATTCGCGCCAAAAAGTTTGAATACACAAGAGAAAAGCCATGATTGGCTGATTCAAATGGGTTATTTCCCAGTGGCCAAACTGCTCCCATTGTCTGGAATGGGTGATTCAAACCCATTCAATCTTAAACTGTTCCATTTCTTAGTTTAAATGGTCTCTTCCGTAGTTTACGTGTGTCTCATGGTGTGTGATGGGTTTTGAATGGAGTTGGATTACTAGGTAAACAGAAGCCCTTTGTCCTGCGGTCACTGAAACTGCAGTCTCAAGTGGTTTAATCCCTTATGTCAACAAGGTAGCAGTTTCCTGTAAACAAACATCGATTGCCTCTGAAGGGAAGGGAAACTCCCTTTTTGATTGACAGAATCTGACTGCCACTGCTTCAGACACAGAAAGCTGCTTCCTTTGTCCTTGGTCACACATTCCAATGGCCATTTTAAACCCCTTTGCAATTTACCAAACTCAAGGGTACAAATTTTAATAAAATATACTGTCTTAAAGTGTGCGAATTTTTCCACAAAGTTCCTCGATTCCGGTGTTGTCCATGCGCCGCCCATCTCAATGCAGCCTTTTGCAGTTCTGCGCACATTTTAAAACATTGCCCAACCCAGAGACAATTTAAAGTCACGCACAGTCTCCGTCCACGATGTGGATTAATATTTCCCGATCTTCGGGAACTGAGGGGATTTTTGTGAACCCCTACAGCGCAGAGCTCTGTGCTATGTTGGAGGCGGACTTCTCCACAGTCCTTACCATTGCCAAGAGGCTCTCGGGCACCTTTGCCATTGCACCTATCATCTCGGTGTACATGGCTATCACCCTTCTTGTGAACGCCTCCCCATCGAGGTCCTCATCTGAGACCTGTCTTCTTCTTCTTAGGCAGTCCCTCGGAACCAAAGATGACTTGCTTCCACATTAAAAATGAGTGCTCAGGTGACTAATGAGTCCAATGCGGGAGCTACAGTCTCTGTCACAGGTGGGGCAGATGGTGGTTGAAGGGGCGGGTGGGTGGGGTGCTTGGGTTGATGTGCACACCTTGCAATGCTTGCGCTTGGCTTCCGCTTGCTCCCGGCGAAGAGACTTGAGGTGTTCGGTGCCTTCCCGGATGCTTTTCCTCCACTTTGTGCGGTCTTGGGCCAGGGATTCCCAGGTGTCGGTGGGGATGTTGCACTTTTCCAAGGAGGCTTTAAGGGTGTCCTTGAAGCATTTCCTCTGCCCACCTGGGGCTCTCTTGACGTGTCGGAGCTCCGAGTAGAGCGCTTGTTTTGGGAGTCTCGTATCGGGCATGCGGATGATATGGTCCATCCATCGGAGCTGATCGCACATGGTCAAAGCTTCGATGCTGGGGATGTTAACCTTTGCGAGAACACTGACGTTGGTGCTCCTATCCTGCCAATGGATTTGCAGGATCTTGCGGAGGCAGCATTGGTGGTACCTCTCCAGTGCTTTGAGGTGCCTGCTGTACATGGTCCATGTCTCTGAAGCATACAGGAGGGCGGGTATCACTACTGCTCTCCAGACCATGAGCTTGGTGCTGGGTTTGAGGTCCTGGTCTTCAAACACTCACTTCCTCGGGCGACCGAAGGCTGCACTGGCACACTGAAGGTGGTGTTGGACTTCATCATCGATGTCTGCCCTTGTTGACAGTAGGCTCCCGAGGTCTGGAAAGTGGCCCACGTTGTCCAACGCCTTGTTATCCAATGCCTTGTCATGGATTTTGATAATCGGGGGCAGTACTGTGTGACGGGGGTAGGTTGGTAGAGAATCTTTGTCTTACGGATGTTTAGTGTAAGGCCCATGCTCTCGTGTGCTTTGGTGAAGGTGTTGACAATGGTTTGGAATTCGACCACCGAGTGTGCGCAGACGCAAGCACCGTCTGCATACTGTAATTCGACAACAGAGAATGGGACAACCTTGGATCTGGACTGGAGGCGACGGAGGTTGAACAGATTCCTGTTTGTTCTGTAAATTAGCTCCACTCCAGCAGGGAGCTTACTGAGGGTGAGATGGAGCATTGCAGCAAGGAAGATCGAGAAGAGCGTTGGTGCGATGACGCAGCCTTGCTTGATCCCTGTCCGTATGTGAATTGGGTCTGTGGTGGAACCGTTGTTCAGGATCACGGCTTGCATGTTATCGTGAGGCAGGCGGAGGATGGTGACAAACTTTTGAGGGCAGCCGAATTTGAGGAGGACACTCCATAATCCCTCAAGGTTGACAGTGTCGAAGCCCTTTGTGAGGTCAAATAAGGCCATGTACAGCGGTTGGTGCTGTTCCCTGCATTTCTCTTGTAATTGACGCGCGGTGAAAATCATGTCCATAGTGCCCCTTAGTGGACGGAATCAGCATTGCGACTCTCGGAGGAGCTCTTCAGCCACTGGGAGAAGGTGATTGAGGAGGATTCTTGCAATGACTTTCCCTGTGGCAGACAGCAGGGAAACTCCTCTGTAATTACTGCAATCAGACTTGTCACCTTTCTTGAAGATGGTCACAATTACGCCATCTCTGAGATCCCCTGGCATGCTCTCCTCTTTCCAGATAAGAGAAATGAGTTCATTAATTCGCACCAATAGTGCTTTTCCACCATGCTTTAGTGCATCGGCAGGGATTCCATACAGCAGAACTCGCACATGAACTCGCCCTCCAGGGAGCTGGCCCCCGAGCTACCCTTTCCCCTGGCCTTGCTGCAGCCCACTCGTCCCCGGTGCGTCACCCAGTGCAGACCCCTCTACTAAACTTGCCTCTAAAGATCACGTAGTGCCAGTATCTGAGGTGGTGCCGGTGGGTGAGAGATGCAGTGATGCGGTGCTTTGCTCCTCCTCCTCCTCTTCTCCTTCCTCACTCTCAGTGGGAGGCTCTGGGACAAGCTAGTTATCTGGTTGCTGATTCTCTGAAAGCATAAAGGCACAAGACTCAAGTTAAGGTGAAGGCAGAGGGCAGGAAGGGAGCAAGGAATGCAGACAGTATCAGGAGCTGGAAATTGGGAAAGGCTTGTGGTGTGAGGGGGAAGTAGGATGAGAGAAGGAGAGGGGCTGAAGAGACCGTTGTTGCCCCCAAGGGGGTCGATGTTGCCGACGGCCACGCCGCCCACCACCTGCTGCCCAATGAGCTGCAGCTCTTGCTCCTCCAGGTCTGAAAGCTGCTGGAGCTGCACATCACCCCCGCCTGTTCTGTGCTGCTCCCTCCTATTGTGAGCCATCTTGGTCTGCAGGAGAAATGAATGTGTGTGAGTCAGAGTCCAGCTATGTGTTTGGGAGATATGCCTGCCGTAGTTGAATAACTGTGATTGTAGGCAAGGCGTGAGATGTGGATGTGAGTTTGAGTAGGTGCAGATGCTTAGTAGGTGAGTGGTGGGGGTGTGGTGGATAGTGCAGTGTGTACAGACTGAGGTTCAGATGGTGGTATGTAGGATCTGTTGAAGCATGTACTCATCTTGCCCACCCGAGTGAGGTAGTTGAATTTCTTCCGGCACTGTGTCAGGCTGCGTTCCACCACATTACTGGCCGAGACCTCCTGGGCCACTTCCCTCCACATTGCCCTGAATACCTGGGGCAATGGCCTCGTTCCAGTGTCTGGGAACAGCACTGCCCTCCTTCGCTCGAATGCCTCCAATGCTCCATCCGTGAACCGACGAGCTCTCTCCCTGGGAGTGGGATCAGCCAATCATGATCAGGAGATTGAGTTCCTTGCAGGTCCTCTTCACAGCCAGCAATGCTGATAATGAGGATCTGCACAATGATGCAGCCTCCCCTTTAAGAGCTGGGTGGGGCCAGTGCGAAGGATCATTCCCGATTGCATTACACCTGAAATTCATTATCGCTCTGCCGGTAGCGCCCCAAGGGCCCTGCTTAGGTCATTAGCGCCTGATTTGGCGCTCCAGCTCTTTCCAGGAGCGCTAACACCCAATTTAGGGAAACCTCAGACTCATTTGCACCTGCGGCTAATTTTTCATGATTTCAAAATTTAGCATGCCAAACGGGCCGATACCGAATTTCTCCCCCCTAATATTTAATGTGCATATGAAACAGAACAAGATATGCACAAAGATAGAAAGAAAATTTATTAAATTCTAATGAGCTGACATCTATTTTCACAAGAGGCAAAGATGAGTTTTTTTTTATTCATTCATGGGATGTGGGCGTCGCTGGCAATGCCAGCATTTATTGACCATCCCTAATTGCCCTCGAGAAGGTGGTGGTGAGCCGCCTTCTTGAGCCACTGCAGTCTGTGCGGTGAAGGTACTCCCACAGTGCTGTTAGGTAGGGAGTTCCAGGATTTTGACCCAGCAATGATGAAGGAATGGCGCTATATTTCCAAGTCAGGATGGCGTGTGTCTTGGAGGGGAACTTGGAGGTGGTGGTGTTTCCATGCACCTTCTGCCCTTGTCCTTCTAGTTGGTAGAGGTCGCAGGTTTGGGAAGTACTGTCCAAGAAGCCTTGGCGAGTTGTTGCAGTGCATCTTGTAGATGGTACACACTGCAGCCACGGTCACCAGTGGTGGAGGGAGTGAATGTTTAAGGTCGTGGATGGGGTGCCAATCAAGCGGGCTGCTTTGTCCTGGATGGTGTCGAGCTTCTTGAGTGTTGTTGGAGCTGCACTCATCCAGGCGAGTGGAGAGTATTCCATCACACTCATGATTTGTGTCTTGTAGGAGGTAGAAAGACTTTGGGGAGTCAGGAGGTGAGTCACTCACCACAGAATACCTAGCTTCTGACCTGGCCTTATAGCCACAGTATTTCTGTGGTTGGTCCAGTTAAATTTATGGTCAATGGTGACCCCCTGGATGTTGATGGCAGGGGATTCGATGATAGTAATGCCATTGAATGTCATGGGGAGGTTTAGACTGTCTCTTTTTGGAGATGGTCATTGCCTGGCACTTGTGTGGCGCGAATGTTACTTGCCAATTATCAGCCCAAGGCTGGATGTTGTCCAGGTCTTACTGCATGTGGGAACGGACTGCTTCATTATCTGAGGAATTGTGAATGAAACTGAACACTGTGCAGTCATCAACTGACCTTATGATGGAGGGAAGGTCATTGATGAAACAGCTGAAGATGGTTGGGACTAGGACACTACCCTGAAGAACTCCTGCAGCGATGTCCTGGGGCTGAGATAGTTGGCCTCCAACAACCACAACCATCTTTATTTGTGCTAGCTATGATTATAGAGTTTTCCCCCTGATCAATTTTATTAGGGCTCCTTAGTGCCACACTCGGTCAAATGCAGTCACTTGCACCTCACCTCACCTCTGAAATTCAGCTCCTTTGTCCATGTTTGGAACAAGGCTGTAATGAGGTTGGGAGCCAAGTGGTCCTGGCAGAACTAAAACTGAGCATCAGTGAGCAGGTTATTAGTGAGTAAGTGCCGCTTGATAGCACTGTCGACAACACCTTCCATCACTTTACTGATCATTGAAGTAGGCTGATGAGGCGGTAATTGGCTGGATTGGATTTGTCCTGCCTTTGTGGACAGGACATACCTGGCCAATTTTCCACTTTGTCGGGTAGATGTCAATGTTGCAGCTGTAATGAAAAAGCTTGGCTAGAGGTGTGGCAAGTTCTGGGGAACAAGTCTTCAGCACGACAGCCGAGATGTTGTTGGGGTCCATAGCCTTTGCTGTATCCAATGCACTCAGCCATTTTTTGATATCATGTGGAGTGTCAGTAAAATATCCCACACTCCCCACATCAGTAACATATCCCACCCACCCCACATCAGTAACATATCCCACCCAACCCACATCAGTAACATATCCCACCCACCCCACATCAGTAACATATCCCACCCACCCCACATCAGTAACATATCCCACCATCCTCATATCCCTCCAAAGCTATTGTCATAAAAACCCAACTGTTTCATTAATGGCCTCGATTTTCATTGAGCCGTGGAGGCGGGCTTGGAGGCGTGCGGGGGGTTAAAATCGCAAAAAGTGGCAGGTGAGACCCTCCCCCGCCTGGTTCCTGACACCAAGCAATTTTACTTCAGTCGTGTCTGATGGTCCCGACTCCGTCCCGCATCCAACAGGTGGGACCGGCCGTTAAGGCCCTTAACAACCACTAAATGGCCTCTATAATCCTATGTTGAAAGGCCCTTGCGAATTTAACCCTTTTCCCACTTGAAACACGCCTGGTGGGAAAAACGAATGTGAAACCTGGCGGGAGCATTATTGGATTGCTGACTATCAACTGCAGGTCAACCATTAAAGAGGAGATTTGATGAGCCGTGATTTGCAGGTGGCAGGACTTAGTGGTCTCAGGTCTGGGGCAACTTTTAGAAGGCTTAACCACACCTCTGGAAGGTTGGAGCCTCACACCCATCTCCAGTGTGACCTGGGAAACCCCTCTCGCCACCTTCACTCAGCGCTTCCTCAACGGAGGCATATACCAGAAGCATGGGAGCCATTTATTTCCTTCCCATCTGGGCATTAGAGGAGCTCGAGCACCAGCCATGGCAGCAGCAGAACCAGGAACAACAGCAGCACCAGCAACAGCAGGAGCACCAGGCTGCTGCTCACCCACCTGAAGCTGCACAGGCCAGAAGGGGCCAGCGCCTGGAAGCCCGTCGGCGCAGCAGATACCCCCCAAACAGGGTCTACAGATGCAGGGTCAGCGACCTCAACAAGTCTGAGCAGCAGTGCCAAAGGCGGCTCCGACTTTCGCGAGAGGTAGTGACTGACATCTGCGCAATGCTACAGCAAGACCCGCTGCCCAGAGGACCAGGTGGACAAGCATAACCAGTGGCCATCAAAGTCACCACCGCACTCAACTTTTTTGTCTCAGGCTCATTCCAGGGATCAGCAGCAGACATCAGTGGCATCTCCCAGGCGGTCGCACACACTTGCATCACGCAGGTAACCGACGCCCTCTTTGCCCTCACGCACAATCACATCCATTTCACCAAGGATCGAGCAAGTGTCACGGCGCGAGCGGTTGGATTAGCTCATTTGTCAGGCTTTCCAAGGGTGCAGGGCGTCGTTGACTGCACACATGTGGCCCATAGGGCACCCCATCGCAATCCAGGTATTTTTGTCAACTGCAAGGCCTTCCACTCCCTCAACGTTCAGCTGGTGTGTGACCACAAGAAGGAAATTTTGCATGTTTGTGCCATGTACAGTGGCAGTTGCCATAACTCCTTCATACTGCGCCAGTCTAGTGTGCCTCTGCTATTCAGCCCATCAGACCAACTTAACGGATGGCTACTTGGAGACATGGGCTATCCCCTGAGGACGTGGCTAATGACGCCGTTGAGGAGGCCAGCCAACGAAACTGAGGAGCGTTACAACTCCAGCCACATTTCCACCAGATCAATTATCGAGCAAACCATCGGCTTGCTGAAGATGCGCTTCAGATGCCTGGATAGATCAGGTGGAGCCCTGCAGCACTCAGCAGCCAGAGTCTCCAGAATCGTCGTGGTTTGCTGTGCACTTCACAACATGGCACAACGTTGTGGCTTGCAGATTCTTGAGGACCAAGTGGCTCCTCACATATCCTCCTCAGATGATGAGGAGGAGGAGGAGGAGGAGGAGGAGTGTGAAAACGAACATCCTGCAGAGGCCCATCAACCAGCGGCAGCATTACGTGAGAACATTGCTGCCCGGGATGCAAGGAATGCATTCATCCTGGCCAGATTTGCTTAGCCTAGTAAATCAAACACTTTTTGCCTCGCTGCTTCTTACCAGAGCTTTGACAATGGCCAAGAACCAGAGGATTCCAAGCACTCTGACCACCATACTGACAGTTGCACGTATTCATAAGGCCTCAATGTGGAAGTCCCAATAGCGAAATGACAGACGCCACAACTGCAACATTTGCCATCAGAATTTTTATGTTCAATAACGACGTGATGGCATTTTTACAATAAACACAAAATTGCACCCAAGTGACTACCCTTGTGACTATTTGTGCAGAATTTTCCTCTTACGCGTGCTCCTACATGGTGCCTCCCCTGTGGCTTCAGCAGATGTGGAGGCCCCTTGCTCACTTTCCTGCTGCTCCTGTCTCAACACCTTTGGCGGGCGTCCTCTGGGGTTGTGAGCCTTTGAGGGCTCGTCAACAGTCTGCTGCTCCTGCGGCTGTGCAAGGGTTGAGACGTCTATCTCACTTGGGTGTGGACTCTGGTGGGGCTCTGACCGAGGGCTCTGCAGTGGCATGGAAGTGTGAGCGCTTGGAGAGGAGCCCCCACTTCTTGAGGTCTGCCACCAACCTCCCTCTCATGGGTCAGGCCCCCCTCAGCACCTGCAAGTGGCTGGAGAGCACCTTGCTGCACATCAGGGGGGCCATGGGGACCCGTATCTGCAATGGCAGTCCTACTCAGAAGGACTTCCATGAAGGTCTGGTTTCTCTGTTCAATAGATGCCCATCGCTCCTCAAGAGAGGTCATTCTATTCTGAACAATCACCATGTTTTTCATACCCTGGCAACTAAGCTCCTCCATGGCCGTAGCCATCCTCTCCTCTACCATAGCCATCCTCTCCTCTATGGTAGCCAGCCTTACCACGGAGGTAGCAATCCTTTCTAAGGAGGTAGCCATCCTTTCCGTGGTGATGCGTTCATGCGCCAATGACTCCACAAATGCTCTGCTCATGTTCGCTATGGACTCCTCCATTCGCGCCACACTCGCAGCGACCCTAGAGACAAAACCTGCCAGAGACTCCTGCATCTGTGCCTGGAGTTCCATCACCTCTGATCTCATGGATGGACCCGGTGGCAGAGGGTCGCCATGCCGCTGAGCCGAGCTGGCAGAGTGTAGGGGGTGGCGTGTGCCCAGTCAGCTCTGCCCCTGACTGTCTCTGAGCGGTTCGAATCGCTCCCACACCCCTGGGTTCTAGACACCGGGCTTAGGCACAGGCGGCGATACAGAAAATAGAGTAGACAAGTTGTTTGGTGCAAGAAAATCACAATTTTTATTAAAGGCACAATAAAACACAATCTTACTGAGAATTACTGAAATAATTACAGGCATATAAAATTACACTTATTTGGGAATGGGGAACACATGGCACATCGAGGGAAACAAACACATTAAAAATCCCCTTATCCTTATCCCACCCCCAATACCTAACTAGATTAAGCCACGAGGCGCCAGGAATTCATGCTCACCAATGCGGTTTCTTTTATGGTTCGAAACCTGTCGATTAAGCCGGTCATGGTTTTTGGGGTTCGCTCTTGTTGTCCTTTGGGCCTGCCATCATCACGTGGTCACAGGGCGCGGCGATGGAGTTGTCTGTGCGAAGTACCCCTCTTTTTCCTTCCTCAGATTAAAGCCTTTTGTGGGGTACTTCACCTTGCAGGAAATGGTTGTTCTTCTGGTGGCGGTTTGGTCGCCGACGGTTTTGTTGCGGTTGGGGCTCGGTTGGCGTTTTTTACTGTTAATATGATTTTACTACCCAAGCTTCAAATGCCAGCTTAGAACTAGGCCGTTTGTCTTGATTGATTTTGCTATCCATGCATCAAACGCCAGCTTATAACTATGCCGTTTGTCCCTCAACGCTTCTTCTTGCTGCCCTTCTCTGCCTATCGGTGTTACCGTTCATCTCGTCTCGTCTTGTCTGCCTGGCTGCGGCCCCTGAAGTCCTGTGTATATTCGAATCGGGTTCCGTTCTCCTCCCGCGTTTGGCCCCCGGTGTTGTAATGGGCGTCCTCGGTCTTGGGAGCGAGCAAGAGAGCGAGAGGCAAGATGCAAGAGGCAAGAGCTACCGGTGGGCCTACAATTATACCCGGTTCTTCACCCCTTATTTGCGCGCCAAATCAGGTCAGTTCTTTGTCTAACTTTTGGCGGGCTCGTCCAAAATGATTACAGTCATTTACTTTAACGACTTTTGGGGTGGTTGTCTCCTTGTTTAATGGCTTCAATATCCTGGCTGTTTGTTATTTATGAAATGTAATCGTCTTTTCTGGCTTGGCAGCTACCTGTGAGTTGTTACCGATTATTTATGCGAGAAGTTAATGGCCTCAAGATTAGGGCCATCCTGACTTGATCTGTTCCAAGGTGAGGAATGCATATTCTGTGTTTACCTAGCTGTCTGGCTTTAGAAAAGGACAAAGTCTTTCACAGATCCATGCATGTTAGGTTTCGTTTCAGCATTTGAATGGGCCTGCCTTCTGCAGGGCCTTGCTTTTAAAATCCAGCAAGCCTTGGTCACGAGGTCTCAGAAGCCATTTTGGGTACCCTTTTTAATAACTTGTCCATACAGGGTCCCTTTATCCATAACATTTGGGGAATGTGGGAATTTTGAGAACCCTACACCCCCCCTTGTTGACACTAAACTCGCTTTAAGTATCATCCTGACAAGGTGAGCAAAATTTCCGACCCTCCATAGTCAAACTTCCCCTGTAATTACTTATCTATGATCCCACAACACATGCATTTCCCATTCTGTAAAAATGTAGTGTACATAAGCATACATAGACAGAATACAGTTGTTTACACACATCCAAGCATGGAGGGGGTCCAACACCCCTGCACTACTTGGTACACATACATCTTTATTAAAACAACATGTCAAAATTCTTTATTGAAAACAACAAAAACAAAAAAAGACAACAATCTTTATTCAGAAATACCCAAAAAATTCAAACAGGTGTATCTCCCTCCACCTTCACATAATATTCCTTCCAGGTCTTTTGGTTTCAGAATTTTAGTATTTGGCCTTTTCCCTTGCACTGAGTGCACACTAGGTACAATACTATTCCCAGCTGGCAAACCACGAGGATGTGGGAAGCCAGTCTAATCCACGAAGGGACCTCTATGTTTTCAAAAATGTCCCACCAGGGTGGAACTACAATGTCCAGTATCTTGGCCCTTATCTCTACCGTCTTCTGCTCTAACATGTAGAAATGTTTCTGTGAGACTATTACTGCTTTGAGTATTTTGGTAAGATGTTCTGGGAGAGGGGGGATTTCATAGCCGAAATGCACTACATGCTTATGCAGGTTGGTGAAATTCTCTTTTACAGTGAGGTGAATAGTGGAGGGTTTGGGAATGGGAACAATTCGTTCCTGGGCCACTTGAACTTCTGCCTCGGGTTTAAAGCAGAAACTGCTGTCACTTACCGGACACCAGCTATGCTGTCCATGCTGGTAGTGGGGCGCACCTGTGGTGACATAATATGTCCCACCTCCTATATATGCTACCTGTGGGGGAACATGGTCTTGTGCCATTACCTCCATGGTACAATTTATAGGTTTTGCGCCAGCAGCTTTAAACCCACACTGTGGTTTTGAATAGGCGTTCAAGTGCTGGGGACACAGTATTATCTGTGCTCCCCGGCTCCGGCACCCCGAGAGGTCAGTACCTGTCAAAGCGTGCTCCCACTTTATGACATAAGGTGGGACCGCTGTGAAACGAATGTGTGCACCCCCTTGAATGACTCCAATGTTCTCTACCCTGTATACCGGTGCGGGTCAGGCTGTCCTACCCATGACCGGCATTCTTACTACTATACCCATGATAGCATGGTTGGACCATCCACAATCTACTGGGGCTGGGTAGGCCTCAGAAGCTAGCCGGAGTTGACACGGGCTTAATGCATTCTCAAATGAATGGAGGGCTGTAAGGTGTTTGTTGCTGATCCAGGAGGGGACTAAACCCTGTTTTAAATCCTCCAGATTACTGCGGCCCTCGCCCAACAACCATGCCCCGTACAGTATGCACACCTCATTCTGTGCAGCCTGATCTGAAGCATTTCTGTCCTCTCTGATGAGGGCATTTACAGTCTTTGCGTGTCTTTCCAGCTCAGCTATTATTTCTTTTAAATGGACTGTCATGGCCTGGTCCTCATGTAACTCTGAGCCTACTACCTTATTTTCATCCATCAAAATCTTCCTCAATTGTGTTTTTAAACTGTTTATCTGCGTCTGCAATTCTATGTCATCCAGACTGTTGATGACAGAGGACCCTGTGTTAAATGCTGTAAAAACATCATTCCAGGCATCCCTTCTTTGTCTCATCGCATTACCAAAATACTCATGTTGTGTGGTGTACAGTTCGGTTTTGTCTACGTTGGCAAAATCGAACTCGTAGAATTTCTTAAACATATCTTTTAACAGGGCCTGGTATAGCTGTTCGGTCTCTTTGGGGCGCCACTCAGGTAAGTACCTCGGTAAGGTTTAGGATCACGGAAGCTACCGCGTAGTGTACCACCTGGTATAGCACCTGATCCATCGGCACTAGTACCAGCCCATTCCCTGGGCCCTTGGTGGTGGTGGGGCACCCCTCTCTATGTGTCCTTGCTGCCTGAGTCGTAGGCAGGGGCTTCCGGGCGTGCGCCACTAGTTCAGTGGCTTTGACTGGGGCTGGGTGATGTGGGACTATGCAAGTGTGTAGGTGGGAATCCCATTCCACCCCCTTCCCCTTATCCAGCAATGATGCGGAGAAGATGATAGATATGCCTGTGGGGCAGGCTTTTTGTGACCCCCATATACAGACATAAATTCCCTGTTCCAACTCCCACTACTTATCCCAGCATACTCTCATCCCCCCTCGGGTCCCTGTGACCGTCCGGTGGGTGTTGTTCCCCATTCGTTCCCAGTCAGCTGTACGGTCCCCCATGTCTGTGCTCAGCTTCCTGAGCCACCACCACCTTCCCAGGGGAATCTGCCCCTTGCAGGTCAGGCACACGCGTTTCCCCTCAGTGACCCCGACCCGTGAGGCCACAACCTGTACGCTGGGGCAGAGGAGGGAGGCCTCCCCGTAGGTGAACCCGGTCTGGCTGGAGTATAGGGTGGAGTTGGATCCCAACCACCTGGGCCATCTTCCCTCGTGGGAATAGATGGCGGGCTCCTCCGCGCCTTGTTCACTGCTCCCAGCAGTCACAACTGGTGCTTTCTCTCCCGAGCACCCATAGATGTGGGAGTCCTCCACGTCACCTCACTTCCCAATGCTGATTCCTATCAGGGCGAGTAGGAGTACGCCCCCCTTCATCCTGAAATCCTTTCCTGCAAAGAGACACAAGAGCATATAGCCAGGTCCCAAGGAGATTCTCTGGCTTGGGTGAAGCATAGTCAAGTCTCGCGACCTCAACTCAAATACAAACACTCTTAACAATACTACTACTATTTAAAACTACCAATCACTTTATTTAAACTTAAACTAAACACCCAAACTTAACAATATAACTTACATAAACTATGTACATCCGCCGCCCGTCTTCGGGCGGCCAGGCTAATCCCTGTTCGGGCTGCGGCACACCGCTCCCTTTGGCATGGCCGCACTGTCCTGTACTTTCGGTCCCTTGCAGCCTGTGGCTGCCGGCTGGGGACCTCTGTCCTTAGATTTTCCCCTGACTCGGGAGGCTGTCCCTTCAAAATGGGGAGCCGGTGACCATGGTTTCCTTGGCTTGTGCGTCCGTGGGGACCTTCTAAGGACTTTGGCGGGTGGGGTTTTTCTGGCTGGTGGGCCTTTAACCCAAACCACTGCCCCCTCCGGTGTGGTCTGTGGGCTTACCACTACTGCTGGCTGGGGATCTTCATCCTCAGGCTTTACCTCTCCTGAACCTGGGCTAGGGGCAGGTAACTCTTCACAGCCTGGTGCTGCAGGCTGGGGGTCCTCGCCCTCAGGTCCCAAATCTGGGTCCGGGGCGGGGTCTTCGCCCTCAGGTCCCTCCTCCTCTAAACCTGGGTCGGGGCGGTGTCTTCGCCCTCGAGTCCCTCCTCATCTATATCCCAGAAGAGTGGGGGAGTGTCCCAAGCGGTGGGCGGGATGGCCCCTCCCCTTAAACAAGCCACAGCGCCTGCCTGTGCAGTCTGTGAACTTGCTCCCGCTGCAGGCTGAGGATTTCTATCCTCAGACCTTGCCCCAACTGGCTGTTCTCTCTTCTCGGGCTTAAACAGTTTACATTGATTAATATGGAACCATTTGGTGCGCCGAGGCATCTTAATGGAATATACCATGGGGCTGGCCTTGTCTACAATGCTGTAGGGCCCCATGTATAGCAGTTCTAGACTTCCTACCCCAGCAAAATTCCTCACAATGACCTGATCCCCTATTTCCCACTCGTGGTGCTTTCGGGGTTCTAACAGCAATCGGTTACTCCGATGCTGCTTTCCCATGTTCCCAGCCGCCTGCCCGTGGACCTGCTTAAGGTGCTCAAAGAGGTTTCGGGTGAACCTGTCCCGGTTTACCTCTCTGAGCTGACCCCCCGTGAGCACCGGGGCTAGTACATGGGTGGGGGTCCGCATAACTCGGCCAGTCATCAGCTCGTACAGGGAGTACCCTGTGCTTTTTGACTGGCTAGTCCGGATCCCCATCAGAACCAACGGTAGGACCTCTGCCCATTTTCTAGGCGAGTCTACCGTCTCTTTCCTCAGCCATTCCTTTAAGGTCCTGTTCATTCTCTCCACAATCCCTGATGACTGTGGGTTGTGGGCCACGTGCCACTTTCCCTCGATACCAAGCAGCATAAGGGTATTCTGCATTACCTGCCCAGTAAAGTGACTCCCTTGGTCGGACTCCACACACTGTGGTAGCCCCCATCGCGAGAACACTTCCCGGACCAGGATCCTGGCTGTACCCAGAGCTGTGGCTGTTTTGCAGGTGAAGGCTTCTACCCATCTCGTGAACACATCTACCAGGACTAGGCAGTATTTATAGCCTGATGTAGTCGACCTGTATCGACTGCCATGGTCCCTCTACCCTCCTGATGTGTCCCACAGGTACCTTCCATTTGTGGGGGTCAGTGTTGTTAGCAGCAAACACCAGACAGCCGGCGCAGAACTCGCGGACATCTTCCCAGAGTCCTGGCCACCATCCCGCCTGTTCCACCCGCTGCCAGGTGGTCTCTGTCTTGTTTTACACACTTTGTATAAAAATAATAAATTGCAGGAAAACGGAGTATTACAGTTTAACTCTTTTATTAAGCATTAGGTCTGTGATCTTACTCATAGCAGTACTAGAGGGGAAAAGCATGGCATTAGGACCCCTAGCCTGGGTCTTCAAAACAATAGTCGTCCTTGCAGATGCCTGCAGGCCAATGACAACTCAGCATGTGATCACATGTGAATATAATAGGTATTCCTTACAGATGCCTGCGGGCCAATGATAATTCAATATGCAAATGTTACATCCCCTTTCTTTTAAAAGAAAAATGTTATGCATTACTTTTAAACCTTTCTTCTACATAATGTTCTCGGTAGCATAAACATATAAGTAAACTCAGCATTTAAGTAGCACTGAAAACATCTCAACGTTTCAATAACGATGTGCAGGTTTTTTTTTAGGGCAGCAATCCGCCTACACCCTTTGACAGTTCACAAGTCAAGGATAACTCTAGGCTTGACCTCTCGTCCCGACCTTGTGTTGTATGAAACTGAGCATGCTCCTGAATCGGTCAACAATTCAGGTTCAGGTTTAGGTTCAGGTAAGTATGATGTGTTTTGTGTATTGCTCTGTTCATCACAGTCTGTTGAACTGCTCCTCTCATCGGAATGATGGTGTTGTTCCTTGGTGTTCAGGAGGTGCCTGCGATTGCGGCGGTACACCTGTCCTTCTGGGGTGCGGTCATGATACTGTGGCGTACTGATCACAGAACGGACACAATCCGCTTTTCAGTCCGTAGACTATAAATCAGGCGTCATGCCTTTAAGAAGCATCACACTTTTAAGAAACTTGGTCTGCATATAGTTAAGCCCAGAGCGGGGGAGGAGTTGTCGAAGCTGTGCACTGATGAAAGGCAGTTGTACTTTGTGTGGTCTCTGACTCCATTTTGTGTTCAGCATGCAGCCTCAACAATTAAACCTTTTCTGTTGAACCTCTCCGAGTTCAGTATTTTTTGCTAGGAGTACGTAGACTCCTACATTGGTGACCCCGACGCTCAGGACGACTCCTAAGCGTAACCATGGCTGACACAAATGCAGTTTCTGTGAAGCTGCCGGAGTTCTGGGAGAACCTGGCTGCCGCCTGGTTCCTTCAAACCGAATCGCAATTCCGACTCCGCGGCATCACCGCCGACGCAATGATGTACGACTACCTCCTCGCCTCCCTGGGCAGCTCCACAATCATGAAAGTCTGGACAACACTACAAGACCCTCCAGAGGAAGGCACGTACGCACATCTCAAGGCCGCGCTCATTAAAAAATTCACAGTCTCCCAATTCTTGCGCAACTGCCACCTCCTCGACCTCCCGGGCCTCGGTGACTCCACGCCGTCAGACTTGCTCTCACACATGCTTGCTCTGACCGACAAGAAACCGCCCGGCTCCCTCTTCCGCACGCTCTTTATCCGCCAACTACCTCCCAGCATCCGCCCGGCGATCGTGGCGTCCAGCCTCACGGACCTCGAGGCCCTGGCTGACGAAGTCGATAAGCTCCTGTCCGCCAGCTCCAACAACGCCATCACCCTCGACCTGGCCTCCGCAGCGTCGGCGCGCACTCCACCCTCTATCGCGCGGCCACACAGCTCGGCCACGAGGCCCCCCAGGCCCCCACGTCCCCCAAGCCCTCCGACCCAGGGCTACTGCTACTTCCATACCCGGTTCGGCACATGGGCACACCGCTGCAGCCATCCCTGCATGTTTCCAACCGCCCCCACACCGGCCTACACGATGGCCGTGGGGCAAGCAGGCGCGCTGCTGTACGTTACGGACAGCGCCTCCGGACGATGTTTCCTATGCGACACAGGCACGCAGCGCAGCATCATCCCCGCGTCCGCCCTCAAGATCCAGCGAGGCGGCCGCGGCCCCGCGCTGGCTGCCACCAACGGCACCGACATCCGAACGTACAGCACCCGCACCGTCACCATCGACCTCGCAGGCCGCCGCTACCACTGGGAGTTTATCACCACCAAGGTGCTCTCCCCACTCCTCTGTGCGGATTTCCTGTGCGCCCACGGCCTGTTGGTCGACATGCCTCGGCGCCGCCGCGTGGACATGAACACCATGTCATCTGTCCCGGGTACCATGGCCCCCCCCAACCCGCCGAAATGGCATGGCAGTGCCGCGCCCACTCAACGGACGACTACTCAGCACTCCTGGCTGAGTTCCCAGCCCTCACCAACCCGGCCGTCTCCGCGAAGGTTGCTAAACACGGGGTAGAACACTTCATCCCCACCACAGGCCCACCGGTGTATGCACATGCCCGCAGGCTGGACCCGGCCAAGCTGGAGATCGCGCGGGCCGAGTTCGCCACAATGGAACAGCTCGGCATCATCCGCCGCTCCAACAGCCCCTGGGCCTCCCCACTCCACATCGTCACCAAACCCGATGGGGGATGGCGCCCCTGCGGGGACTGCCGGCGCCTAAACAACGTCACCACACCGGATCGGTACCCCATACCGCACATTCAGGACTTCTCGGCTAGACTGGCCGGCTGCTCAGTCTTCTCCAAAGTCGACCTGGTGCGCAGTTACCATCAGGTGCCAGTCCACCCCACGGACGTTCCCAAGACGGCCATAATCACCCCTTTTGGGCCATTCGAGTTCCTCCGAATGCCCTTCGGCCTCAAAAACGCGGCCCAGGCCTTCCAGCGGCTCATGGACTCGGTCCTCCGGGACCTGAAGTTCCTCTTTGTCTACCTGGATGACATCCTGGTAGCTAGTTCCTCCAAGCAGGAACACATTGAGCACCTCCGCACCCTGTTCCAGCGGCTCAGTGAGCACGGGCTCATCATCAGCCCAGCCAAGTGCCAGTTCGGCCTCAGCAGGATCGAATTCCTCAGCCACCACATCACGCAGGAAGGAGCCGTTCCCCTGCCCGCCAAGGTGCAAGCCGTCCAGCAGTTCCCCCGGCCTACCACAATCAAAGGCCTCCAGGAGTTCTTGGGGATGATCAACTTTTACAACCGCTTCATTCCCAGAGCGGCCTCCCTCATGCGACCCCTATACGAAGCCCTCCGGGGTAAGAAAGACAGAATGGCGATCGAGTGGTCGGCGGACATGTTGACCGCTTTCGACTCGACCAAAAAGGCGCTCGCCAACGCCACCATGCTCGTTCACCCACAGCCCAACGCCAGGGTGGCCCTCACCACGGACGCCTCCGACCACGCGGTCGGTGCCGTGTACGAACAGTGGGTCAACAGGGCCTGGCAACCGCTGGCCTTTTTCAGCCGCCAACTGCGCCCCCCCGGAGGCCAAATACAGCGCCTTTGACCGCGAGCTCCTCGCACTGTACCTGGCAGCCGCCATTTTAGATTTCTTCTGGAGGGCCGCCCCTTCACCGCGTTTGTCGACCACAAACCCCTGACATTCGCGATGGCGAAATCTGCGGACCCGTGGTCAGCCAGGCAACAACGCCAGCTCGCCGCGGTGTCCGAATTCACCACGGACATCCGGCACGTCTCCGGTCGAGACAACGTGGTGGCCGACTGCCTATCCCGCCCCACCGTGCACGGCGCCCACCTGGCAGTGGACTATGCTCAACTGGCAGCGGCGCAACGCACCAACCCCGATCTGCTCTCCGCGCCCACAACCCTCCCAGGGCTGCGACTGACCAACATCGCCTGCGGCCCGTCCGCCGTCACAGTCAAACGCGACACCTCCTTGGCGCAACCCCGCCCCGTAGTCCCGGCGTCCTGGTGAAAACAGGTGTTCGACATCGTCCACGGCCTCTCACACCCCGGCACCCGTGCATCCATTAGACTGGTGGCCAACTGATTTGTCTGGCGCGGCCTGCGCAAAGATGTGCGCGCCTGGGCCAGCTCCTGCATAGCTTGCCAGCGTGCCAAAATCCACCAGCACGTCAAAGCCCCACTCGAGGAGTTCACCGTGCCACAAAGGAGGTTCGACCACGTCCACATCGACCTCGTCGGCCCCCTGCCGCCATCACAAGGTCACACGCACCTGCTGACAGTCGTGCCCGTACCACCCGCTGGCCCGAGGCCATTCCACTGACGGCCACCACCACCGCCGACATCGCGAGGGCGTTCATCGGTACCTGGGTCGCTCGGTTCGGCGTCCCCTCCGACATGACGTCGGATAGAGGCCCGCAGTTCACCTCTGATCTGTGGGCCGCCATCGCCTGAAACCTCGGGGTGGCCGTTCACCGCACCACGGCTTACCACCCCCAAGCCAACGGACTGTGCGAGCGATTCCACAGGTCCATGAAGGCGTCCCTCTGCGCCAGCCTCGAGGATGAGGCTTGGATCCACCGCCTCCCATGGATGCTACTCAGCCTACGCTCCGCGGTCAAGGAAGACCTGCAAGCCTCGGCGGCGGAACTCGTGTACGGCCAGCCGCTGCACGTACCCGGAGAGTTCCTGCCCACCGCCACGACCCCCTGGTCGGCTGACCAGCAACGCCGCGCTTTCGCTAACCGAGCACAACAGTTCGCTCCGGTACCCACCGGCCGGCACGGCGAACCAGCAACCCATGTACCACCTAGCCTGCACATGGCCAAATTTGTTTTCGTGCACCATGACGCCCACCGAAGACCTCTACGGCCCCCATACGATGGACCCTACAAGGTACTCCAGACGGGGAACAAGTTCTTCCTCCTCGAAGTGGGCAGCAGAACTGACAAGGTGTCGGTCGACCGGCTCAAGCTGGCGCAACTAGAGCCCGACGAACCAGTTAGAGTGGGCCAACCCCCACCGCGGGGCAGACCGTCTAAGAGCCCGACGCGTCCGACCGCCCTGCTCCCGACACCAACTGCCAAGAGCCGTTCCGGCCGTGCCATCAAGCTGCCACACCGGTTCGTACACTCCCTACAAGCGGATTCTGGGGGGGAGCTGTGTGGTGTACCGATCACAGAACGTACACAATCCGTTTTCCAGTCCATAGACTATAAATCATGCGTCATGCCTTTAAGAAGCATCACACCTTTAAGAAACTCGGTCTGCATATAGTTAAGCCCAAAGCGGGGGAGGAGTAGTCGAAGCTGTGCACTGATGAAAGGCAGTTGTACTTTGTGTGGTCTCTGACTCCATTTTCTATTCAGCATGCAGCCTCAACAATTAAACCTTTTCTGTTGAACCTCTCTGAGTTCAGTATTTTTTGCTAGGAGTACGTAGACTCCTACAATACGATCGCTCAGTGTCAGCTGGCTGGATGACAACTGCTGGCTTCCAGTAGTCATGCTCCTGGATTCTGACGGATTCTCCATTGTGCAGCGGCGGCAGTAGTCTAGCTGACCTGTCATAGTATCTCTTTTGGTGTTGCTGTCTCTGTACGCGTTTTGCATGCACTTGCTTGCAGCTGACGACCTCTGGCTGCAGCTGCTGGTTGGTGCTTGGAAGGATTGAGCGAAGTCTATGGCTCATCAACAGCTGTGCTGGTGACTTGAAGTTGTCAACCGGAGTGTTGCGGTACTCAAGGAGACTGATGTAGGGGTCTCTTTTGTCCACTTTGGCTTTGTCCATGAGTGTTTTTGCAATCTGGACAGTTTTTTCAGCAAGGCCATTACTTTGAGGGTAATGTGGGCTTTGGACAGTTTTTTCAGCAAGGCCATTACTTTGAGGGTAATGTGGGCTTGATGTGACATGTGTGAAATCACATGCCTTGGCAAACGACTCAAACTCTTTTGATTTGTATTGGGGGCCATTGTCTGAGACGAAAGTCTCTACCATGCCATGCCTGGCAAAGGCTGCCTTTAGCTTGTGGATCACAGCTGGAATGAGTGACCATAATATGGTTGAATTCCATATTCAATTAGAGGGTGAGAAGGTTGGATCTCAAACAAGCATGCTGAGCTTGAATAAAGGAGACTATGAAGGTATGAGAGCGGAATTGATTAGAGTGGACTGGGAAAATAGATTAAAGGGTAAGACGGTACATGATCAGTGGTGTATATTTAAGGAGTTATTTTACAACTTCCAAGAAATATATATTCCACTGAGGAAAAAAGGGTGTAAAAGAAAAGATAGCCATCCGTGGCTAAGTAAAGTAATTAAGGATAGTATCCGACTAAAAACAAGGGCATATAAGGTAGCCAAACCTAGTGGGAGGATAGAAGATTGGGAAGCCTTTAAAAGACAGCAAAAAATAACTAAAGATTGATTAAGAAAGGGAAGATAGATTATGAAAGTAAATGAGCAAAAAATATAAAAACAGATAGCAAAAGTTTCTATAGTTATATAAAAAGAAAAAGGGTGGCTAAAGTAAATGTTGGTCCCTTAGAGGATGAGACCAGGAAATTAATGGTGGGAAACATGGAGATGGCAAAAATGCTGAACAAATATTTTGTATCAGTCTTTACGGTAGAGGACACTAAGAATATCCCAACACTGGACAAACAGGGGGCTCTAGGGGGGGAGGAACTAAATACGATTAAAATCACTAAGGAAGTGGTACTTGGTAAAATAATGGGAATCAAGGCGGATAAATCACCTGGACCTGATGGCTTACATCCTAGGGTCTTGAGAGAGGTGGCGGTAGGGATTGTGGATGCATTGGTAATAATTTTCCAAAACTCCCTGGACTCAGCAAAGGTCCTGGCAGATTGGAAAATGGCTAATGTAACACCCTTATTTAAAAAGGGTAGTAGGCAGAAGGCTGGAAAGGATAGGGGCTAGAAATTCATTGTAGCCACTTTTGGGGTGGTGAAGTCGGGCGGCCACTAAAGTTTGCGCCCGGTGCAAAATCGAGGCCACTTCTCCGATATTCATTAGCTTCGCCCTAAGAGTTTGCTCGAGCGCTAAAACTGGCGCTGCACGCCTCTCTTTAGGCGCTAAGCCGGAGGTGCTGAGCAAGAGCGCCGAGGCCGGGCGCAGCGCAGGTGCGGCCATTTCGTGATTGACAGCAGACACCCTGGCGCCGGCCAGCTCTTAAGGGGGAAGGGTCGACTTGGTCTGCTGCCACGCCCTGGATAGTGGAGCCCTCCAGCTAGGCCTGAACACTGCTGCTGGACCCAAATAGCGCCTGAAGCCATGCAGAAGGCCCGTGAACGAGCGCAGCACTTCTCAGAGCTTGATCTGAGTGTGCTGGTTGGTGCTGTGGAGAAGAGGCGCCATATTTTGTACCCGGACAATGGCAGGAAGGCGCCGGGCCGCGTCTACCGGAGAGCCTGGAGGCATGTCGCCAGCAAGGTGTCAGCCAACAGCGAGGTCCCCAGGAGCGGTGTCCAATGCCGCAAAAAGTTTAATGACCTCACTCGGATTGTCAGGGTGAGTACCCTTTCCAGTGTCCTCCTCATCCTTGCATGTGCACCTCACATTATGGGCAAAGGGACCGGAAAGCCCTAATGGCCAGCCCTCATGCAGCAGCTATGGGACAGGCATGAACATCAATTGCACATTCTGCACTTAACACACTGGCCAAGCTATTCCACCATGGGAGGCAGTGCACACAAGATCAGGGCAACACACTGGCCAGGCTATTCCACCATGGGAGGCAGTGCACACAAGATCAGGGCGACACACTGGCCAGGCTATTCCACCATGGGAGGCAGTGCACACAAGATCAGGGCTACACACTGTACTTAGAGGCCGTCCTTTCTCTTGCAGGCCAAGCTGGCCAATAATAAGAAGAGCCGGACTGTGACCGGGGGAGGCCGACCCCAGATCCAGCCGCTCACCGAGCTGCAACATCGCGTGGAGCACATCATGGGTGGCCGGGTGATTGGCCCCGTTGCATGTGGAGATGCCGACCCTGTTCTGGGCACCAATGGTAAGGACATCACCTTTTGGGCCTCTCTCGTCCCACTTGCGCATCAGATCTACATCCTTTGCCACTGTCCGACCAATGCGCTGAATGCCACCACTCATGCATCCCTCGCTGACGCCCTCTCCTCACTCTAAAGCTACTCTTGTGCCTTCCTGCTTTCAGATGGTGAGGAGGAGGTCCCTGAAGTTGCCAGTGACAGCCCCTCAGAAGAGGAGGAGGAGGAGGAGCAAGAGGAAGGCGGCCCATCAGGGGAACCCTCAGCCGCGGCAACCCATGCGAATGTAGGGGACACGTCTTCCCTGGAGGGGAGCGTGGTGGAAGTGTCGGAGGGGAGGGGAGCTCATGGGACCTGCGGCCTGCAGAAACGTGGGAGGGGGGTGGAAGCTCAGCGGCCTTCTCCCCAGAGGGGGGAAGGGTCGGAGGGGAGTCCAATTGCTAGGCCCAGCGGCGTCCAGCAACGCAGGAAGGGTCGGCCAGCTCGGCGGCCTTCTCCCCAGAGGGAGAGTCCGGCCTCCAGTCCGGAGATGGTCTTCGCCGAGGAGATGGAACGCCTCGAGGACTTGTCCGTGGACTCGGAGCGCCGGCACACGGAGCTCATGGGGGTAGTGGCACGGTTGCCTGAGGCCATCGAGTCCCTCTCTTGGAGTGTGACCGACGTCGGGGCCTCACAGGCCATCAGTTTGGCGGAATTCGGGGCAGAGCAGGCAGCGAGTCGGCTGGCATTCGGGGCAGATCAGGCAGCGAGTCGGGTGGCATTCGGGGCAGCTCAGGCAGCGAGTGGGCAGCTGATCAGTGGTGCTGTGCAGTCACTGGGTGCTCTGATGAGGTCACTGAACAGGTCAACACGGGCACTCACTGCTGCCACACTCGCTGTGTCAGCCAGGCATCGCCAGGGCACCCGGCGCGCTGCAGCAGCACAGCGGTCTGTCCCTCGGCAGATTGGTGCGCATGCTGCAGTGCTGGCCCGGGCGAGTGCCAGTGTCTCAGGCGACCAGTGAGCACCTGCCATCCGCCAGCTTGCCCCCACTCCTCCAGCCGCCACTGCCACTCCCCCAGTGGAGCTGCCAGGAGCTGCTGCAGCGACTGATGCTGGCCAGCCACAGCTGCAGCATTCAACAGCCGCCCGCTCGACGGCCAGACCTTGACTAGGCCGACCCCAAGGGTGTAGTGTCCGTGTGTAGATAAAGACACTGAAGACAGGAGTTGGTTCATAGGTATTTACTAAGCAAGTCTGGGGGGGGGTTCTAAAGGATATATACAATACACAGGCTTATATAGCCCAAGTGGCAATTACCGGCATTACGCACACCTGGGGCTCTTAAAGGCACATACACCACAATTCCTCCCCTTCTAGCTAACTAGTACATCATATTTTAAGTAATTATTAATTACATGTTATATGCAAAATAATATACATTGCTGTATTAATTAATTATAAGTTAGTCTCTCAGGAGGCTTCCTGACTCGGTCCGGATAACGCCTCGGGGGTGTAGTAGTTTCTGGTGGTGTAGTAGGTTCTTCTGGCAAGGCTGATTCGGCTTGAAGGCCAGTGTCGGGTTCATCGGGTTCATCGGGTTCCAGTATCACCGGATCGGAGGTAGATATGGGTATCTCTACTTCATTGTTAGATGTATAGCGTGGTGGTGTAGGTTGTCCCTTTTCGGATGACTTGATGATTTGGTCAGCATGGCGCCTTATTATGCTTTCTCCGATGTCCACGGTATACATCAGTGGTCCTAGTCGTGTGCAGATAGTTCCAGGCTGCCATTTCTCGGTACGGTAGTCCCGGGCCAAAACCGGTTGGCCTATCTGGAAGGCCCTAGTTGGCCTTTCATTCATGCCCTGAAACTGCCGGTTCTCCACGTCCCTTCGGATGTTGGGCTTGACCAAATCCAGCCGGCATCTTAGGTTTCTATTGTAGAACATCATGGCGGGAGTTTGGTTTGTAACCATGTGTGTTGCATTCCTATATGCAAATAAGAAGTTATCCACCTTGTGCTGAAGTTTTATGTCTTCATTACCCATGGCCTTTATGGCCTTCTTAAAGGTCTGGACAAACCTTTCAGCCAATCCATTGGTGGCGGGATGGTATGGGGCGGACGTGTAGTGCTTTACCCCATTGTTCTTTAAGAACTTTCTGAATTCTTCGGACACAAATTGCGGTCCATTATCAGAACATATCTGTTCCGGCAGCCCATTCCTGGCAAATATGGTCCTTAATACTGTGATGGTTTTTTCCGTGGTGGTGGAGGACATCTTTATTACCTCCGGCCACTTGGAGTGTGCATCAACTGCGATTAAGAACATTGAGTCCATAAATGGACCAGCAAAGCCGATGTGCACCCTTTGCCAGGGAGATGAGGGCCACTCCCATGGATGTAGAGGGGCCTGTGGCGGAGCATTTTGGACCTTCTGGCATCCTAGGCAGCTCTTGGTCATGTCTTCGATGTCTCCATCAATACCTGGCCACCATACAAACGCCCTAGCTAGGTTCTTCATTTTCACTCCACCCAGATGCCCCTCATGAAGCTCCTTTAGCACTTTTTGCTGGAGTTTGGGTGGAATCACCACTCTGGATCCACACATCAAGGTTCCTCGGCACACTGACAGCTGTTCTCTTCTTTGCGAGAATGCTGGCAACAGTGGTTCGCCATGTGCTGGCCATCCCTTCATTGTTAAATCGTAGACCCGTGAGAGAGTAGGGTCATTTCTGGTCTCCCTTTCAATGGCAGAATTTGTCACCGGTAGACATTCCACTATGGTAGAGTGGAATATCTCTACTGGGTCTACTGTAGGTGCCTCTTCTATCGTTGGCAACGGCAGGCGCGATAAACCGTCAGCATTCCCATGCTGTTTTGACCCTTTGTATTCAATGTTGTATTGGTGTGCCCCTAGAAAAAGGGACCACCTCTGTAGTCTTTGTGCCGTCATAATGGGGACACCTTTCTTAGGGTTGAATATGGAGATGAGGGGTTGATGGTCAGTCAGCAGGGTAAATTTTTGTCCATGTAGGTAATGGTTGAATTTCTTCACTCCCCATACCAGGCTGAGTGCTTCCCTGTCTATCTGGGAATAGTTACGCTCAGCTGAGTTCAATGAGCGTGACGCAAAAGCTATCGGCCGTTCCGAGCCATCAGGGAATCTATGGGACAATACCGCTCCTATGCCGTAAGGGGATGCATCGCACGCCAGTCTGATTGGTAGTGATGGGTTGTAATGAGCCAAAACTTTCTCGGATGTGATTAAGTCTTTACATTTATGGAAGGCACGTTTACAGTCTTCGTTCCATTTCCAAATCACTCCTGTGTGTAGAAGATCATTAAGAGGGTGTAGAATAGTTGATAAGTTCGGTAAAAATTTATGATAGTAATTTATTAATCCCAGGAATGACCTCAATTGTGAAACATTTTCAGGTGCTGGGGCTTTTATAACTGCTTCAATTTTCTCAGGTGACTTATGCAACCCTTCCTTATTAATTATGTGGCCACAATATGATATCTGATTTTGGAAAAATTCGCACTTGGGGCGATTTGCTCGTAGGCCCCGTTCTTTCAGCCTAGTGAGCACCTGCTCCAAATTGGCAAGGTGCTCGTTGTCGTTTTCTCCTGTTATAAGGATGTCGTCTAGGTAACACTGAGTCCCCGGAATCCCTTGCAGGACTTGCTCCATAGCTCTTTGCCAGATAGCTGGAGCTGATGCTACTCCAAAAACCAGTCGATTGTACTGGTACAGGCCTTTGTGTGTGTTTATTGTGAGATACTTTTTAGAGGTCTCCTCAACCTCCATCTGTAGATATGCCTGTGCCAAGTCAATTTTTGTGAAACGTTTTCCTCCGGATAGTGAGGCGAAAATATCTTCTATCCTCGGAAGAGGATACTGTACCGTGTGAAGGACCGGGTTTACAGTCACCTTAAAGTCCCCACAGATGCGAATTTTTCTCTGTTCCTCAGAGTTATTTTTCAATGCTTTTTTCATGACTGGAACGATGGGTGTTGCCCATTCGCTCCAATCTATTTTGGATAATACGCCTGCCTTTTCCAAATTCTCCAGCTCTGCCTCGACTGCCGGACGTATTGCGTATGGCACCGGTCTTGCCTTAAAAAATTTTGGAATTGCTGCATCTTCCACTTTTATTGAGGCGGTGATGCCTTTCAAGGTTCCTAGTTTCTCTTGAAACACTTCTTTGGCGTTGGCCAAGATGTCTTTTAATCGTTCAGGTATGATGTCATCCTTGTTTTTTTCCTTACTGGTCACCGTCAGTGCCTGAATAGAGTGCCAGTCTAAACGTATCTTCCTTATCCATTCACGTCCCAACAACGGTGGACCACCATCTTGTAGAATGTATAAATACAACTTTTGTATTTCTTTGCCGTTGTATACCACAGGCACCTTTATTTTTCCTTTGGGGTATACTTTCTGCCCCGTATATGTTTTTAAGATAATGGATGTATCTTTTAGAGGTATATGCGAAAATAGCCTCTCGTAATCTCGTCGATTTATTACGGTTAGAGCTGATCCTGTATCTAGCTCCATTTTAACTGGGGACCCTGCAATTATGAGGGTAACCCAGATGGTCTGGTAATCTTCATTGGCAATTACATTATGTAATTTGAGAGAGCTTAGTCTCTTGTTCCCGGAGTCGCTATCGCTCTTCTGGTGATGACTGTCCGTCATCATTTGTACCTTTCTGTGCTTTTCCTTATTGATTCTTTTCCCGTTAGTGGATTTTTTATTTTCAGATCGGCATACACGTGGAATGTGTCCCATCTTTCCGCATCGCCTGCATGCTTTTTCTTTGAACCAGCAATCCCTCTGGTCATGGTTGGATCTGCCGCAGCGATAACATCTCTTGAAACCCCGTGTCATTTCATGGGTGCCGAAGTCCTGTGGCCTTTGCTGTATCTTTGCTGCTCCTATTGCACTGAAAGCCTTGTCCAGTGCTATATCTTTTCCAGAAGATACCTTTTTTTGTGTTTCTACACTTAGGGGATCGCAGATGAATTTGTCTTGCAGAGAATCTGCCAGTCCTGCCTCGAATTGGCAGTGTAGGGTATCAACAATCTCCTCAAAATTCTTGTCCATCGGTTCGGCTGGAGTGATTAAGTTGCGTAACAGCTTGTATGTTTCTGCGCCCATTAGATCCAGAAGCACTGAAGCTTTTTTTTCATCTTCTATTCCATTTGCGGTGCAAAACACCTCCACTCTTTCTACATATGTGGTCCAATTCTCTATCTTGTTATCAAAAACATCAATATTGCCAAAGTTAGGCTCTGTTTCGTTATCAAAAGCATCAATATTGCCAGACTTAGGCATTTCAAAAAAAAAAAAATATGGCGCTTCCCGCGCTCTTTTTTTTCTCTCTGTAGCAACGATATGGCGCTTCCTGCGCTTTCCCGCCGCTGCTACCAATAACAACGCTGTTTTACTGTGGTTTCCGTTTATTCACTGTTGGAGACTCGTTCCTGACGGAGGTCTAAACGCTGACCTGCTTGCCACGCCGGCCGTCTCCCGAGTGCACCCTCCCAGTCCGTTATTGCTTGCCTCCGATTTCGCTGCCTGTCTCAGCTGTAGAGCCCGACGCTGGAGCCCCAGCCTGATGCCCAGGAAGGATTAGCGCAGTACCTGCCACCAGCTTGGCCAGCTGGTGAAACCACAGTTTCTATAACTTCCTTGAGTCTTCTGGACGCTGGAGGAATCGATGTCCTTGAGGTGCTGCCGAATTGCAGGTAAGTCTGTTTCCACTTCGTCGCCACTGTAGTGTCCATGTGTAGATAAAGACACTGAAGACAGGAGTTGGTTCATAGGTATTTACTAAGCAAGTCTGGGGGGGGGGTCTAAAGGATATATACAATACACAGGCTTATATAGCCCAAGTGGCAATTACCGGCATTACGCACACCTGGGGCTCTTAAAGGCACATACACCACAAAGGGCATCTGCCGTCACGACATCTGCCCCTCAGGAGCCTGCCCCCAGCCTTGCAGCAGCCAATGGCCTTACTTTGAGGAGGAGCAGCAGGGCGGGCAGGGGCCACACAAAGATGGCCAAGGCATCGCCCTAGCGGGCCAAAAAGTCGAATGTGTGGCCAGTTGTGTTTGTTTCTTGAGGCTGAGAATTGGATGTTTGTTTTTTGAGGCCGAGAATTGGATGTTTGTTTTTTGAATGCCGAGGATGTGATGTTTGTTTTTTACGAAGGTCGAGGATGATGGCCATTTTAGTTGCACTGTTTTGTTAATCCTCTCCAGGTTGTGGGAGCGAGTAATGTGTTTGAGTGTTTTTTGGGGGTTTCGTCTGTTTTTGGTTTTCATGTGGGAAGGGCACTGAGTTTGTACAATGAAGCATTTTATTTATTAACATTGTCCATGTTTGATCTTTGAAGTGTTTGTTGCCTTAACCGGCTGAGGGCTTGCGGAGCGGCTGCAATCATGTTCTTTCATTGGCACAAGCCATTCCCTGACAGGGGGCCTAGAAGTGACGTTCAATAAGCCGCCGATGGGCGACCCTTGGACCTTCTGCCTCCCTCCTGGGCTGGTACTCCTCGTCCTCCTCCTCCTCATACTCCTCCTGCTCCTCCTCCTGAGGTGGTGGTCCAACGTGAGGTGGCAGTGCCTGAGTCCTGCGGATAGCCAGGTTGTGCAGCATGCAGCAAACGACGACGAATTGGGAGACTCGTTCCTGCGAATACTGGAGGGATCCCCCGGAGCGATCGAGACAGCGGAACCATTGCTTGAGGACGCCGATTGTTTGTTCTATGATGTTCCTAGTCGCTTGATGGCTCTCATTGTATGCCTCTTCAGCAGGGGTCGTGGGCGCGCGGAGCGGGGTCATGAGCCAGGTACACAAAGGATAGCCTTTGTCTCCGATAAGCCATCCTCTTGGGTGAGGCTGTGCCTGGAACATGTCAGCCACAGTTGTCTGTCGCAGGATAAAGGCATCGTGGCTGCTGCCTGGAAAGCGGGCATTGACAGCTAGGATGCGCTGCCTGTGGTCACACACCAGCTGTACGTTGAGGGAATGGTAGCCCTTCCGGTTGCGGTAATCCTCGGCATGCTCCAGAGGTGCCCGCAAAGCCACATGCGTGCAGTCAATGGCGCCCTGCACCATGGGGAAGCCCGCTATTCTTGCAAATCCCACTGCATGCTGCTGCTGCTTGTCCAAGGTCATGGGGAAGGAGATGAATTGATGTC
Source organism: Somniosus microcephalus (assembly GCF_052327205.1). Lineage (NCBI taxonomy): Eukaryota > Metazoa > Chordata > Chondrichthyes > Squaliformes > Somniosidae > Somniosus > Somniosus microcephalus. The sequence continues at coordinate 127,936,272 of NC_140997.1, forward strand.
TCCTTCTGAAAAGGGCATCGGTCACCTGGCGGATGCAGCAATGCACGGCGAACTGGGAGATGTTAGCGATGTCCCCAGCAGCGGATTGGAAGGAGCCGGTGGCATAGAAGTTGAGAGCCACCGTCACCTTCACTGCCACCGACAGAGACGTCCTGTGCATCAGCTGTGGCTGCAGATCTCTGTGAAGCAGCTGGCAGATGTCTGCAACCACCTCCCTTCTGAATCGCAGCCTCCTAACACACATCGCGACAGACATGGTCAGATAGGAGGACTGCTGGCGGTATACCCTGGGTGGGTAAGGCCTCAGTTGGCGACGCCTGTTGCCCCCTCTGTGTCTAGCCAGGGCTGCCACTCTCTCACGGCGTCTGTAAGCCCTTCTGGCATAAGGCTGAAAGTCAGCGTTGGCACCCAATGCAGCCCCCATTATATGCTAGCAAACACTGAGCTCTCAATGAAGGCAAAGATAATTGCTAAGCTCTGGCCTGAGCCAAAAAGACCTGTCCTAGTGTTGGTCCAAACCAGTAAGCTCTCCTCCTTGGTCTCTCTCCAAAAAACCGTTGCACAAGAGTGAATGCTGCAAAATGGCTGGCCTTTATAGTGCAGGGTAAGTGCCCTTTAATTAGCGCTCCCCGCGGCCCGCCTCGGCTGTGTACCATTCTACTTCACAGTCGTTAGGGCCGCCCGGCGCACAATGGGCCGGCGCGAGTAAAGTTCCGGTTCGGGGCGCACAAAGGGCGTTGCACTAGGAAATGACGTCATGATCTGCGCGCGCAGCAGGGTGCGTGCTAAGACTTTGCGCCGGCGCTAAATGTGTACTGAAGTTGGGGCGAGGCGCAGATCGCTCTGCGCCCGGGCGCTAAGCGCCTAGCACTCGAGATCTACTCCTCCTAAGGCGCTAACGGCTGGCGCGCCCAACTGAATTTCTAGGCCTAGACCTGTTAGCCTAACATCTGTGGTTGGTAAAATTTTAGAGTCCATTATTAAGGAGACAGTAACGGGACATTTGGATAAACATAATTTAATAGGACAAAGTCAGCATGGTTTTATGAAGGGGAAGTCATGTTTGACAAATTTGCTTGAGTTCTTTGAGGAAGTAACATACAGGGTGGATAAAGGGGAACCAGTGGACGTAGTGTATTTAGACTTCCAAAAGGCATTTGACAAGGTGCCACATAAAAGATTATTGCTCAAGATAAAAAATCACAGGATTGGGGGTAATATTCTGGCATGGTTGGAGGATTGACTATCTAACAGAAAGCAGAGAGTTGGGATAAATGGTTCATTCTCAGACTGGCAATCAGTAACTAGTGGTGTTCCGCAGGGGTCAGTGCTGGGTCCCCAACTCTTTACAATCTATATTAACAATTTGGAGGAGGGGACCGAGTGTAACATATCAAAGTTAGCAGATGATACAAAGATGGGAGGGAAAGTAGTGAGTGAGGAGGACATAAAAAACCTGCAAAGGGACATAGACAGGCTAATTAAGTGGGCAGAGATTTGGCAGATGGAATACAATACTGGAAAGTGTGAGGTTATGCACTTTGGCAGGAAAAATCATAGAGCAAGTTATTATCTTAATGGCAAGAAACTGGAAAGTACTGTAGTACAAAGGGATCTGGGGGTCCTGGTGCACGAAACTCAAAAAATTAGTATGCAAGTGCAGCAAGTGATCAAGAAGGCCAATGGAATGTTGGCTTTTATTGCTAGGGGGATAGAATATAAAAACAGGGAGGTATTGTTGCAGTTGTACAAGGTATTGGTGAGACCGCACCTGGAATACTGCATACAGTTTTGGTGTCCATACTTAAGAAAAGACACACTTGCTCTCGAGTCAGTACAAAGAAGGTTCACTCGGTTAATCCTGGGGATCAGGGGGTGGTCATATGAGGAGAAGTTGAGTAGATTGGGACTCTACTCATTGGATTTCAGAAGAATGAAAGGCGACCTTATTGAAACATATAAGATTGTAAAGGGGTTTGATCGGGTGGATGCGGTGAGGATGTTCCCAATGATGGGTGAAACTAGAACTAGGGGGCATAATCTTAGAATAAGGGGCTGCTCTTTCAAAACTGAGATGAGGAGAAACTTCTTCACTCAGAGAGTAGTAGGTCTGTGGAATTTGCTGCCCCAGAAAGCTGTGGAAGCTACATCATTAAATAAATTTAAAACAGCAATAGACAGTTTCCTAGAAGTAAAGGGAATTAGGGGTTACAGGGAGCGGGCAGGAAATTGGACATGAGTCTAGGTTCGGAATGGTCATGGCCCTGTGGGTAGCGGAGCAGGCCCAGGGGCCGTGTAGCCTGGTTCTGCTCCTACTTCTTGTGTTCTAATTCTGTGTTAGATTTCAGGAGATGGTTCTATTCCTGTTCCTGGCTGGGGTGGAGATCACCTTTTACAGAAGGTAAGTACTGTAGAAAATATAGGGACAGAGTGATCTCCTGGACGAGTTTCGATCACCTAGATGGGTCGGAGAGGAATTTCCCAGATTTTTTCTCCCAAATTGGCCATTGGGTTTTTTATCTGGTTTTTTGCCTCTCCCAGGAGATCACATGGGTTCGAGTGGGATGTAGAGTGATAGTAGATTTGAGGTTAGGATCAGATCAGCCATGATCTTATTGAATGGTGGAGCAGGCTCGAGGGGCCGATTGGCCTACTCCTGCTCCCATTTCTTATGTTCTTATGTTCTTATGGTGCTGTGAAGCTTGTCCACTTCAAAAAATCTGCTGTAGTAATCAACAGTCACTCTGTAGTCCTCGTTGTTCCATGTGAACAGATCCGTTGCCGTGACCTGCCAGGGCCTGTCTGGGATACGGTGAGGTATCATGGGCTCTTTGACATTTGATGGGTGGTATTCTAGACAAATGGAGCATTTTCCGACAATGTCCTCAATGTGTTTGCACATTCCGGGCCAAAACATAATTTCACGTGCTCTTTGTTTGCATTTTTCCACGCCCTGTCCTTCAGCATATGCAGGAGTTGGCTGACCGTTAACTCCTCTGACATCAGACGTTTTGTGTGCTCCTGCTCCATTTTCTCCATCAGCTGCTTCTGTTGTCTTTCCAGATTCTCCAACTCTATATCAAAGAACTCTTTCGTTGCATTCAACCCTTGCTCAAAACGGCGAAGCATTTGTTCTAATTGCTGTTGTAGTTTGAAATGGAGTTGAGTTCGAGCCCGGTGTCCCTCAGAAATGGGCACATCAGTAGACTTGCCAGACTCAGAATCCACAGTTAAACTATGTTGTTGTTGCTCAGTGGAATTCTGTGCTGAATCTTTGTCTTTTGCACCTGAGTTGGGCTTACCATCATGCGTTCCAGAGTCTGGGCCGACTATCTTCACCGAGTTCTCACTCGTTATTGTTTGTAGGAAATGCCAGTCCATATTCATTTTCCTAATCCACTCCCGTCCTAGTAGTGGAGGACCTCCTTCAGATATCACATATAAGTCCATTATTTGACTGTCTTCGCCCTTGTGGACCACTGCAAGCTCTATTTTCCCGATGGGGTACACTCTTTGCCCCGTGTATGTTTCCAATATAATCCCCGTATCCTGTAGGGGAATATGTTGGAATAACTTTCCGTAATCTTTCTTATTTATGACCGTCAATGCCGATCCAGTGTCCAATTCCAGTTTTACTTGGACTCCTTCTATCTGAAGAGTGACCCAAATTGTCTGGAGGTCTGCACCCTTACCAGCGTTGAGTACTCTTAAGCTAGCCAGTTCATTACTGCTAGCGTCTGAATCGGACTCCTGTTCGGTCACCTTGTGTACCTTTGCGTATTTTCCTTGCGGTGACTTCTTGTTGCTGGTCTTCTTCGCTGACCTGCATACTCTAGCTATATGTCCAAGCCTACCACAAGTTCTACATTCTTGGTTTTTAAACCAACACTGGTTCTGATCATGCGTTGTCTTTCCACAACGATAACATTTGCCAGAACTCACACCCAATTTGTGTGCACTGAGCTCCGGTGACCGTAGCTGCATTACTGCCGTGCCTCTCGCTGCGGCTTCGTGTGCTGCTGCCATAGTGACCGCCTTCTCAAGCGTCAGCTCATTCTCCTCGAGCAGTCGCTTTTGTGTATCCTGTTTAAATAAACCACACACAAATTTGTCTCGAAGTGCCTCTGTCAGTCCCGTTCCAAACTGGCAATATTTCGCTAATTTACGCAATTCCAGCAAATAATCAGCATTGCTTTCATGCTGTAGCTGCCTTCTGTCGTAAAATTTAAATCGTTCCGCTAGCATCAGCGGCGTGGGGTTTAGATGATCTTTCAGGACAGTAACAATCTCATCGAACGTCTTATCCGCTGGTTCAACTGGTGATAACAGGTGTTTCAATTGCCCGTATGTCTTCGCACCCATTAAATTTAATAATGTTAGTGCTTTATCAGCCTCATGAATTTTATTGGCCTTACAATAATTTTTAACTCGTTCAACATATATGGCCCAATCTTCGATGTCACTATCAAAGTTGCTAATATTCCCGTGTTTAGGCATTGTAGTACTTTATCAGATTTGCAATTTCTCAGATTTTTTTTTTTTTACTGCTATCCAAGATGGCGGCTTCCCGCTCTTGCCGTCGTCCTCCGCCCACAAAATGGCGGTTTTCCCGCGCTTGGCGGTCTTCACCCGTCCCCCGACGCCGTCTCCCTTCAGCCCCCGAGTGCGGCCCTTATCTTCGCCGCGATCGCCCGAGTGCGGCCCTTATCAGCGGATGCGATCGCTGGATCGCGAAGCGGCTCTCGGCTCTTATCAGGAGATGCGATCGCTCTGTTGAAACGCCTCCCGCTCGAAGCGGCTCTCGCGCCCTATTCCTCCAGCTCCCCCAGCCCCGTTCGTGTGGCCAACGCGGTCGACTGCCTGTCGCGTCGCTGCCCGGCTCAGACAACGGCTTACCCACCACCAAGCTGGAGAAGAAGCTGACGGTCGCCGATGGAGGCTCCGAGGTCAGGATGTCTTCCAGTGGGGTGGAGAGGGTGGAAACCTCTCTGCAACGTCCTGGCTGTGGACGAAGCTGCCGTGGAGTGACTGCCGCAGGGTCCGAATCAGACTCGTCGCCAGTGTTAAATCTGTGAGTTGTTCAAGTAATTAATACTCAGACTTAATCAGTAACAATAAAACAGGTCTTTACTGGTTGGAGGTAGGGACTATACGTAGGTCTTTACTTCATGCCCACAGGCGGGAACTGAGGGGAGATCAGTACCCACAGTACTATTTATACCCCTATGGCCAGGAGTGGTACTGCGTATCACTACGCCCAACAAGTAGTGCAGTCCTGTCCATAGGTTCAAAGTAGCACACATATTACATACACAACATGGCTCACCATGGATCTTAGTTGTTGGGCACCGTAGGGCACCACGAGCTGGTTCAGGTGGGGTCCGTCCGTGCCATCGTCGGCGTTGGGACCGAGCCTCTGGTGCCGAGTAGGACACATTGGTGCCAGCTCCGGCTGTACTACCAGGGGTCGTTCCTCCTCCTGTACCACCTCGGCTACCCTTTCTTCCACCATCCCCTTTTCGGGATAAGCCTCACTATAGCTCAGCGGCGCTAAGGGTTCAGTGGCTGGTGCCACAACTAATTTGCAAGGAATCGGGTGTTTGGATTCCTGCACAAAGTTTATCTGACTTGCTTTTGGGCTTATGAGGCATACCATGCCTTTTGCCTTAACCAGGGCCGTTCTCAGGTCCTCTATGGTCTTCTGGCAGGGGCCATGGTCTGCGCTCTCAAACCCATGTTCTAGAGCCAGCTTGTAAGCTGCCTTGACTTCCACTACTCTCGCCTCCTGCGCTCTTAGCTGTTGTGCGAGGCGGGCGTTTTTCTCCCGTATTCTCGCTTCATGGACCTTTGCCTCAGTAACCTGGCATTCCAGATACTCTATTCTAGCCTGATGTTGGCTGGCTACAACTTGGCATTCCTGATTCAGCGCGTGAAGCGCTGTGATGAGTTTTTCCCCACCCATGACCTTTTCCTCTATCTCTGCTGCCTGGGTAGTGATCTTGGCTGCCTGTGCTGCAACGACTTTGTCCAAAATCTGAACTTGCTTCTTGTAGCACATCAGCCACACTGCCTTTTCCACTGACTTCTTATGCTCTTTGCTCTCTGTCCACCTGATGGCTGCGTCTACCGGACGTCCATCCAGCAAGAGATCGGAAATCCACTGTATAGTGAGATTTCCCTTACCAAAGACATAGGGCCAGAAATTCAGTGGGCGTTGCGCCCAGTTACCGCCCAAAGAGGGCTTCTGCTGCAGTTGAGGAGTTTGCGCTGATATTCAGCGCTGCGGTAATGGCGGCGGTAGCCAGTAGCGCTGCGCCGGCACCGATGACGTCATCGGTGTGCGTAGTGCCCCGGTTCCGCCCTGCTACCGGCCCGACCCCCATATTTAGTTGCGGCCGCCTCTTCCGCAGCGGCCGCAAACAACGATGTGAAGACCGGGCCGTGCTGCAGCCTTAGTGGCGCTAGTTAAGGCGGAGGTGCGGCCGGCCGCTTTTTCGGCGGCCGCCTGCTCGCACCTCCTTCCCCGGCCTCCTCCACCACCCCCCGCGGCATTGCCGGCTGCTTTCCAGGAGCCCGGCACTTCTCCGTGGTGCCGGGCTCATTTGCCGGCACCAGCGAGCAGCGATCTCCGAGTTGCAGGCACCTCCCCCTTAAGAGAAGGAGGAGGCCTGCAGTACCACAGCCTGCCGCTCCGCAGCGGGTGGCGCTGCGGCATCTACAGCGCTGAAATTCAGTTTCAGCGCCCCAAGCGGGGGCGGGCACACCCTGGAATAGCGCCCGGTTCCGACTTGGGGTGCAAAAACTGAATTTCTGACGGGCGCAACTGGCTCCGCGCGCAGCGCTAACTTTTGGGCGCTAGCCAGCTGGCGGGGCCAAAGTGAATTTCTAGCCCATAATCCGCTATCCTCTCATCCATTGCATTTCGGCCATTCAAACCTGGGTCTAATACATTGCAATCCTGCTGCCAGTGTCCTGCCACGGTCGCCATTTTCTGTAAGGGGTTTTCTCTCTGAGGTCGCAGAGGTTTCTCTCGCCAGAGGCCTCTCTCTCTCTTTTGCACAGTAAAACCTTGAGTGGTTCGACCCACTCACCCCTTAGGTTCTAGACACTGGACTTAGGTGCAGGAACTACAATGCAGAGAATACTCTTATAGACCAAGTTTAATGAAATGAAATGAAATTTTATTGCATAAGGAAAAACAAATCAAATGCAAGCAGATAAGAGGGTACATGGGAGGGAAAAACAAATCATAACAATACAGTACTAGCTAAAATAGATACAGGCATACCATACTTTACAAAAGTCATCATGAAATGGGGAAACACACGGAACATTGAGGGACAACAACTCATGTTAATTATACCCAAAATGACCACCCCCTTAAACCTATCTAGATCCGATTATGTGGGGCCAGAAACATGCTCACCAATCCAACTAGGAATTGCAAGGTTTTGAAACAGGTCTGTGTTTTGATCCTTTCAGGCGTCTTGTCTCCTCGTGGTCAGCGCTGCGGGCTGCGAGCTGCGACACGCCTTCTCTTCCTCGAGGTGAAGGTCACGGACAGGCTGGATCTCAGCAGGCCTGGATGTCGATGCGGGGGAAGAGACCATCTGCTTGACGACGGTTGGAAGCCTCTAGCCGGCTTTCATATAGGTTTCTTCTGTAGTTTGTCTCATCAAACGGCCCGGGGTTTGTCGACGATCTCCCGATGGTTACCCCGGGGCGGGATGTCGACTCGAACCGTCTTCTTGGTCTCTGGATACCTCTCTCAGTGTAAAGAAGATTCTATGAAGCACTCTGAAGCTCTCTGTGATGGCTCTGATTGCTTTCGATCGCTACGATGGCTGCTGATCGCTACGATGGCTCCCGATCGCTACGATGGCTACCGATCGCTACCCCGAGTGTCTCCAATTATACTTCTCAGATGAAGCCTTTATCTCCTGCCAAATCAAGGTTAGTCTTTGTTTAACTTTTGGCGGGCTTGGATCAGAACGGGGAGTTATTATATTTAAACTGCTTTCGGGATGGCCGGTGATGGCCATCTCTGGTCTGGAATGACCTGGTAATGTTTTAATGTCTTCTTGATGTCTTAAACGAGTCCTTGATGCTTTCCTCATGAATATGAAACTGTTCCCCTTTGTCTGGGTAAACATTTCGATGGCCTTTATCTACAGGCCGATCTGACTGGATCTGCATCCAATCTTTATGTATGTGTTACGTGTCTGGTTTAGTTCTCTCAGAAACGGCTTCCAGAACTTACTGTGGGTTGAATCCACAAAGGCTGTCTGGGGACTGGAGGAACCATTTTAAAGTGTCCCAATAAGTCGGTCACGGGGTCTGGTGGCCATTTTATATGCCTCCTTTTTCTGGGCTTCTTTTAACAGTCTTTTAAAATCAAGGCCTCTTCTGCCAAAGGACCCTTATAATACAATATTAATTTTGCGAATTCTGCAACACGCACTCCTTCATTCTCACTCAAATCCCACTTTTCTCCCTTATTGCAGGAAAAGAGAGCTCACAATAAAAGGGAAAGAGTGAGGACAGGAGGAGGGCCACACTCAGTAGCGCAGCTCACCACCTGGGAGGAGGCGGTCCTGGAGATCGTGGGAGTGGAGGAAGATTCCCAAGTGGGGGATGGACAGATGGGCGCATCACAGCAAGCTGGTGGCAGAATAGTTTTCCACCTCTCTCAATGACATTGCATGAGTCGCTGATAATGATTCTGAAGCTCTAACAGATGGACTTATGATCATCTGCAATATGCAATGTGCATGTAACCTTGGCTTCACATCTCTGACTCTTTCCTTTACTCCCCCACAGGACCATCGCAAGCACCCGTCCCCACTATCCAGGAGGAACAGCCTGAGCATCCAGACTCCTCAGAGGAAGCTGCAACCTCTGAGGGCACTGCGTCACCAGAATTCAGCGCACCCAGCACCAGCGCAGACACTCACACCTCGGTGGGACCATCGCGAGATAGATTAGTGTTGTCACCTGGTGTATCACAACTCACAAGTGAGCATCAGCAGATTGTGGAGACAGGAACAGCAGTGGAGACTCCTAGTCGGAGGGCACAGGATTCTGCCAGCTTGGCTCAGCTGCATGTCGACCCTCTGCCTCTGGGTCCATCCATAAGATCAGCGGTGCTGGAACTTCAGGAACAGATGCAGGAGTCTCTGGCAGGTTTTGTCCCCAGGGTCACTGCGAGTGTGGAGCGAATGGAGGAGTCCATTGCGAACATGACCAGAGCCTTTGTGGAATCATTGGCACATGATCCCATCACCATGGAAAGGATGGCAACCTCCATGGAGGTGATAAGTTGCCAGAGTGCAGCAAAAATGGTGAGTGTTCTGAATAGAATGATATCTCTGGAGGAGCGATGGTCATCTATTGAACAGAGAAACCAGACCTTCATGGAAGTCCTTCTGAGTAGGACTGCCAGTGCAGATACGGGTCCCCATGGCCCCCTTGATGTGCAGCAAGGTGCTCTCAAGCCACTTGCAAGCGCTGAGGGGGACCTGACCCATGAGAGGGAAGTTGGTGGCAGACATCAAGGAAGTGGGGGCTCCTTTCCAAGCGCTCACACTTCCATGCCACTGCAGAGCCCTCGGTCAGAGCCCCACCAGAGTCCACACCCAACTGAGATCCGCATCTCAACCCCTGCACAGCCGCAGGAGCAGCAGACTGTTGACGAGCCCTCACAGGTTCGCAACCCCAGAGGACGCCCGCCAAAGGTGTCAAGACAGGAGCAGCAAGAAAGTGAGCAAAGGGCCTCCACATCTGCTGAAGCCACAGGGGAAGCACCACGTAGGAGCACGTGTAAGAGAAAGATAGTGCATTCCTTGCATCCCAGGCATCAATGTTCTCGCGTACTGCTGCCGCTGGTTGATGGGCCTCTGCAAGATGTTAATTTTTGATCTCCTCCTCCTCCTCCTCCTCCTCCTCCTCCTCATCTGAGGAGAATATGCGATGAGCCACTTGGTCCTCAGGAATCTGCAAGCCATGATGCTGTGCCATGTTGTGAAGTGCACAGCAAACCACGATGATTCTGGAGACCCTGGCTGCTGAGTGCTGCAGGGCTCCACCTGGTCTATCCAAGCATTAGAAGCGCATCTTCAGCAAACTGATGGTTTGCTCGATTATGGCTCTGGTGGACATGTGGCTGGAGTTGTGGCTCTCTTCAGCTTCATTGGATGGGCTCCTCAATGGCGTCATTAGCCATGTCTTCAGGGGATAGCCCTTGTCTCCAAGTAGCCATCCATTAAGCTGGTCTGGCGGACTGAATAGCGGAGGCACACTAGACTGGCGCAGTATGAAGGAGTCATGGCAACTGCCAGGGTACTTGGCACAAACATGCAAAATTTCCTTCTTGTGGTCACACACCAGCTACACGTTAAGGGAGTGGAAGCCCTTGCGGTTGACAATAATACCTGGATTGTGATGGGGTGCCTTAAGGGCCACATGTGTGCAGTCAATGATGCCCTGCACCCTTGGAAAGCCTGCCAGATTAGCTAATCCAACCGCACGCGCTGTGACACTTGCTTGATCCTTGGTGAAATGGATGTGATTGTGCGCGATGGCAAAGAGAGCATCGGTTACCTGCGTGATGCCATTGTGTGCGGCTGCCTGGGAGATGCCGCTGATGTCTGCTGCTGATCCCTGGAATGAGTCTGAGGCAAAAAAGTTGAGTGCGGTGGTGACTTTGACGGCCACTGGTAAGGGCTGTCTACCTGGTCCTTGGGCTGCAGGTCTTGTTGCAGCATTGCGCAGATATCACCCACTACCTCTCTCGAAAGTCGGAGCCGCCTTTGGCACTGCTGCTCAGACAAGTTGAGGTAGCTGACCCTGTGTCTGTAGACCCTGTTTGGGGGTTATCTCCTGAGCCGACGGGCTCTGGCCCCTTCTGGCCTGTGCAGCTTCAGATGGGTGAGCAGCAGCTTGGCACTCCTGCTGGTGCTGCTGCTGTTGGTGCTGCTGTTGTTCCTGGTTCTGCTAGTGCCTCGGCTGGTCTTCGTCATCATCTAATGTCCAGAAGGGAAGGAAATAAATGGCTCCCATGCTTCTGGGATATGCCTCAGTTGAGGAAGCGCTCAGTCAAGGTGGCGAGAGGCGTTTCCCAAGAGGTCACACTGGAGATGGATGTCAGGCTCCAAACTTCCACAGCTGTGATTATGCCTTCTAAATGTTCCCCCAGACCTGAGACAACAAAGTCCTGCCACCTGCAAATGATGGCTGATCAAATCTCCTATTTAATGGTTGAGCTGCAGCTGATAGTTGTTACGTCCGTGTAATAATAAGAAAAGGACTGCAGAGAATGGTACAACAGGTGTTTACTCAACGTGGTTCAAACTGCAACTGAAACAACAGATTAATACTCAGCGTTATATACAGGTGTGGTCACTGCCGGTACTACAGTATACATGAGCTGTAGAAAGTAGTTCCCCCCTTAAAGGTACATAGATTACAATTCCTCCCCTTTTAGATTAAAAGTACCATAACACTCATTTAACAATTAAATATCAAACTAATTACAATTAACACTTTTAACATGCAACATTAGCTGAAAATAATCTATTTATAAATTCAGTCTTTGGGGAGGCTTCCTGATCATTTCTGGATAGCGCCTTTCCCGAGTGTCTTGCTCTTGGTGCAGAGGCGATTCTGGCCCCCTGTCGTCGGTTGGTTCATCAGCATCCGATGCTACTGTTTCTGGGGTAGATGCTACCTGTACATCGGGTTCATCACCAGGTACGTATGGGCAAGGCATGGGGTTGACTCGTTCCTGTGACTCTAGGATCTGGTCAGCATGGCGTCTCACGATGCTCTCCCCAACGTCCACTGTGTACATTAGTGGCCCCTGCCATGTGCATATCGTTCCTGATTGCCATTTCTCTGTTCGGTAGTCGCGGGCCAAGACTGGTTGCCCTACATTGAAGCTCCTTGTCGGCTTCTCATTGATGTGCTGGAATTGCTTACTCTCAACATCTCTTCGTACATTTGGTCTGAGCAAATCCAGACAAGATCTCAACCTTCGGTTAAAGAAGATCATGGCCGGGGCCTGGTTGGTGACTGCATGTGCCGCATTTCTGTAGGCTAACAGGAAATTGTCCACCTTATGCTGCAGTGGAATGTCGTCATCGCACATGGCCCTTACTGCTTTTTTAAAGGTTTGTATGAACCTCTCAGCCAATCCATTTGTAGCTGGATGATACGGGGCGGATGTGTAATGCCTTACCCCATTCCTTTTCATAAATCTTCGAAACTCTTCGGACACAAACTGTGGTCCATTATCAGAGCCAATCTGCTCTGGCAAGCCGTTCCTGGCAAAAATCGTCCGTAGGACTGCAAAAGTTTTCTCCGTGGTGGTGGAGGACATTTTTATCACCTCAGGCCATTTCGAGTGCGCATCCACGGCTATTAAGAACATTGAGTCGATGAATGGACCAGCAAAATCAATATGCACCCATTGCCATGGAGATGAGGGCCACTCCCATGGGTGTAGAGGGGCATGTGGTGGTGCATTTTGGATCTTCTGGCATCCTGAGCAGCTCTTTGTCAGGTCCTCGATTTGCTGATCGATCCCCGGCCACCACACATAAACCCTAGTAAGGCTTTTCATTTTCACCCCTCCCAGATGACCTTCGTGAAGCTCATTGAGCACTCTCTCCCTTAACTTGGGTGGAATTACCACTCGGGATCCACACATCAAGGCCCCCTGGCATACTGACAGCTGTTCTCTTCTGGATGAGAATGCTGGCAACAGTGAGTCGCCATGTGCTGGCCATCCCTTCACCGTCAAATCATATACCCGAGACAGTGTCGGGTCATTTCGGGTCACCTTCTCTATACCAGCGTTAGTTACTGGCAAGCATTCAATTATAGTCGAATGAAATAATTCGACAGGATCCACTGCTGGTGCTTCCTCCGCAGTAGGCAGTGGCAGGCGTGATAGCCCATCAGCGTTTCCATGCTGTTTCGTGCCCTTATACTCGATTTCATATTGGTGCGCCCCTAGAAAAAGGGACCATCTTTGTAGCCATTGCGCAGTCATCACCGGAACGCCCTTCTTTGGATTAAAGATGGAGACAAGTGGTTGGTGGTCAGTCAGCAAGGTGAACTTCTGCCCGTGCAGATAGTGATTGAACTTTTTCACTCCCCACACTAGGCTGAAGGCCTCACTGTCAATCTGGGCGTAGTTACGCTCGGCTGAGGTTAGTGACCGAGACGCAAAGGCTACTGGCCTCTCCGAGCCGTCCGGGAATTTGTGCGACAGCACTGCTCCAATGCCATAGGGTGATGCATCACACGCCAACCGAATTGGTAATGCTGGGTTGAAATGAGCCAACACCTCTTTTGATGTGATCAATGCTTTGCTCTTCTGGAAAGCTCGTTTACATTCGTCACTCCACTTCCATGGTACCCCCGTTTGTAGTAGGGTGTTCAGTGGGTGTAGTATGGTAGACAAATTCGGCAAGAACTTATGGTAGTAGTTCACCAGCCCGAGGAACGACCTCAGTTGTGACACATTTTCCGGTGCTGGAGCCTTGACTACTGCCTCAATCTTTTCAGGGGACTTATGTAACCACTCTTTATCAATAACGTGGCCACAATACGAGATCTGATTCTGGAAAAACTTGCATTTGTGGCGATTAGCTCAGAGCCCATATTCCTTCAATCTAGTGAGCACCTGCTCCAGATTGGCGAGGTGATCACTGTCAATTTCGCCCGTGACCAGGATTTCGTCCAAATAACACTGGGTCCCTGGAATCCCTTGCAGGACTTGTTCCATTGCCCTTTGCCAAATAGCCGGAGCTGATGCTACCCCGAACACCAGCCGATTGTATTGGTAGAGACCTTTATGAGTGTTGATCGTGAGGTACTGTTTCGAGGCTTCTTCTACCTCCATTTGCAGGTACGCCTGGGCCAGATCAATCTTAGTGAAGTGTTTCCCTCCAGATAGCGAGGCGAAAATATCTTCAATCCGCGGAAGCAGATATTGTACAGTGTGAAGGACTGGGTTCACTGTCACCTTAAAGTCCCCACAGATGCGAACCTTCTTTGGTTCCCCAGGCGTATTACTCAATGACCTCTTCATTACAGGAACGATAGGTGTAGCCCACTCGCTCCAGTCCACTTTGGACAGTACTCCTGAACGTTCCAAACCTTCCAGCTCTGCTTCGACGGCTGGGCGGATCGCATAAGGTCTGGCCTTAAAAAACTTTGAGCTTGCATTTTCCTCTATTTTGATCATCACTGTTATGCCTTTTAGTGTTCCGAATCCCTGCTGGAACACTTCTTGTGCATCAGTTAGCATTTTTGACAGTCGTCCAGGTGTGATGTCGTCATCCTTTTTGGCATCTACAGTCAGTGCTTGTATGGAATGCCAATCTAGCTGTATCTTCCGGATCCATTCACGTCCTAGTAGTGGTGGTCCTCCATCTGGCAATACATATAGGTCCATTTTTGGTGTTTCCTTGCCGTTACATATAACGTTCACCCTTATTTTTCCTTCGGGGTAGACTTTTTGCCCCGTGTACATCTTCAAGACAATCTTTGTATCTCTCAAGGGTCTATGTGAGAATAGCCGCTTTTAGACCCTTCCGTTTATGACTGTTAGGGCTGATCCTGTGTCCAATTCCATTTTCACTTGGACTCCTGCTATCTTGAGCGTGACCCAGATAGCTTGGTGATCCTCCGTTTTGATCACATTATGTAGTTTCAGACAACCCAGCTCCTTGCTTCCGGAGTCTGTATCACTCTTCTGTTCATCTGAACTATTCTCCGTCACCTTATGTACCTTCTTGTACTTCTCCTGTGGAGATTTCTTGCTGCTGGTTTTCTTTCCCGACCTGCAGAATCTTGCTTTGTGTCCTAATTTTTTCCACACTGTCTGCACACTTTGTCCTTGAACCAGCAATCCTTATGGTCGTGTGTTGTTCTGCCACAGCGATAGCACTTCACTGTTCTGTATGACATTTCATTTGTGCCATATTCTTGCGGTCTCCGTTGTATCTCTGCAGCGTCCCGTGCTGTTGCTTCGTGTGATACTGCAATGCTGAAAGCCTTGTCCAGCGTAAGATCCTTTTCTGATAGAAGCCGTTTCTGGGTTCCTTCACTTTGAAGCCCACACACAAACTTGTCCCTTAAAGTATCTGCTAGTCCCGTTCCAAACTGGCAGTGTTTTGATAGCTTGCACAGTTCCGTTAAATACTTAGCATTACTTTCATCTTTATGCTGGTTCCTTTTGTGAAACTTAAATCTTTCTGCTATCAGCAGCGGTGTGGGGTTTAAGTGGTCCTGTAGGATTGACACTATGTTTTCAAAATCCTTTTCTACTGGCTTCTCTGGGGTTACTACGTTTCGTAGTAAGCCATACGTTTTCGCACTCATTGAATTCAACAATACCAGCGCTTTCTTGTCATCTGGCACTTCATTCGCCTTGCAGTATACTTCTATGCGTTCGACATATGTCGTCCAATCTTCGACTTCATTGTCGAACGCTTTAATACTGCCACTCTTCAGCATTTTTGGGTGTGGTTAGACTGGCTTAAAATGGCGTCTCACGCGCTTTCCTTTCTTCCCCGCTGCGGCTTAAAATGGCGTCTCCCGCGCTGCTGCCAACGCCGCTCTCGGCGGTCCTCACGGCAAATGGCGACGCCCTGTGGGTTTCGTGCGCTGCTCCTGCGCTGCTGCCAACGCCGCTCTCTGCGGTCCTCGTGGCAATGGCAGCGCCTCGCGTTTTCCTGCGCGCCTCTCTCCCCCGTTGATGCTGCTCAGCCCTTGACCACCGGCTGTGCTCTGTTCTCTCTCGTCTCTCTCCCCCGTTGATGCCGCTCGGTCCTGAACACTGGCTGCACCCTGTGCGCTCTGCCCTCTCTCTCTCCCCCGTTGACACTGCTCAGCCTTTTTCTGTGCCGCTCGGTCGGGCTCTAGCCCATCGCTGTCCGGGAAGTGTCTGTGCAGTACCTGTTGCCAGCCCGTTTCGCTGGACCACCGTGACTGGAAAGCCAAGCCTGGCTCTCGACAGCCTCCCCTGCGATGCTCAAATCTCCGCTGGATGACTGGGCGGTTGCCCGTGGCCGACGCCCGTGCTTCTGGGCTCGACCTTCTTCCACTGTTCTCCAGGAGCGAATCCCTGGGAGGTGATGCAGAGTTGCATGTAGGTTCGAACTTGCTCGTCACCACTGTTACGTCTGTGTAATAATAAGAAAAGGACTGCAGAGAACGGTACAACAGGTGTTTACTCAACTTGGTTCAAACTGCAACTTAAACAACAGATTACTACTCAGCGTTATATACAGGTGTGGTCACTGCCGGTACTACAGTATACATGAGCTGTAGAAAGTAGTTCCCTCCTTAAAGGTACATACATTACAATAGTCAACAATCCAATTGTGCTATCTCCAGGTTTCACCGTCGTGTTTCAGAACAGGCGTGCTTCACGTGGGAAAATGGTTAAAATCGCAAAGGCATATCAAAATGAGATTATAGAGGCAATTTAATGCTTGTTAAGGGCCTTAATGGACTATCCCGCCTCTTGGAGGCGTGACGGAGACGGGACCAGTAGACAAATATCAGGAGATGATTACTACCTGTCCCAAATACCAGGAGATGATTACTATCAGTGCCAAATATCAGGAGATTGTTACGAGCAGTCCCAAATATCAGATGGTTACTATCTGTCCCAAATATCAGGAGACAGTTACTATTTGTCCCAAATATCAGGAGATGGTTACTAGCTGAACCAAATATCAGCAGATGGTTGCTAACTGTTCCAAATATGAGGAGCTGGTTACTAGCTGTCTACAATATCAGGAGATGGTCACTATCTGTCCTAAATGTCTATAGATGGTTACTACCTGTCTCCAATATCAGGAGATGTTTACTATCTGTCCCAAATATCAAGAGATGGTTACTAGCTATCCCAAATATCAGGAGATGGTTATTAGCTGTCCCAAGTATTAGAAAATGCTTACTATCTGCCACAAATATCAGAAGATGTTTACCTTATGTCTCCAATATTAGGAGATGTTTACTATCTGTCTCCAATATCAGGAGATGTTTACTCTCTGTCCCAAATATCAGGAGATGGTTACTACCTGTCCCAAATATCAGGAGATGGTTACAAGCTGTCCCAAGTATCAGGAGGTGGTTATGATCTGTCCCTAATGCTAGGAGATGGTTAATCTCCGTCTCTAATATCAGGAGAAAGTTAATCTCTGTCCCAAATTAGAATATGGATATTGCTGACCCAAGTATCAGGGGATGGTTACTCTCTGTTCCAAACATGAGGAGATGTTTACAATCTGTCCCAAATATCAGGAGATAGTTACTATTTTCTCCAATATAAGGGGAAGGTTACTATCAGTCCCAAATGTGATGAGATGGTTGCTAGCTGTCTCCAATATCAGGAGATGGTTACAAGCTGTCCAAATATCAGTAGGTGGTTACGATCTGTCCCTCATATCAGCAGATGTTTAATCTCTGTCCCAAATATCAGGATATGGATACTAGCTGACCCAAATTTCAGGGGATGGTAACTATCTGTCCCAATTATCTGTAGGTGATAACTTTCTGTCCCAAATATCAGGAGATGGTTACAAGCTGTCCAAATATCAGGAGGTGGTTATGATCTGTCCCTATTATTAGGAGATGGTTAATCTCTGTCCCAAATATCAGGATATGGATACTAGCTGACCCAAGTATCAGGAAATGGTTACAATCTGCCCCAAATATTAGGAGCTCTTTACTATCTGTCTCCAATATCAGGAGATGCTTACTAGCTGTCCCAAATATCGGGAGATGTTTACTATCTGTCCCAAATATCAAGAGATAGTTAATAGTTAACTCAAATATCAGGAGATGGTTACTATCTGTCCTAAATATCTATAGATGATTACTATCTGTCTCCAATATCAGGAGATGTTTACTATCTGTGGTTACTAGATGTCCCAAATATCAGGAGATGGTTACAAGCTGTCCCAAGTATCAGGAGGTGGTTATGATATGTCCCTAATGCTAGGAGATGCTTAATCTCTGTCTCTAATATCAGGAGAAGGTTAATCTCTGTCCCAAATTAGAATATGAATATTGCTGACCCAAGTATCAAAGGATGGTTACTCTCTGTTCCAAATATGAGGAGATGTTTACAATCTGTTCCAAATATCAGGAGATAGTTACTATTTTCTCCAATATAAGGGGATGCTTACTATCAGTCCCAAATGTGATGAGATGGTTGCTAGCTGTCTCCAATATCAGGAGATGGTTACAAGCTGCCCAAATATCAGGAGGTGGTTACGATCTGTCCCTCATATCAGCAGATGTTTAATCTCTGTCCCAAATATCAGGATATGGATACTAGCTGACCCAAGTATCAGGAAATGGTTACTATCTGCCCCAAATATTAGGAGCTCTTTACTATCTGTCTCCAATATCAGGAGATGTTTACTAGCTGTCCCAAATATCGGGAGATGGTTACTCTCTGTCCCAAATATCAAGAGATAGTTAATAGCTAACCCAAATATCAGGAGATGGTTACTATCTGTCCTAAATATCTATAGATGGTTACTATCTGTCTCCAATATCAGGAGATGTTTACTATCTGTGGTTACTAGATGTCCCAAATATCAGGAGATGGTTACAAGCTGTCCCAAGTATCAGGAGGTGGTTATGATCTGTCCCTAATGCTAGGAGATGGTTAATCTCCGTCTCTAATATCAGGAGAAAGTTAATCTCTGGCCCAAATTAGAATATGGATATTGCTGACCCAAGTATCAGGGGATGGTTACTCTCTGTTCCAAACA
The DNA here is from genome assembly GCF_052327205.1 of Somniosus microcephalus. NCBI lineage: Eukaryota > Metazoa > Chordata > Chondrichthyes > Squaliformes > Somniosidae > Somniosus > Somniosus microcephalus. The sequence continues at coordinate 127,955,075 of NC_140997.1, forward strand.
TGAGGAGATGTTTACAATCTGTCCCAAATATCAGGAGATAGTTATTATTTTCTCCAATATAAGGGGAATGTTACTATCAGTCCCAAATGTGATGAGATGGTTGCTAGCTGTCTCCAATATCAGGAGATGGTTACAAGCTGCCCAAATATCAGTAGGTGGTTACGATCTGTCCCTCATATCAGCAGATGTTTAATCTCTGTCCCAAATATCAGGATATGGATACTAGCTGACCCAAATTTCAGGGGATGGTAACTATCTGTCCCAATTATCTGTAGGTGATAACTTTCTGTCCCAAATATCAGGAGATGGTTACAAGCTGTCCAAATATCAGGAGGTGGTTATGATCTGTCCCTATTATTAGGAGATGGTTAATCTCTGTCCCAAATATCAGGATATGGATACTAGCTGACCCAAGTATCAGGAAATGGTTACAATCTGCCCCAAATATTAGGAGCTCTTTACTATCTGTCTCCAATATCAGGAGATGTTTACTAGCTGTCCCAAATATCGGGAGATATTTATTATCTGTCCCAAATATCAAGAGAGAGTTAATAGTTAACCCAAATATCAGGAGATGGTTACTATCTGTCCTAAATATCTATAGATGATTACTATCTGTCTCCAATATCAGGAGATGTTTACTATCTGTGGTTACTAGATGTCCCAAATATCAGGAGATGGTTACAAGCTGTCCCAAGTATCAGGAGGTGGTTATGATCTGTCCCTAATGCTAGGAGATGCTTAATCTCTGTCTCTAATATCAGGAGAAGGTTAATCTCTGTCCCAAATTAGAATATGAATATTGCTGACCCAAGTATCAAAGGATGGTTACTCTCTGTTCCAAATATGAGGAGATGTTTACAATCTGTTCCAAATATCAGGAGATAGTTACTATTTTCTCCAATATAAGGGGATGCTTACTATCAGTCCCAAATGTGATGAGATGGTTGCTAGCTGTCTCCAATATCAGGAGATGGTTACAAGCTGCCCAAATATCAGGAGGTGGTTACGATCTGTCCCTCATATCAGCAGATGTTTAATCTCTGTCCCAAATATCAGGATATGGATACTAGCTGACCCAAATTTCAGGAGATGGTAACTATCTGTCCCAACTATCAAGAGATGGTTACCAGCTATCCCAAATATGAGGAAATGTTTGCGATCTGTCCCAAATATCATGAGATGGTTATGATCTGTCCCAAATATCAGGAGATGGTTACTACCTGAACCAAATATCAGGAAATGCTTACTATCTGCCCCAAATATCAGGAGATGTTTACTACCAGTCTCCAATATCAGGAGATGGTTACTAGTTGTCTCCAATATCAGGAGATGGTTACAAGCTGTCCCAAATATCAGGAGGTGGTTATGATCTGTCCTTAATATCGGGAGATGAATTATTCTCTGTCCCAAATATCAGGATATGGATACTAGCTGACCCAAATATCAGGGGATGGTTACTCTCTGTTCCAAGCATGAGGAGATGTTTACTATCTGTCTCCCATATCAGGAGATGGTTACTAGCTGTCTCCAATATCATGAGATGGTTAGTAACTGTCCCAAATATCAGGAGATGGTCACTAGCTGAACCAAATATGAGGAAATGGTTACTATCTGTCCCAAATATTACGAGATCTTTACTATCTGTTTCCAATATCAGGAGCTGGTTACTATCTGTCTCCAATATCAGGAAATGTTTACTATCTGTCCCAAATATCAGGAAATGTTTACTACCTGTCCCAATTATATGTAGATGATAACTTTCTGTCCTAAATATCAGGAGATGTTTACAAGCTGTCCCAAATATCAGAAGGTGCTTATGATCTGTCCCTATTATTAGGAGATGGTTAATCTCTGTCCCAAATATCAGGATATGGATACTAGCTGACCCAATTATCAGGAAATGGTTACTATCTGTCCCAAATATTAGGAGCTCTTCACTATCTGTCTCCAATATCAGGACATGTTTACTAGCTGTCCCAAATATCGGGAGATGGTTACTACCTGTCCCAAATATCAAGAGATAGTTAATAGCTAACCCAAATATCAGGAGATCGTTACTATCTGTCCTAAATATCTATAGATTGTTACTATCTGTCTCCAATATCAGGAGATGTTTACTATCTGTGGTTACTAGCTGTCCCAAATATCAGGAGATGATTACAAGCTGTCCCAAATATCAGGAGGTGCTTATTATCTGTCCCTAATACTTGTGCTCCAGAACTAGCTGCGCCCCTAGCCGAGCTGTTCCAGTACAGCTACAACACTGGCATCTACCCGGCAATGTGGAAAATTGCCCAAGTATGTCCTGTATACATAAAGCAGGACAAATCCGACCCGGCCAATTACCGTCCCATCAGTCTACTCTCAATCATCAGCAAAGTGATGGAAGGTGTCGTCGACAGAGCTATCAAGCGGCACTTACTCAGCAATAGCCTGCTAACTGATGCCCAGTTTGGGTTCCACCAGGGCCACTCAGCTCCTGACCTCATTACAGCCTTGGTCCAAACATGGACAAAAGAGCTGAACTCAAGAGATGAGGTGAGAGTGACTGCCCTTGACATCAAGGCAGCATTTGATCGAGTGTGGCATCAAGGAGCCCTAGCAAACCTGAAGTCAATGGGAATCAAGGGGAAAACTCTCCATTGGTTGCAATCATACCTAGCACAAAGGAAGTTGGCTGTGGTTGTTGGAGGTCAGTCATCTCAATCACATGACATCACTGCAGGAGTTCCTCAGGGCAGTGTCCTAGGCCCAACCATCTTCAGCTGTTTCATCAATGACCTTCCCTCCATCATAAGGTCAGAAGTGGGGATGTTCGCTGATGATTGCACACTGTTCAGCAGCATTCGAGACTCGTCAGGTACTGACGCAGGCCGTGTCCATATGCAGCAAGACCTGGACAACATTCAGACTTGGGCTGAAAAGTGGAAAGTAACATTCGCACCACACAAGTGCCAGGCAATGACCATCTCCAACAAGCGAGACTCTAACCATCTCCCCTTGACATTCAATGGCATTACCATCGCTGAATCCCCCACTATCAACATCCTGGGGGTTACCATTGATCAGAAACTAAACTGGACCAGCCATATAAATACTGTGGCTACAAGAGCAGGCCAGAGGCTGGGAATTCTGCGGCAAGTGTCTCATCTCCTAACTCCCCAAAGCCTTTCCACCATCTACAAGGCACAAGTCAGGAGTGTGATGGAATACTCTCCACTTGCCTGGATGAGTGCAGCTCCAACAACACTCAAGAAGCTCGACACCATTCAGGATAAACCAGCCCGCTTGATTGGCACTCCATCCACCACCTTCAACATTCACTCCCTCCACCACCGGCGCACTGTGGCTGCAGTGTGTACCATCTACAAGATGCACTACAGCAACTCGCCAAAGCTCCTTCAACAGCACCTTCCAAACCCGCGACCTCTATCACTTAGAAGGACAAGGGCAGCAGACGCATGGGAACATCACCACCTACAAGTTCCCCTCCAAGCCACACACCATCCTGACTTGGACCTGTATCGCCATTCCTTCACTGTCGCTGGGCCAAAATCCTGGAACTCCCTTCCTAACAGCATTGTGGGTGTACCTACACCATATGGACTGCAGCAGTTCAAGAAGGCGGCTCACCACCATCTTCTCAAGGAAAATTAGGGATGGGCACGAAATGCAGGCCTAGCCAGCGACGCCCACATCCCATCAATGAATTTTTAAAAAATTAAAAAATCTCTGTCTCTAATATCAGGAGATGGTTAATCTCTGTCCCAAATTAGAATATGGATATTGCTGACCCAACTATCAGGGGATGGTTACTCTCTGTTCCAAACATGAGGAGATGTTTACTATCTGCCTAAAAATTTCAGGAGATGGTTACAATCTGTCCCAAATATCAGGAGATGGATACTATCTGTCCCAAATATCAGGAGATGCTTACTATCTGCCCCAAATATCAGGAGATGATTACTATATGTCTCCAATATCAGGAGATAGTTACTATTTTCTCCAATATAAGGGGATGGTTACTAACAGTCCCAAATATGATGAGATGGTTGCTAGCTGTCTCCAATATCAGGAGATGGTTACAAGGGGCCCAAATATCAGGAGGTGGTTACGATCTGTCCCTCATATCAGGAGGTGTGTAATCTCTGTCCCAAATATCAGGATATGGACACTAGCTGACCCAAATATCAGGAGATGGTAACTATCTGTTCCAACTATCAAGAGATGGTTACCAGCTATCCCAAATATGAGGGGATGTTTGCAATCTGTCCCAAATATCAGGAGTGATAGAAGATTTGAGGTTAGGATCAGATCAGCCATGATCTTATTGAATGGTGGAGCAGGCTCGAGGGGCCGATTGGCCTACTCCTGCTCCTATTTCTTACGTTCTTATGTTCTTATGATCTGTCCCAAATATCAGGAGATGGTTACTAGCTGAACCAAATATCAGGAGATGTTTACTATCTGTCCCAAATATCAAGAGATGTTTACTATCTGTCTCCAATATCAGGAGATGGTTACTAGCTATCGCAAATATCAGAAGATGGTTACTATTTGTCACAAATATCAAGAGATGGTTACTACCTATCCCAAATATCAGGAGATGCTTACTATCGGCCCCAAATATCAGGAGATGTTTACTATCAGTCTCCAATATCAGGAGATTGTTACTAGTTGTCTCCAATATCAGGAGATGGTTAAAAGCTGTCCCAAATATCAGGAGGTGGTTATGATCTGTCCTTAATATCGGGAGATGAATTATTCTCTGTCCCAAAATATCAGGATATGGATACTAGCTGACCCAAATATCAGGGGATAGTTACTCTCTGTTCCAAGCATGAGGTGATGTTTACTATCTGTCTCCCATATCAGGAGATGGTTACTAGCTGTCTCCAATATCATGAGATGGATAGCAGCTGTCCCAAATATCAGGAGATGGTCACTAGCTGAACCAAATATGAAGAAATGGTTACTCTCTGTCAAAAATATTTTGAGATCTTTACTATTTGTCACCAATATCAGGAGATGGTTACTAGCTGTCCCAAATATCAGGAGATGGTTACTATCTGTCCCAAATATCAAGAGATAGTTAATAGCTATCCCAAATATCAGGAGATATTTGCGATCTGTCCCAAATATCAGGAGATGGTTACTATCTGTCTCCAATATCAGGAGCTGGTTACTAGCTGTCTCCAATATCTGAACATGGTTACAATCTGTCCCAAATATCAGGAGATGGTTACTATCTGTCTCCCATATCAGGAGATGGTTACTATCTGTCCCAAATATCCAGAGATGGTTGCGATCTCTCTCCAATATCAGGAGATGTTTACTATCTGTCCCAAATATCAGGAGGTGGTTATGATCTCACAGACCTCACAGAAACCCCACAGTGCAGATAGAGACCATTTCGGCCCATCGAGCCTGCACCGACACATATCCCACCCGATCCCCGTAACCCCTACACCAACACATATCCCACCCTATCCCCGTAACCCCACGTATTTAATCCCCCTAACACTAAGGGTCAATTTATCATAGCCAATCAACCTAACCTGCACATCTTTGGACTGTGGGAGGAAACCGGAGCACCCGGAGAAAACCCACGCAAACACAGGGAGAATGTGCAAACTCCACACAGACAGTCGCCCGAGGCCGAATTCGAACCCGGGTCCCTGGTGCTGTGAGACAACAGTGCTAACCACTATGCCACTGATCTGTCCCTATTATTAGGAGATGGTTAATCTCTGTCCCAAATATCAGGATATGGATACTAGCTGACCCAAGTATCAGGAAAAGGTTACTATCTGTCGCAAATATTAGGAGCTCTTTACTATCTGTCTGCAATATCAGGAGATGTTTACTAGATGTCCCAAATATCGGTAGATGTTTACTACCTGTCCCAAATATCAAGAGACAATTAATACCTAAACCAAAAATCAGGAGATGGTTACTATCTGTCCTAAATATCTATAGATGTTTGCTATCTGTCTCCAATATCAGGAGATGTTTACTATCTGTGGTTACTAGCTGTCCCAAGCATGAGGAGATGTTTACTATCTGTCTCCCATATCAGGAGATGGTTACTAGCTGTCCCAAATATCAGGAGATGGTTACAAGCTGTCCCAAATATCAGGAGGTGGTTATGATCTTTCCATAATATTAGGAGATGGTTAATCTCTGTCTCTAATATCAGGAGATGGTTAATCTCTGTCCCAAATTAGAATATGGATATTGCTGACTCAAGTATCAGGGGATTGTTTCTCTCTGTTCCAAACATGAGGAGATGTTTACTATCTGTCTAAAAATTTCAGGAGATGGTTACTATCTGTCCCAAATATCAGGAGATGGTTACTAGCTGTCCCAAATACCAGGAGATGCTTACTATCTGCCCTAAATATCAGGAGATGATTACTATATGTCTCCAATATCAGGGGATAGTTACTATTTTCTCCAATATAAGCGGATGGTTGCTATCAGTCCCAAATATAATGAGTTGGTTGCTAGCTGTCTCCAATATCAGGAAATGGTTACAAGCTGCCCAAATATCAGGAGTTGGTTACAATCTGTCCCTCATATCAGGAGATGATTACTATATGTTTCCAATATCAGGAGATAGTTACTATTTTCTCCAATATGAGGGGATGGTTACTATCAGTCCCAAATATGATGAGATGGTTGCTAGCTGTCTCCAATATCAGGAGATGGTTATAAGCTGCCCAAATATCAGGAGGTGGTTACGATCTGTCCCTCATATCAGGAGGTGTTTAATCTCTGTCCCAAATATCTGGATATGGATACTAGCTGTCCCAAATTTCAGGAGATGGTAACTATCTGTCCCAACTCTCAAGAGATGGTTACCAGCTATCCCAAATATGAGGAAATGTATGCGATCTGTCCCAAATATCAGGAGATGATTATGATCTGTCCCAAATATCAAGCAATGGTTACTAGCTGAACCAAATATCAGGAGATGGTTATTATCTGTCCCAAATATCAAGAGATGTTTACTATCTGTCTCCAATATCAGGAGATTGTTACTAGCTATTCCAAATATCAGAAGATGGTTACTATCTGTCACAAATATCAAGAGATGGTTACTACCTACCTCAAATAGCAGGAGATGGTTAATAGCTGTCCCAAATATCAGGAAATGCTTACTATCTGCCCCAAATATCAGGAGATGTTTACTACCAGTCTCCAATATCAGGAGATGGTTACTAGTTGTCTCCAATATCAGGAGATGGTTACAAGCTGTCCTAAATATCAGGAGGTGGTTATAATCTGTCCTTAATATTGGGAGATTAATTATTCCCTGTCCCAAATATCAGGACATGGATACTAGCTGACCCAAATATCAGGGGATGGTCACTCTCTGTTCCAAGCATGAGGAGATGTTTACTGTCTGTCTCCCATATCAGGAGATGGTTACTAGCTGTCTCCAATATCATGAGATGGGTAGTAGCTGTCCCAAATATCAGGAGATGGTCACTAGCTGAACCAAATATGAGGAAATGGTTACTATCTGTTCCAAATATTACGAGATCTTTACTATCTGTCACCAATATCAGGAGATGGTTACTAGCTGTCTCCAATACCATGAGATGGTTTGTAGCTGTCCCAAATATCAGGAGATGGTTACTACCTGTCCCAAATATCAGGAGATGGTTACTATCTGTCCCAAATGTCAGGAGATGGTTACTAGCTGTCCCAAATACCAGGAGATGCTTACTGTCTGCCCCAAATATCAGGAGATGATTACCATATGTCTCCAATATCAGGGGATAGTTACTATTTTCTCCAATATAAGGGGATGGTTACTATCAGTCCCAAATATGATGAGATGGTTGCAAGCTGTCTCCAATATCAGGAGATGGTTACAAGCTGCCCAAATATCAGGAGGTGGTTACGATCTGTCCCTCAGATCAGGAGATGATTACTATATGTCTCCATTATCAGGAGATAGTTACTATTTTCTCCAATATAAGGGGATGGTTGCTATTTGTCTCCTATATCAGGAGATGGTTACAAGCTGTCCCAAATATCAGGAGGTGGTTATGATCTGTCCTTAATATCGGGAGATGAATTATTCTCTGTCCCAAATATCAGGATATGGATACTAGCTGACCCAAATATCAGGGGATGGTCACTCTCTATTCCAAGCATGAGGAGATGTTTACTATCTGTCTCCCATATCAGGAGATGGTTACTAGCTGTCTCCAATATCATGAGATGGTTAGTAGCTGTCCCAAATATCAGGAGATGGTCACTAGCTGAACCAAATATGAGGAAATGATTACTATCTGGCCCAAATATTACGAGATCTTTACTATTTGTCACCAATATCAGGAGATGGTTACTAGCTTTCCCAAATATCAGGAGATGGTTACTATCTGTCCTAAATATCTATGGATAGTTAATAGCTATACCAAATATCAGGAGATATTTGCAATCTGTCCCAAATATCAGGAGATGGTTACTATCTGTCTCCAATACCAGGAGCTGGTTACTAGCTGTCTCCAATATCAGAAGATGGTTACAATCTGTCCCATATATCAGGAGATGGTTACTATCTGTCTCCCATATCAGGAGATGGTTAGTAGCTGTCCCAAATATCAGGAGATGGTTACTATCTGTCCCAAATATCAAGAGATGTTTGCTTTCTGTCCCAAATATCAGGAGATGGTTACTAGCTGTCCCAAATACCAGGAGATGCTTACTATCTGCCCCAAGTATCAGGAGATGATTACTATATGTCTCCAATATCAGGAGATAGTTACTATTTTCTCCAATATAAGGGGATGGTTACTATCAGTGCCAAATATGATGAAATGGTTGCTAGCTATCTCCAATATCAGGAGATGGTTACAAGCTGCCCAAATATCAGGAGGTGGTTACGATCTGTCCCTCATATCAGGAGATGATTACTATATGTCTCCAATATCAGGAGATAGTTACTATTTTCTCCAATATAAGGGGATGGTTGCTATTTGTCTCCAATATCAGGAGATGGTTACAAGCTGTCCCAAATATCAGGAGGTGGTTATGATCTGTCCTTAATATCGGGAGATTAATTATCCTCTGTCGCAAATATCAGGATATGGATACTAGCTGACCCAAATATCAGGGGATAGTTACTCTCTGTTCCAAGCATGAGGAGATGTTTACTATCTGTCTCCCATATCAGGAGATGGTTACTAGCTGCCGACAATACCATGAGATGGTTAGCAGCTGTCCCAAATATCAGGAGATGGTCACTAGCTGAACCAAATATGAGGAAATGGTTACTATCTGTCCCAAATATTACGAGATCTTTACTATTTGTCACCAATATCAGGGGATGGTTAATAGCTATCCCAAATATCAGGAGATATTTGCGATCTGTCCCAAATATCAGGAGATGGTTACTATCTGTCTCCAATCTCAGGAGCTGGTTACTAGCTGTCTCCAATATCAGAAGATGGTTACAATCTGTCCCAAATATCAGTAGATGGTTACTATCTGTCTCCCATATCAGTAGATGGTTACTATATGTCCCAAATATCCGGAGATGGTTACTATCTGTCTCCAATATCAGGAGATGTTTACTATCTGTCCCAAATATCAGGAGGTGGTTATGATCTGTCCCTATTATTAGGAGATGGTTAATCTCTGTCCCAAATATCAGGATATGGATACTAGCTGACCCAAGTATCAGGAAAAGTTTACTCTCTGTCGCAAATATTAGGAGCTCTTTACTATCTGTCTCCAATATCAGGAGATGTTTACTAGCTGTCCCAAATATCAGTAGATGGTTACTATCTGTCTGAAATATCAAGAGATAGTTAATAGCTAGCCCAAATATCAGGAGATGTTTACTATCTATCCTAAATATCTATAGATGGTTGCTATCTGTCTCCAATATCAGGAGATGTTTACTATCTGTGGTAACTAGCTGTCCCAAGCATGAGGAGATGTTTACTATCTGTCTCCCATATCAGGAGATGGTTACTAGCTGTCCCAAATATCAGGAGATGGTTACAAGCTGTCCCAAATATCAGGAGGTGGTTATGATCTGTCCCTAATATTAGGAGATGGTTAATCTCTGTCTCTAATATCAGGAGATGGTTAATCTCTGTCCCAAATTAGAATATGGATATTGCTGACTCAAGTATCAGGGGATTGAACTCTCTGTTCCAAACATGAGGAGATGTTTACTATCTGTCTAAAAGTTTCAGGAGATGGTTACTATCTGTCCCAAATATCAGGAGATGGTTACTAGCTGTCCCAAATACCAGGAGATGCTTACTATCTGCCCCAAATATCAGGAGATGATTACTATATGTCTCCAATATCAGGAGATAGTTACTATTTTCTCCAATATAAGGGGATGGTTACTATCAGTCCCAAATATGATGAGATGGTTGCTAGCTGTCTCCAATATCAGGAGATGGTTACTGTGGTATCCGTGTGTTAATGGAGACACGGAAGGCAGGAGTTGGTTTCACAGGTGTTTACTGAACAAAGTCTGGAGGTGAACTAACAGATACAATACAACATAGAGGCTTATATAGCCCGTGTGGCCATTACCGGCATTACAGTACACAGGGGGCTCTTAAAGGCACATACACCACAATTCCTCCCCTTTTAGACAACCAGTACATAATATTTTAAGTAGCCATTAATTAACATGTTACAAGAACAATAATCTACACATTTGCTGCAGTTAATCAATTATAAGTCAGTCTCTCTGGACGCTTCCTGACTCGGTCCGGATAACGCCTCGGTGGTGTAGTAGTTTCTGGTGGTGTAGTAGGTTCTTTTGGCAAGGCTGATTCGGCTTGAATGCCAGTGTCGGGTTCATCTGGTTCCAGTATCACCGGATCGGAGGTAGATACTATGGGTATCTCTGCTTCATCATTAGGCGTATAGAGTTGTGGTGTAGGTTGTCCCTTTTCGGATGACTCTATGATCTGGTCAGCATGGTGCCTTATTATGCTTTCTCCAATGTCCACGGTATACATCAGTGGTCCTACTCATGTGCAAATAGTTCCAGGCTGCCATTTCTCGGTACGGTAGTCCCGGGCCAAAACTTGTTGACCTATCTGGAAGGTTCTAGTTGGCCTTTCATTCATGCCTTGAAATTGCCGGTTCTCCACGTCCCTTCTGATGTTTGGCTTGATCAAGTCCAGCCGGCATCTTAGGCTTCTATTGAAGAACATCATGGCGGGAGTTTGGTTTGTAACCACATGTGTTGCATTCCTGTATGCAAACAAGAAGTTATCTACCTTATGCTGAAGTTTTATGTCTTCATTACCCATGGCCTTTATGGCCTTCTTGAAGGTCTGGACAAACCTTTCAGCCAATCCATTGGTGGCAGGATGGTATGGGGCGGATGTGTAGTGCTTAACCCCATTGTTTTTTAAGAACTTCCTGAATTCTTCGGACACAAATTGCGGTCCATTATCAGAACAGATCTGTTCAGGCAGCCCATTCCTGGCAAATATGGTCCTTAATACTGTGATGGTTTTTTCCGTGGTGGTGGAGGACATCTTTATTACCTCCGGAGTGTGCATCAACCGCGATTAAGAACATTGAGTCCATAAATGGGCCAGCAAAGTCGATGTGCACCCTTTGCCATGGAGGTGAGGGCCACTCCCATGGATGTAGAGGGGCTTGTGGTGGGGCATTTTGGACCTTCTGGCATCCTAGGCAGCTCTTGGTCATTTCTTCGATGTCTCCATCGATACCTGGCCACCACACAAACGCTCTGGCTAGGTTCTTCATTTTCACTCCACCCAGATGCCCCTCGTGAAGCTCCTTTAGCACTTTATCCTGGAGTTTGGGTGGAATCACCACTCTGGATCCACACATCAAGGTTCCTCGGCACACTGACAGCTGTTCTCTTCTTTGCGAGAATGCTGGCAACAGTGGTTCGCCATGTGCTGGCCATCCCTTCACCGTTAAATCATAGACTCGTGAGAGAGTCGGGTCATTTCTCGTTTCCTTTTCAATGGCAGAATTTGTTACTGGTAGACATTCCACTATGGTTGAGTGGAACATCTCCACTGGGTCTACTGTAGGTGCCTCTTCTACCGTTGGCAGCGGTAGGCGCGATAAACCGTCAGCATTCCCATGCCGTTTAGATCCTTTGTATTCTATGTCATATTGGTGTGCCCCTAGGAAAAGGGACCACCTCTGTAGCCTTTGCGCTGTCATAATGGGAACACACTTTTTAGGGTTGAATATGGAGACGAGGGGTTGATGGTCAGTCAACAAGGTAAATTTTTGTCCGTGTAGGTAATGGTTGAATTTCTTCACTCCCCATACCAGTCTGAGTGCTTCCCTGTCGATCTGGGCATAGTTACGCTCAGCTGAGTTCAATGAGCGTGACGCAAAAGCTATCGGCCGCTCCGAGCCATCAGGGAATCTATGCGATAATACCGCTCCTACGCCGTAAGGGGATGCATCGCATGCCAGTCTGATTGGCAGTGATGGGTTGTAATGAGCCAAAACTTCCTTGGACGTGATCAGGCCTTTGCATATATGGAAGGCACGTTTACAGTCTTCGCTCCATTTCCAAATTACTCCCGTTTGTAGCAGTTCATTAAGAGGGTGCAGAAGAGTTGACAAGTTCGGTAAAAATTTATGATAGTAGTTTATCAATCCCAGGAACGACCTTAATTGTGAGACATTTTCAGGTGCTGGGGCTTTTATGACCACTTCAATTTTTTCAGGTGACTTATGCAACCCTTCCTCGTTAATTATGTGGCCACAATATGATATTTGTTTCTGGAAAAATTCGCACTTGGGTCGATTTGCTCGTAGGCCCCGTTCTCTCAGCCTAGTGAGCACCTGCTCCAAATTGGCAAGGTGCTCGTTGTCGTTTTCTCCTGTTACAAGGATGTCGTCTAGGTAGCATTGAGTCCCTGGAATCCCTTGGAGGACTTCTCCATAGCTCTTTGCCAGATAGCTGGAGCTGATGCTTCTCTGAAAACCAGTCGATTGTACTGGTACAGGCCTTTGTGTGTATTTATCGTGAGATACTTTTTAGAGGCCTCTTCAACCTTCATCTGTAGATATGCCTGTGCCAAGTCAATTTTGGTGAAACATTTCCCTCCAGATAGTGAGGCGAAAATATCTTCTATCCTCGGAAGAGGATACTGTACCATGTGAAGGACCGGGTTACAGTCACTTGAAGTCCCCACAGATGCGAATTTTTCTCTGTTCTTCAGATTTATCATTATTCAACATTTTCTTCATGACCGGGACAATGGGTGTTGCCCACTCGCTCCAATCTATCTTGGATAATACGCCTGCTTTTTCCAAATTCTCCAGCTCTGCCTCGACTGCTGGACGAATTGCGTATGGCACCGGCCTTGCCTTAAAAAACTTGGGAATTGCCGCATCTTCCACTTCTATTGAGGCGGTGATGCCTTTCAAGGTTCCTAGTTTCTGTTGAAACACTTCCTTGGCGTTGGCCAAGATGTCTTTTAATCGTTCAGGTATGACGTCATCATCATTTTTTTTCTTACTGGTCACCGTCAGTGCCTGAATGGAGTGTCAGTCTAAACGTACCTTCCTGATCCATTCACGTCCCAACAGCGGTGGACCACCATCTTGCAGAACGTATAAATACAACTTCTGTATTTCCTTGCCGTTGTATACAACAGACACCCTTATTTTCCCTTTGGGGTATACTTTCTGCCCCGTATATGTTTTTAAGATAATGGATGTGTCTTTCAAAGGTATATGCGGAAATAGCCGCTCATAATCCCGTCGACTTATGACGGTCAGAGCTGATCCTGTATCTAGCTCCATTTTAACTGGGGACCCCGCTATCGTGAGGGTAACCCAAATGGTCTGGTAATCTTCTTTGGCAATTACATTATGTAATTTGAGACAGCTTAGTCTCTTGTTTCCGGAGTCGCTTTCGCTCTTCTGGTCTTCGGAGCTACTGTCCGTCATCATTTGTACCTTTCTGTACTTTTCCTTATTGATTTTTTTCCTGTCCGTGGATTTTTTGTGTCCAGATCGGCATACACGTGCAATGTGTCCAATCTTTCCGCATTGCCTGCATGCTTTGTCCTTGAACCAGCAGTCCCTCTGGTCATGGGTGGACCTGCCGCAGCGATAACATCTCTCGAAACCCTGTGTCATTTCATGGGTGCCGAAGCCCTGTGGCTTTTGCTGTATCTCTGCAGCTCCTCTTGCGGCTGCTTCGTATGATACAGCCATACTGAAAGCCTTGTCCAGTGTCAAATCTTTCTCAGAAAGTAGTCTTTTCTGTGTTCCTTCACTTAGGAGACCGCAGACGAATTTGTCTCGAAGAGAATCTGCCAGTCCTGCCCCGAATTGGCAGTGCTTTGATAGCTTCCTTAATTCGGTGAGGTAATCAACGTTACTTTCATTCTTGTGCTGATTCCTCTTGAAAAATTTGAATCGTTCTGCTATCAGCAGCGGTGTTGGGTTTAAGTGCTCCTGTAGGGTATCAACAATCTCCTTAAAATTCTTGTCCTTTGGTTTGGCTGGAGTGATTAAGTTTCATAACAGCCCGTATGTCTTTGCGCCCATTAGATTTAGAAGTACTGATGCCTTTTTATCATCTTTTATTTCATTTGCTGTGCAATATACCTCCACTCTTTCTACATATGTGGTCCAATCCTCTATATCATTATCGAAAGCATTAATATTGCCAGCCTTAAGCATCCTGAAAAAAAAGGCGCCTCCCGCGCTTTCCTTTCTTCCCTGCAGAAAAAAATGGCGCTTCCCACGCTTTCCCGCCGCTGCTGCTGCTGCCAACGCTGTTATCCGCGGTTTTTATTTACAGTTGGAGACTCATTCCCGCCGGACTCTCTGGGACTTTTCCCTCCCTCTGCTTGGTCCCAACACCGACCTGCTTTGCAGCGCCGGCCGTCTCCCGAGTGCTCCCCCCCTCTGTCTCTGTTTGCCTCCGCCTTCGCTGCTCGGCCCCACTGCAGAGCCAGCCGATGGAGCCCCAGCCCGCCGCCCAGGAAGGATTATTGCAGTACCTGCCACCAGCTCGGACACCTCGTCATTTTAAAAAATGTTTTTTTTTTCTCTCTTGCTTTTCTTCGACTTTCGTCTGAGGAATCGATCTCCTTGAGGAGCTGCTGAATTGCAGGTAAGTCCGTTTCCAATTCGTCGCCACTGTTGTATCCATGTGTTAATGGAGACACGGAAAGCAGGAGTTGGTTTCACAGGTGTTGTTGAGTCTGTGTTTCCAAATGTAGTTATGCTGAATAACTGGACACAGACTACAGAAATAATTAAACAGGTCTTTTGTAATTGAGGGTCAGGGCTGAACTGGAATACACTTTGCTCCACAGGGTTGAAATACCGGTGTGGTCACCACCGGTACTACAATGTACAGGAGCCATCAAAAAGTAGTCCATCACCTTAAGGTGTCCTCTTAAGGTGGTACAGGTTACATACACTACAATTCCTCCCCTTTTAGCTTAACAGTGTACACCCCAATTTAAACATTACATGGATAACATATATACAACTTTCACACAAAACTGTTCAAAGATTCAGTCTCTGAGGAGGCCTCCTGATCCGGGCCGGATAACGCCTTTCAGGGGTCTCTGGTTCTCGTTGCTGGGGTGACTCATCCATTTGATCTCCTATGGATTGAACATCATCATGTACGTTCGAGTCTGAGGTAGATGCTACAGGCTCAATAACTTCTTCAACTGGTGTTTCTGCCGTAGACATGGGGTCGACCCTTGTTCTCGATTCCACAAGTTGGTCAGCATGACGTCGTATTACGTTCTCTCCAACGTCTACCGTGTACATCAAGGGTCCTTGTCGGGCATGAATTGTTCCGGATTGCCATTTATCATTCCTATAGTCCCTGGCCAACACTGGTTGTCCTATTTCAAAACTCCGAGTGGCCTTGTGATTTACGTGCTGGAATTGCTTGTTTTCGACTTCCCTGCGCACATTGGGTTTTAACAAATCCAACCGGGACCGCAACCTCCTGTTATAGGACATTATGGCAGGGCTTTGATTTGTCACTGCATGCGTGGCGTTTCGATATGCCATCAGGAAATTGTCCACCTTGTGTTGTAGTGGAATATGGTCTTCGCTCATGGCCTTTATCGCCTTTTTGAACGTTTGTACAAATCTCTCGGCCAACCCATTTGTAGCCGGATGATATGGGGCAGATGTATAGTGTTTCACCCCATTCTTTTTCATGAATTTCTGGAATTCTTCTGACATGAACTGTGGTCCGTTGTCTGAACATATTTGTTCCGGCAACCCATTCCTTGCAAATATGGTTCTTAGAACTGCGATCGTCTTTTCAGAGGTAGTAGTCGACATCTTAATCACTTCTGGCCATTTAGAATGTGCGTCTACTGCTATCAAAAACATGGAATCCATGAATGGACCTGCAAAGTCGATATGCACACGTTGCCATGGGGTTGAAGGCCATTCCCACGGATGCAGCGGTGCAATTGGAGGTGCGTTTTGAACTTTTTGGCACCCTGAGCAGTTTTTAGTCAGATCCTCTATTTGTTTGTCGATACCTGGCCACCACACATAAGCCCCAGCAAGGCTTTTCATCTTGACTCCCCCCAGATGACCTTCATGCAATTCCTTCAGAACTCTCTCCCTTAATTTAGGAGGAATAATCACCCTTGTTCCATACATCAATGTTCCTTGACAGACGGACAGCTGTTCTCGTCTGGCTGAGAATGCTGGTAACAGTGGGTCGCCATGTGTTGGCCATCCCTTCACTGTCAAATCGTAGACCCGAGACAGTGTCGGGTCATTTTGGGTCTCTCTCTCAATACCTGCATTGGTGACTGGTAAGCATTCGATGATGGTCGAGTGAAATATCTCGACAGGGTCAACTGCCGGTGCCTCTTCCGCTGTAGGTAGTGGCAGGCGCGACAGCCCATCAGCATTACCATGTTGCTTTGTACCTTTGAATTTGATATCATATTGATGTGCCCCTAGGAAAAGGGACCATCTCTGAAGCCTCTGCGCCGTCATAACCGGAACACCCTTCTTAGGGTTAAAAATGGAAACCAACGGCTGGTGATCTGTCAGCAGCGTAAACTTTTGGCCTTGCAGGTAATGGTTAAATTTCTTAACTCCCCACACGAGGCTGAGAGCCTCCCTATCTATCTGAGCATAGTTGCGCTCTGCGGAGGTCAATGATCTGGATGCGAATGCGACTGGCCTTTCCAAGCCATTTGGAAACTTATGTGAGAGCACTGCCCCGATACCATATGGAGAAGCACCACAAGCTAAGCGAATAGGCAGCATTGGGTTAAAGTGAGCCAACACTTCCTTAGAGGTGATCAGTGCCTTGCTTTTTTGAAAAGCCCACTTACAATCATCGCTCCACTTCCATGGTATTCCCATTTGCAAAAGAGTGTTCAGCGGGTGTAACACCGTGGATAAATTTGGAAGAAACTTGTGGTAATAGTTAACCAACCCAAGGAACGACCTCAACTGGGATACATTTTCCGGAGCAGGAGCTTTCACAACAGCTTCGATCTTGTCAGGTGACTTATGGAGCCCCTCCTGGTCAATGACGTGGCCGCAGTACGAGATTCGCTTTTGAAAGAGCTCACATTTCTGGCGATTAACTCTGAGCCCATATTCTTTCAATCTGGTGAGCACCTGCTCCAAATTTGCGAGGTGATCCTTATCATCATCTCCTGTAATCAGAATGTCGTCCAGGTAGCATTGTGTGCCTGGAATTCCCTGCAATACCTGCTCCATGGCCCTTTGCCAAATCGCTGGAGCCGATGCCACTCCAAAAACCAGTCTATTATACCGATATAAGCCCTTATGTGTGTTGATCGTGAGATACTGGCGTGACGCTTCATCAACTTCCATCTGTAGGTACGCCTGCGCCAGGTCTATCTTGGTGAAGTGTTTCCCGCCAGACAGCGAAGCGAAGATATCTTCAATCCGCGGAAGCGGATATTGCACCGTGTGAAGAACCGGATTAACAGTGATCTTGAAATCGCCACAGATGCGAACCTTCCCAGGTTCCCCCGGCTTGTTGCTCAACGAACGCTTCATGACAGGAACAATGGGTGTGGCCCATTCGCTCCAGTCCACCTTTGACAGTACTCCTGAACGTTCTAGCCCTTCCAGCTCTGCTTCCACAGCAGGTCGTATCGCATAAGGTACCGGTCTGGCTTTGAAAAATTTTGGGTTTGCATGTTCTTCAACCTTGATGTTTGCCGTAATTCCTTTCAGTGTTCCCAATCCCTGTTGGAACACTTCCTTAGCATCGTCCAATATTTTGGATAGTCATTTAGGTTTGACGTCGTCCTCTTTACAGGAATCTACAGTCAGTGCTTGTATGGAATGCCAGTCCACATTTATTCTCCGGATCCATTCCCGTCCCAGTAGTGGCGGACCTCCATCAGGTAACACATACAAGTCCATTTCCTGACTTTCTTTACCATTGTAGGCCACATTTACTTTTATCTTTCCGATGGGGTATACTATTTGCCCCGTGTATGTTTTCAATACAATCTCCATATCCCTCAGGGGAATGTGCGAGAATAACCTTTTGTAATCTTGCTTATTCATGACCATCAATGCCGATCCAGTGTCCAATTCCATCTTCACTTGGACTCCTGCTATCCGAAGCATGACCCAGATAGCTTGGTGGTCTGCTGTGTTACCCACATTATGTATTTTTAGACAACCCAGTTCCTTACTGCTGGAGTCTGAATCCATCTTCTGTTCATCCGAACTGTTCTCTGTCACCTTGTGTACTTTTTTGTACTTCTCCTGCGGTGACTTTTTGCTGCTGGTCTTCTTTCCTGACCGGCATACTCTCGCTATGTGACCAAGTTTGCCACATTGCCTGCATTCTTTATCTTTGAACCAGCACTGGTTCTGGTCATGCGTTGTCCTTCCGCAACGATAGCACTTTACTGCGCCCAATGCCATTTCATTGGTGCTGAATTCCAATGGCCTTTGCTGTATCTCTGCAGTGCCTCGTGCTGCTGCCTCGTGCGATGCTGCCATGCTGAAAGCTTTGTCCAGCGTAAGATCATTTTTCTCTAGCAGTCGCTTCTGGGTTCCTTCCCTTAGGAGCTCACACACAAACTTATCTCTCAGTGCGTCTGCTAGTCCTGTACCGAACTGACAGTACTTTGATAACTTGCGCAGTTCGATTAAGAATTCAGCGTTGCTTTCCTCTTTAAGTTGAATTCTTTTGTAGAATTTAAATCGTTCTGCTATCAGCAGCGGCGTGGGGTTTAAATGCTCTTGCAGGATAGTAACAATATCTGCGAAACTCTTTCCTACCGGTTTATCTGGTGTTACAAGGTTCCTTAATAACCCGTACGTCTTCGCACCCATCGAGTTTAATAGGGTTAGTGCTTTCTTATCCTCCGGTACCTCATTCGTTGTACAGTAAACTTCGACGCGTTCCACATAAGTGGCCCAATCTTCCACATCGCTATCAAAAGCAGTGATGTTACCCATTTTTGGCATCCTTGTTGAGTTTCCTTTCCTTCGGATATGATTATTATTTTATTTTATTTTTTTCAAAATGGCGGCTTCCCACGCTTGGCGGCTTTTCCCACGCTTGTCTTCTTCCCCCGCCAACTCAAAATGGCGATTACCGCGCTGTTGCCGTTCTCGCCTCCCAGTGGTCCTTTATTTTCCCCTATGCTGCTGCTCTTGTTCCCCGCCGCTCCCGCGGTCCTTGTGGACATAAACGCTTTTCTGGCTGCTGCGCGTCTCTGCCCCGATTGCAGTCCGGCCCCTGACACCGGCTGCGGTCATGTTCTCCGCCCTTTTCGTCATTTCCCTCCCCTTCTCTTACTGACAACTCGGCCGACTTCCTCCCCGTGCCGCTCGATCGGGCTTACCCGCCGCTGTCGTCGAAGGGATGTTCACTGATGTTTGACTTCATGGCCAGAAACCAACCTGGGTTCCCGATTGCCTCCCGTGCTATGCAGTGCCCAGCAGGCTGTTGAGGGTGGATGTCCTTGATCGACGCCCGTTACAGAGGTGAAGCTTCCTTTGATGCAACTGCCGCTAGGTAAGATCAGACTCGTCGCCACTGTTGAGTCTGTGTTTCCAAATGTAGTTATGCTGAATAACTGGACACAGACTACAGAAATAATTAAACAGGTCTTTAGTAATTGAGGGCCAGGGCTGAACTGGAATACACTTTGCTCCACAGGGTTTATATACCGGTGTGGTCACCACTGGTACTACAATGTACAGGAGCCATCAAAAAGTAGTCCATCACCTTAAGGTATCCTCTTAAGGTGGTACAGGTTACACACACTACACGTGTTTACTGAACAAAGTCTGGAGGTGAACTAACAGATACAAGACAATATACAGGCTTATATAGCCCGAGTGGCCATTACCGGCATTACAGTACACAGGGGGCTCTTAAAGGCACATACACCACAATTACAAGCTGCCCAAATATCAGGAGGTGGTTACGATCTGTCCCTCATATCAGCAGATGTTTAATCTCTGTCCCAAATATCAGGATATGGATACTAGCTGACCCAAATTTCAGGAGATGGTAACTATCTGTCCCAACTATCAAGAGATGGTTACCAGCTATCCCAAATATGAGGAAATATTTGCGATCTGTCCCAAATATCAGGAGATGATTATGATCTGTCCCAAATATCAAGCAATGGTTACTAGCTGAACCAAATATCAGGAGATGGTTATTATCTGTCCCAAATATCAAGAGATGTTTACTATCTGTCCCAAATATCAGGAGGTGGTTATGATCTGTCCCTATTATTAGGAGATGGTTAATCTCTGTCCCAAATATCAGGATATGAATACTAGCTGACTCAAGTATCAGGAAAAGGTTACTATCTGTCACAAATATCAAGAGATGGTTACTACCTATCCCAAATATCAGGAGATGGTTAATAGCTGTCCCAAATATCAGGAAATGCTTACTATCTGCCCCAAATATCAGGAGATGTTTACTACCAGTCTCCAATATCAGGAGATGGTTGCAAGCTGTCCTAAATATTAGGAGGTGGTTATGATCTGTCCTTAATATCGGGAGATTAATTATTCTCTGTCCCAAATATCAGGATATGGATACTAGCTGACCCAAATATCAGGGGATGGCCACTCTCTGTTCCAAGCATGAGGAGATGTTTACTATCTGTCTCCCATATCAGGAGATGGTTTCTAACTGTCTCCAATATCATGAGATGGCTAGTAGCTGTCCCAAATATCAGGAGATGGTCACGAGCTGAACCAAATATGAGGAAATGGTTACTATCTGTCCCAAATATTACGAGGTCTTTACTATCTGTCACCAATATTAGGAGATGGTTACTAGCTGTCTCCAATATCATGAGATGGTTAGTAGCTGTCCCAAATATCAGGAGATGGTTACTATCTGTCCCAAATATCAGGAGATGGTTACTATCTGTCCCAAATATCAGGAGATGGTTACTAGCTGTCCCAAATACCAGGAGATGCTTACTATCTGCCCCAAATATCAGGAGATGATTACTATATGTCTCCAATATCAGGAGATAGTTACTATTTTCTCCAATATAAGGGGATGGTTACTATCAGTCCCAAATATGATGAGATGGTTGCTAGCTGTCTCCAATATCAGGAGAAGGTTACAAGCTGCCCAAATATCAGGAGGTGGTTACGATCTGTCCCTCATATCAGGAGATGATTACTATATGTCTCCAATATCAGGAGATAGTTACTATTTTCTCCAATATAAGGGGATGGTTACTATCAGTCCCAAATATGATGAGATAGTTGCTAGCTGTCTCCAATATCAGGAGATGGTTACAAGCTGCCCAAATATCAGGAGGTGGTTATGATCAGCCCCTCATCTCAGGAGATGTTTAATCTCTGTCCCAAATATCTAGATATGGACACTAGCTGACCCAAATATCAGGAGACGGTAACTATCTGTCCCAACTATCAAGAGATGGTTACCAGCTATCCCAAATATGAGGAGATGTTTGCAATCTGTCCCAAATATCAGGAGATGGTTATGATCTGTCCCAAATATAAGGAGATGGTTACTAGCTGAACCAAATATCAGGAGATGGTTATTATCTGTCCCAAATATCAAGAGATGTTTACTATCTGTCTCCAATATCAGGAGATGGTTACTAGCTATCCCAAATATCAGAAGATGGTTACTATTTATCACAAATATCAAGAGATGTTTACTACCTATCCCAAATATCAGGAGATGGTTACTAGCTGTCCCAAATATCAGGAAATGCTTACTATCTGCCCCAAATATCAGGAGATGTTTACTATCAGTCTCCAATATCAGGAGATGGTTACTAGTTGTCTCCAATATCAGGAGATGGTTACAAGCTGTCCCAAATATCAGAAGGTGGTTATGATCTGTCCTTAATATCGGGAGATTAATTATTCTCTGCCCCAAATATCAGGATATGGATACTAGCTGACCCAAATATCAGGGGATAGTTACTCTCTATTCCAAGCATGAGGAGATGTTTACTATCTGTCTCCCATATCAGGAGATGGTTACTAGCTGTCTACAATATCATGAGATGGTTAGTAGCTGTCCCAAATATCAGGAGATGGTCACTAGCTGAACCAAATATCAGGAAATGGTTACTATCTGTCCCAAATATTACGAGATCTTTACTATTTGTCACCAATATCAGGAGATGGTTACTAGCTGTCTCCAATATCAGAAGATGGTTACTATCTGTCCTAAATATCTATATATGGTTACTATCTGTCTCCAATATCAGGAGATGTTTACTATCTGTCCCAAGTATCAGGAGATGGTTACTATTTGTCCCAAATATCAGGAGATGGTTACTAGCTGTCTCCAATATCAGGAAATGCTTACTATCTGCCCCAAATATCAGGAGATGTTTACTATATGTCTCCAATATCAGGAGGCGTTTACTAGCTGTCTCCAATATCAGGATATGGTTACTCCCTGTCCCAAATATCCAGAGATGGTTACTATCTCTCTCCAATATCAGGAGATGTTTACTATCTGTCCCAAATATCAGGAGATGGTTACTATCTGTCCCAATTATCTGTAGATGATAACTTTGTGTCCCAAATATCAGGAGATGGTTACACGCTGTCCCAAATACCAGGTGGTGTTTGTGATCTGTCTCTAATATCAGGAGATGGTTAATCTCTATCCCAAATATCAGGATATGGATATTGCTGA
Organism: Somniosus microcephalus; assembly: GCF_052327205.1. Taxonomy (NCBI): domain Eukaryota; kingdom Metazoa; phylum Chordata; class Chondrichthyes; order Squaliformes; family Somniosidae; genus Somniosus; species Somniosus microcephalus. The sequence continues at coordinate 127,978,263 of NC_140997.1, forward strand.
CCTAAATATCAAGAGATGGTTACTCTCTGTCCCAAACATTAGGAAATGGTTACTATCTGATCCAAATATCAGAAGATGGTTACTATCTGTCTCCAATATCAGGGAATGGTTACTATCTTTATCCAATATAAGGAGTTGATTACTATCTGTCCCAAATATGAGAAGATTGTTGCTAGCTGTCTCCAATATCAGGAGATGGTTACCCCCTGTCCCAAATATCAGAGGACACAATGGGCTCGATTTTGCCAGGCCCGAGGAGGTGGGATTGAAGGCGTGTGAGTTGGTAAAATTGCTAAAGATGGTGGGCGGGCCCGATCCCGCCTCCATCCCACTTCCGAGCAATTTTCCCAAATACATGTTTTCTGACCCCATTTCCATCCTGCCTTCAAGAGGCGGGATAGGCCCTTAAGTCCCTTAACAACCAGTTAAGTGCCTCTATAATCCCATTTTGAGAGGCGTTTCTGACTTGACCACTTTTCCCATTTCCTGAATGTCTACTGTGGAACACGCCAGTGAATCCTGGTGGCCTCACAAGTGGACTGCTTACTAACAGTTGCAGCTCCACCAATAAAAAGGAGTTTTCAACAATCATCATTTGCAGGTGGCGGAACTTTGTCACAGGTCTGGGGGAACTTTTAGCAGGCATACCCATTGTTGTGGAAGTTTGGAGCCTGACACCCATCTCCAATGTGACCTCCTAGGAAGTCCCTCCCACCATCTTCGCTGAGCGCTTCCTCAACTGAGGCATTTACCAGAAGCATGGGAACCATTTATTTCCTTTCCTCCTGAACATCAAATTCTGACGTAGACCAGCCCTGGCAGCAGCAGAACCCTGAACAACAGCAGCACCAACAGCAGCAGCAACAACAGGAGTGCCAAGCTGCTGCTCACCCACTTGAAGCTGCACAGGCCAGAAGGCGCCAGCGTGCGACCACATTGCTGCTCGTGATGCACTCATCTTGGCCAGATTTGCTTAGCCTGCACAATAAAACACTTTTGCCTCGCACCTTCTTATCAGACCATCGACAATGGCCAAAAACCTGCGGATTCCTATCACTCTGACCACCATACTGACAATTGCAAGTCGCCTTAAGCCCTCAATGCGGAAGTCCCATTAGCGAAATGACACACGCCACAACTTCAACAGTTTGCCATCAGGATTTTTTATGACAATAAGCAACTGATGGCTTTTCAAAATTAAACACAACTTTACACCCAAGTGACTGCCCTTGTGACTACTTGTGCATTATCTTCCTCTTATGTGCGCTCCTACGTGGTGCTTCCCCTGTGGCTTCAGCAGATGTGGAGGTCCCTTGCTCACTTTCTTGCTGCTGCTGCCTCAACACCTTTGGCGGGCGTCCTCTGGGGTTGTGAACCTGTGAGGGCTCGGCAACAGGCTGCTGCTCCTGCAGGCTGCTTCTCCTGCAGCTGTGCAGGGGTTGAGACGCCGATCTCAGTTGGGTGGGGACTCTGGTGGGGCTCTGACCAAGGGCTCTGCACTGGCATGGTCGTGTGAGCACTTGGAGAGGAGCCCCCACTTCCTTGTTGTATGACACCAACATCCCTCTCTTGGGTCAGCCCCACTTCAGAGCTAGCAAGTGGCTGGACAGCAGCTTGCTGCACTGCAGGGGGGTGCCATGAGGACCCGTTTCTGCACTGGAAGCCCTACTCGAGAGGATTGCATGAAGGCATGAAGGTCTGGTTTGTTTGCTCAATAGCTGACCATCGCTCCTCAAGAAGTGTCAGTCTATTCTGAACAATTGCCATGTTTTCCATACCCTGGTGACTAAGCTCCTCCATGGACATAGCCATCCTCTACTCTACCATAGCCATCCTCTCTATGGTAGCCAGCCTTACCATGGAGGTAGCCATCCTTTCTAAGAGGTTGCCATCCTTTCCATGGTGATGCGTTCATGCGCCAATGCCTCCACAAAGGCTCTGCTCATGTTTGCAATGGACTCCTCCATTCACTCCACCCTCGCAGCAACCCTGGAGACAAAACCTGCCAGAGACTCCTGCACCTGTCCCTGGAGTTCCAGCACTGCTCTCCTTCTGGATGGGCCCAGAGGCACAGGGTTGACATGCAGTGGAGCTGAGCTGGGAGCGTCATCTCCACTGCAACGAGAACTCTCCACTGCTGTCCCTGTCTCCACCATCTGCTGATGCTCACTTGTGAGCTGTGATACACCAGGTGACAACTCTACTCTATGTCCCGAAGGTCCCACCGAGGTGTGAGTGTCTGCGCTGGTGCAGGGTGCGCTTAATTCTGCTGACGGAACGCCCTCAGATGTTGCAGCTTCCTCTGAGGAGTTTGGAAGCTCAGGCTCTTCCTCCTGGACAATGGGGACGGGGGCTCTCGATGGTCCTGTGGGGGTGTAAAGGAAAGAGTTAGAGATGTGAGGTAAAGGTTGCATGCACATTGAATTGTGCAGCTGATCCTAAGTCAATCTGTTAGAGCATCAGAATCATTATCAGTCACTCATGCAATGTCAATGAGAGAGATGCTAAATGTTGTGTATGTAATATGTGTGCTACTTTGAACCTATGGACAGGACTGCACTACTTGTTGGGCGTAGTGATACGCAGTACCACTCCTGGCCATAGGGGTATAAATAGTACTGTGGGTACTGATCCCCCTCAGTTCCCGCCTGTGGGCATGAAGTAAAGACCTATGTATAGTCCCTACCTCCAACCAGTAAAGGCCTGTTTGAGTTATACGTTTAAGTCTTTGTGTTAATTGTTCAATACAATACACATACTTAACACTGGCGACGAGTCAGGCTCTTACCCTGCGGCAGTTATTCCAGGCGGCTTCGTCCAAAGACAGGACGTTGAAGAGAGGTTTCAATCCTCAACACCCCACTCAAAACTGAAGGGCAGCAGAAATCCTGACAGCTTCCAGCGACTGGAAGGGACAGGCATTAGGACCCTGAAGCCTCCATCAGCTTGTGAACCGGAGTAAAGACAGGACAGGGGAAGAGAGAGAGGTAGGGCGATAGCGATCGGCAGATAAGGGCCGGGCCGCTTTGAAGTGAGGGGCGCAGCCGGGCCAGCGATCGGGACCAAAGATAAGAGCCGCACTCGGACTGAAAGGCGCGGCGGCTGCAGAAGCTCAAGGTGCGAGAGTCGCGGTGCACAGCGCGGGCTATCGATCGCGGCGAAGATAAGGGCCGCACTCGAGGGCTGAAGGGAGACGGCGTCGGGGGACGGGTGAAGACCGCCAAGCGCGGGAAAACCGCCATTTTGTGGGCGGAGGACGACGGCAAGAGCGGGAAGCCGCCATCTTTGATAACAAGTAAAGAAAATAAAATCTGAGAAATTGCAAATCTACAATGCCTAAACACGGGAATATTAGCACCTTTGATAGTGACCTCGAAGATTGGGCCATATATGTTGAAAGAGTAAAAAATTATTGTAAGGCCAATAAAATTCGTGACCAAGATAAAGCTCTAACATTATTAAATTTAATGGGTGCGAAGATGTACGGGCAATTGAAACACCTGTTATCACCAGATGAACCGGCGGATAAGACGTTCGATGAGATTGTTACTGTCCTGAAAGATCATCTAAACCCCACGCCGCTGATGCTAGCGGAACGATTTAAATTTTACGACAGAAGGCAGCTACAGCATGAAAGCAATGCTGAATATTTGCTGGAATTGCGTAAATTAGCGAAATATTGCCAGTTTGGAACGGGATTGACAGATGCACTACGAGACAAATTTGTGTGTGGTTTATTTAAACAGGATACACAAAAGCGACTGCTCGAGGAGAATGAGCTGACGCTTGAGAAGGCGGTCACTATGGCAGCAGCACACGAAGCCACAGCGAGAGGCACGGCAGTAATGCAGCTACGGTCACCGGAGCTCAGTGCACACAAATTGGGTGTGAGTTCTGGCAAATGTTATCGTTGTGGAAAGACAACGCATGATCAGAACCAGTGTTGGTTTAAAAACCAAGAATGTAGAACTTGTGGTAGGCTTGGACATATAGCTAGAGTATGCAGGTCAGGGAAGAAGACCAGCAACAAGAAGTCACCGCAAGGAAAATACGCAAAGGTACACAAGGTGACCGAACAGGAGTCCGATTCAGACGCTAGCAGTAATGAACTGGCTAGCTTAAGCTGTAATGAACTGGCTAGCTTAAGAGTACTCAACGCTGGTAAGGGTGCAGACCTCCAGACAATTTGGGTCACTCTTCAGATAGAAGGAGTCCAAGTAAAACTGGAATTGGACACTGGATCGGCATTGACGGTCATAAATAAGAAAGATTACGGAAAGTTATTCCAACATATTCCCCTACAGGATACGGGGATTATATTGAAAACATACACGGGGCAAAGAGTGTACCCCATTGGGAAAATAGAGGTTGCAGTGGCCCACAAGGGCGAAGACAGTCAAATAATGGACTTATATGTGATATCTGAAGGAGGTCCTCCACTACTAGGACGGGAGTGGATTAGGAAAATGAATATGGACTGGCATTTCCTACAAACAATAACGAGTGAGAACTCGGTGAAGATAGTCGGCCCAGACTCTGGAACGGATGATGGTAAGCCCAACTCAGGTGCAAAAGACAAAGTTTCAGCACAGAATTCCACTGAGCAACAACAACATAGTTTAACTGTGGATTCTGAGTCTGGCAAGTCTACTGATGTGCCCATTTCTGAGGGACACCGGGCTCGAACTCAACTCCATTTCAAACTACAACAGCAATTAGAACAAATGCTTCGCCGTTTTGAGCAAGAGTTGAATGCAACGAAAGAGTTCTTTGATATAGAGTTGGAGAATCTGGAAAGACAACAGAAGCAGCTGATGGAGAAAATGGAGCAGGAGCACACAAAACGTCTGATGTCAGAGGAGTTAACGGTCAGCCAACTCCTGCATATGCTGAAGGACAGGACTCTGAAATGGGAAAAACTTGAACATGAACTTCAATATTCAAACGAAAGGGGTTCGGAGCTCTCAAAGGTTATGGGAAGAGCTGAGGTGGCAACACAGACTGAGATGACTGCAACAGAGCAGCCCTTGGATGCCAAAAGTACGCTGACTCACGTCAACGTAGAACAACAGACCGCTGAAACAGCTGCTCCGGTAGAGGGATTGCATAGTCCGATCAATCAATCTCCAAAGGAAGTTGAAGTATTAAAATCACAAATGAGGTCACTAGTAAACGACTTGCTGAAAGCCCAGAAAAAGCTGGATGCAGAGGTACACATGAAGAAGTCTCTTCAGGAAAGATGTCTGGATTTGGAACAAGAGCTGGCTAACGTCCAGCTAGGTATGGAGGAAATAGACGACCCTCTCACTGGTCTAGCTCAGGACGACACCGAATATTACGATGTCCTGTCCTGCCCAGCTTGTAACTTCGACTCCCAAAGTGCAGAAATCATGGAGGAGCACCAAAAGTCTACGGAACATCGGGAGAAGCTGGCTCTACGACGGAAACAGGAGGAAGAGAAGGAGGAACTGCGCATGCAGCTGGCAGCTGTGGCAGCTGACAATGGAGCCCAGAGAGTCTCCAAGAAGCAGAAAAGGAAAAGTAAAAACAGAAGATGACCCATCTGAACCATTATCACCTCTACCAGATCACACACGTGGTCCCTCCGAACGGAGCCAATTCAGTTCGGAAGTTCAAACTGTTAAATCCATGGAAGGACTATTGAATGAGTCACTCTAGCAACGTGAACCGACTACACCACAGAGATTGAATCTGTGAACTGTTTTCCGCAGAGACTGAATCTGTGATCTGTTTTTGACATGAAGTTATCTATGTATCTATGTTATTCTGTTATGTAAACCTGAAGTTATATATGTATATATGTTATTACGTTATGTTAAATGGGGAGATGACTGTAAAGCTAGGAAGGGAGGAATGTTGTGTATGTAATATGTGTGCTACTTTGAACCTATGGACAGGACTGCACTACTTGTTGGGCGTAGTGATACGCAGTACCACTCCTGGCCATAGGGGTATAAATAGTACTGTGGGTACTGATCCCCCTCAGTTCCCGCCTGTGGGCATGAAGTAAAGACCTATGTGCAGTCCCTACCTCCAACCAGTAAAGGCCTGTTTGAGTTATACGTTTAAGTCTTTGTGTTAATTGTTCAATACAATACACATACTTAACACTAAACTATTCTGTCACCAGCTTGCTGTGATGCGCCTGCCTGTCCATCCCCCACTTGGGAATCCTCCTCGATCCTGACAATTTCCAGGGCCGCCCCCTCTGAGGTGGTGAGCTGGGCTACTGAAGGTGGCCCTCCTCCTGTCCTCGCACTTTCCCTCTTATTGTGGGCTCTCTTTTCCTGCAATGAGGGACACAAGTGGAGTTTCAGTGAGAATGAAAGAGAGAGTGTAGAGAATCCATAGCATAGATGCTTAGAAGGAGACAAAGGGCCCTCCCTATGTGTTGTAAGTTGTCGTTCCGTCGCTGTGATAGGGAGTGTGAGGGCTGCATGGTCGAATAGTTAAGTGAATGTGACCATAGAGAGAGGGAATGGGTAAGGGTGCAGGGATGTCAGTGTCAAGTGGGATGTGGAGGAACAGGTTGGAAAGCAGAGTGCTGATGAGGATAGGTGACGGGGATGAGATTGAGGGTGATGAGAAAGTCATACTCACTTTTTCTATGCGAAGAAGGTCATGAAACCGCTTCCTGCACTGCAGCCAGGTTCTGCGGCACAATGAGATGGCATCGACCTCCTGGGCCACTTGCAGCCACACAGTTTTAGACTGTTGTGGTGACTTTTTTCTCTGAGGATGGGAAGAGCACCTCCATATTAGATCTTGCTCCGTGCACCAGAGCTTGCAGGGAGGGTTCATTGAAGCGAGGTGCACACTTTTGCTTGCTGGTGGACATGGTTGGTAAATGAAGTCCTTCATACAATGTCCAAAGCGTTTCCAGTCTCCAGAAGAAGCAAGGCTCCTTGCAGGCCTTAAATCCAGCAGCGCTGATGTCGTCATCGGAGGTGACTTCCAGGATGGAAAGACTAATTGGGCCAGTGGTTCCCACACGCTGGAAATCAAGTACCCAATTAGGGGAAAATCGCACTTTTATCCCACTTCACATTGGAGTCGGGGCCTGACATGAAAACCAGCTGACATGCCTGACCCCAATGGCAAAATCGAGCCCTTAATATCTGCACCAAATATCAGGAGATGATTGCTAGCTGTCCCAAATATTAGGAGATTGGTACTTTCTGCCCCAAATACCAGGAGTTGTTTACTATCTGTCCCAAATATCAGGAGATGATTAATATCTGTCTCCAATATCAGGAGATGGTTACTATATTTCCCAAATATCAGGAGATGGTTACTATCTGTCCCAATATCAGGAGATGGATACTATCTCTCCCAAATATCAGGAGATGTTTACTAGCGGTCTCCATTATCAGGAGATGGATACTATCTGTCTCTAATATCAGGAAATGATTACTATCTGTCTCCAATATCAGGAGATAGTTCCTATCTGTCCCAAATATCAGGATATGGTTACTATCTGTCCCAAATATCAGGAGATTGTTACTATCTGTCTGTAATATCAGGGATGGTTACTATCTGTCTCCAATATCAGGAAATGTTTACTATCTGTCTCCAATATCAGGAAATGTTTACTATCTGTCTCCAATATCAGGAGATGGTTAATATCTGTCACCAATATCAGGAGATGTTTACTATCTCTTTCCAAAATCATGAGATGGTTACTATCTGTCTACAATATGAGATGTTTACTATCTGTGACAAATATCAGGAGATGTTTACTATCTGTCTCCAACATAAGGAGATGATTACTATCTGTCCCTAATATCAGGAGATGTTTACTATCTGTCCCGAATATCAGGAGATGGTTACTAGCTATCTCTAATATCAGGAGATGGTTACTATCTGTCTGCAATATCAGGAAATGTTGATTATCTGTCCCGAATATCAGGAGATGGTTACTATCTGTCCCAAATAGCAGGAGATGATTACTATCTGTCTCCAATATCAGGAGATGGTTACAATCCCTCCCAAATATCAGGAGTTGGTTACTATCTGTCTCCAAAATCAGGAGATGGTTACTATCTGTCTCCAATATCAGGAGATGGTTACTATCTGTCTCCAATATCAGGAGATGGTTACTATCTGTCTCCAATATCAGGAGATGGTTACTATCTGTCTCCAATATCAGTAGATGGTTGCCAGCTGTCTCCAATACCAGGAGATGGTTACTATCTGTCTCCAATATCAGGAAATGTTTATTATCTGTCCATAATATCAGGAGATGGTTACTAGCTGTCTCCTATATCAGGAGATGGTTACTATCTGTCTCCAATATCAAGAAATATTTACCATCTGTCCTGGATATCTGGAGATGGTTACTATCTGTCTCCAATATCAGGAAATGTTTACTATCTGTCCCAAATAGCAGGAGATGATTACTATCTGTCTCCAAAATCAGGAAATGTTTGCCACCTGTCCCGAATATCAGGAGATGGTTACTATCTGTCCCAAATAGCAGGAGATGATTACTATTTGTCTCCAATATCAGGATATGATTACAATCCATCCCAAATATCAGGAGTTGGTTACTATCTGTCTCCAAAATCAGGTGATGGTTACTATCTGTCTCCAATACAAGAAATGTTTATTATCTGTCCCAAATATCAGGAGATGGTTACCATCTGTCTCAAATATCAGGAGATGTTTATTATCTGTCTGCAATATCAGGAAATGTTTATTATCTGTCCCAAAAATCAGGAGATTGTTTACTATCTGTCCCAAATATCAGGAGTTGGTTACTATTTGTCCCAAATATAAGGAGATGGTTGCTAGCTGTCTGCAATATCTGGAGATGTATCCTATCAGTCCCAATTATCAGGAGATTGTTATTATCTGTCCCAAATATCAGGAGATGGTTAATAACTGTCCCAAATACCAGGTGATGGTTATTAGCTGTCCCAAATATTAGGAGATTGGTACTTTTTGTCCCAAATACCAGGAGTTGTTTACTATCTGTCCCAAATATCTGAAGTTGATTAATATCTGTCTCCAACATCATTAGATGGTTACTACCTTTCCCAAATATCAGGAGATGGTTACAATCTGTCCCAATATCAGGAGATGGATACTATCTCTCCCAAATACCAGGAGATGTTTACTAGCAATCTCCATTATCATTATTGCTAGGGGGATGGAGTATAAAAACAGGGAAGTCTTGCTGCAGTTATACAGGGTATTGGTGAGGCCACACCTGGAATACTGCGTGCAGTTTTGGTTTCCATATTTAAGAAAAGATATACTTGCTCTCGAGGCGGTTCAGAGAAGGTTCACTCGGTTGATTCCGGAGATGAGGGGGTTGACGTATGAGGAAAGGTTGAGTAGGTTGGGACTCTACTCATTGGAGTTCAGAAGAATGAGAGGCGATCTTATCGAAACATATAAGATTGTGAGGGGACTTGATCGGGTGGATGCGGTGAGGATGTTTCCACTGATGGGTGAGACTAGAACTAGGGGACATAATCGAAGAATAAGGGGCTGCCCTTTCAAAACTGAGATGAGGAGAAACTTCTTCACTCAGAGGGTAGTAAATCTATGGAATTTGCTACCCCAGAGAGCTGCGGAAGCTGCAACATTAAATAAATTTAAAATGGAGATAGACAGTTTCCTAGCAGATAAGGGAATTAGGGGTTACGGGGAGAGGGCAGGGAAGTGGATGTGAGTCTAGATTCGGATCAGCCATGATCCTATTGAATGGCGGAGCAGGCCCGAGGGGCCGTATGGCCTACTCCTGCTCCTACTTCTTATTATGTTCTTATGAGATGGTTACTCTCTGTCTGTAATATCAGGAGATGATTACAATCTGTCTCCAATATCAGGCGACAGTTCCTATCTCTCGCAAATATCAGGATATAGTTACTATCTGTCCGAAATATCAGGAGATGGTTACTATCTGTCTGCAATATCAGAGATGGTTTCTATTGGTCTCCAATATCAGGAGGTGGTTACTATATGTCTCCAATATCATGAGACCGTTACCATCTGTCTCCAATATCAGGAAATGTTTATTATATTTCCCGAATATCAGGAGATGGTTACTATCTGTCTCCAATATCAGGAGATGCTTACTATCTGTCTCCAATATCAGGAGATGGTTACTATCTGTCTCTAATATCAGGAGATTATTACTATCTGCCTCCAATGTCTGGAAATGTTGATTATCTGACCCGAATATCAGGATTTGTTTACGATCTGTCTTCAATATGAGGAGATGTTTAGTGTCTGTCTCAAATATCAGTAGATGATTAATATATCTCTCCAATACCAGGAGATGGTTACCATCTGTCCCAAATATCAGGAGATGGTTACTATCTGTCCAAAATACCAGGGGATCGTTACTAGCTGTCCCAAATATCAAGAGAATGTTACCAGCTATCCCCAATATCAGGGGATGGTTACTGGCAGTCCCAAATATCAGGAGATTGTTACTTTCTATCCTAAATACCAGGAGTTTTTTACGATCTGTCCCAAATATCAGGAGATGATTAATGTCTGTCTCCAATATCAGGAGATGGTTACTATCTTTCCCAAATATCAGGAGATGGTTACTCTCACACCCAAATATCAGGAGATGGTTACTATCTGTCCCAAATATCAGGAGATTGTTACTATCTGTCCCAAATATCAGGAGATGGTTACTAACTGTCTCATATCAGGAGATGGTTATTATCTGTCTGCAATATCAGGAAATGTTTATTATCTGTCCATAATATCAGGAGATGGTTACTAGCTGTCTCTTACATCAGGAGATGGTTACTATCTGTCTCCAATATCAGGAGATGGTTACTATCTGTCTCCAATATCAGGAGATGGGTACTATGGGAGAAAAATTCAGTTGGTTGCACCTCCCATTAGTGCCTTAAGAGGGCGCTAATGGGGCACAAAGCAACTAGTGCCCGGGCGCAGCGATTTTTGCGCTGCTCGCAAAATTAACCAGACATTTTGCGGTGGTGCTAAACAATACTGGCCGATCTCCTGCGCACGCAGATCTTGACGTAATTCGAGAGTGCAATGCAATTGTGACGCCCCGGAACAAAAGTTGAGTGGCGCCCCCCTCCTTTCCGCCTGGCGCAACCAAGGACAGGTAGACTGGAATGCTTCCCAGTCACAGCGGGGCTGGGGCAATGCTATTTAAAGGAGGCATCTTCCTGGCTTTTGTGTGGTAGCCATTTTTGCACCACTCATTCTGAGAGAGAGAGAGAGATTTGGAGAGAGACAAAGAGAGAAAGAGAGACTTCTGCATTGAGCCAATGCTGTCTGAGGTAGTTTTGGCTTCTGACCATTGTAATGTATATACCTTTAAGGGAGGAACTACTTTTTACAGCTCATGTATACTGTAGTACCGGCAGTGACCACACCTGTATATAACACTGAGTAGTAATCTGTACACGCAGTTGCAGTGTGAGCCACGTTGAGTAAACACCTGTTGCACCGTTCTCCGCAGTCTGTGTCTTATTAATACACGGACGTAACATTGGCGACGAGGCAGGTTCGAACCTACCTGCAACTCTGCATCACCTCCCGGGGATTCGTTCCTGGAGTTCAGTGGATTGGAGGTCAAGGCCACAGACTCAGGCATCGACCACGGGCAACCATCCAGTCATCCAGCGGAGACTCGAGAATTGCGGGGGAGGCTGTCGAGAGCCAGGCTTAGCTTTCCAGTCGAGGTGGTCCAGCGAAACAGGCTGGCAACAGGTAGTGCGCAGACCCTTCCCGGACATTGGTGGGCTAGAATCCGACCAAGCGGCACAGCAAAGGGCCGAGCAGCATCGACGGGGGAGAGAGAGAGAGGGCAGAGTGCAAAGGGTGCAGCCGGTGTTCAGGGGCTGAGCAGCGTCGGAGAGAGAGAGAGAGAGACGCGCAGAAACCCACGAGGCGCCGCCATTGCCACGAGGACCGCCGAGAGCGGCGTTGGCAGCAGCGCAGGAGAAGCGCGCGAAACCTACAGGGCGCCGCCATTGCCACGAGAACCACCGGGAGCGGGGGAGGAAGGAAAGCGCAGGAGACGCCATTTTAAGCCATTGGGAGACGCCATTTTAAACCACACCCAAAATGCCGAAGAGTGGCAGTATCACAGCATTTGACAATGAAGTCGAAGATTGGACTACATATGTCGAACGAATAGAGGTGTACTGCAAGGCAAATGAGGTGTCAGATGACAAGAAAGCGTCGGTTTTGTTAAATTTAATGGGTGCAAAGACGTATGGTTTATTACGAAATCTAGTAACCCCAACAAAGCCAATGGAAAAGAGTTTTGAAGACATAGTAACGATACTAAAGGAACATTTAAACCCCACACCGCTGCTGATAGCAGAAAGATTCAAGTTTCACAAACGGAACCAGCATAAGGATGAAAGCAATGCTGATTATTTAACAGAACTGCACAAACTATCGAAACACTGCCAGTTTGGAGCGGGACTGGCAGATACCTTAAGGGACAAGTTTGTGTGTGGGCTTCAAAGTGAAGGAACCCAGAAATGGCTTTTATCTGAAAAGGACCTTACGCTGGAAAAGGCTTTCAGCATTGCGGTATCATATGAAGCAGCAGCACGGGGCACTGCAGAGATACAACAGAGACCGCAACAATATGGCACAAACAAAATGTCATATGGAACAGAGAAGTGCTATCGCTGCGGCAGAACAACACACGACCAGAATGATTGCTGGTTCAAAGACAAAGTGTGCAGACAGTGTGGAAAAGTAGGACACATAGCACGAGTCTGCAGGTTGGGAAAGAAAACCAGCAATAAGAAACCTACCAAAGGAAAGTACAAGAAGGTACATAAGATGACGGAGAATAGTTCAGATGAACAAAAGAGTGATAACGACTCCGAAAGCAGGGAACTGAGTTGTCTGAAACTACATAATGTGATCACAACGGAGGATCACTGAACCATTTGGGTCACTCTCAAGTTAGCAGGAGTCCAGGTAAAGATGGAATTGGACACAGGATCAGCCCTAACAGTCATAAACTGACGGGACTACGAGCGGCTATTCTCACACATACCCTTGAGAGACACAAAAATTATTTTGAAGATGTACACGGGGCGAAAAGTCTACCCCAAAGGAAAAATAAGGGTGACCGTTATATGTAACGGTAAGGAAACACCAAAACTAGACCTGTATGTATTGCAAGATGGAGGACCACCATTACTGGGACGTGAATGGATCTGGAAAATACAACTGGATTGGCATTCCATACAGGCACTGACTGTGGCTGGCAAAAAGGATGACGACGTCACACCTGGGCGACTGTCAAATATCCTAACTGACACGAAAGAAGTGTTCCAGCAAGGACTCGGAACACTAAAAGGCATGACAGCGATGATTAAAATTGAAGAAAACGCAAGCCCAAAATTTTTTAAGGCCAGACCGGTACCTTATGCGATCCGCCCAGCCGTCGAAGTAGAGCTGGAGAGTCTGGAACGTTCAGGTGTACTGTCCAAGGTAGACTGGAGCGAGTGGGCTACACCCATCGTCCCTGTGATGAAAAAGTCGTTGAGCAGCACGCCTGGGGAACCAAGGAAGGTTCGCATCTGTGGGGACTTTAAGGTAACAGTGAACCCGGCCCTTCACACCGTACAATATCCATTTCCGCGGATTGAATATATTTTCGCCTCGCTATCTGGAGCGAAACGCTTCACTAAGATTGATCTGGCCCAGGCGTATCTGCAAATGGAGGTAGAAGAAGCATCAAAAAAATACCTCACAATCAACACCCATAAAGGTCTCTACCAATACAACCGGCTGGTATTCGGGGTAGCATCAGCTCCGGCTATTTGGCAGAGGGCAATGGAACAAGTCCTGCAAGGGATCCCAGGGAGCCAGTGTTATTTGGACGACATCCTGGTCACGGGCGAAAATGACAGTGATCACCTTGCCAACCCGGAGCAGGTGCTCACTAGATTGCAGGAATATGGGCTCCGAGCTAACCGCCTCAAATGCGAGCTTTTTAGAAAACAGATCTCGTATTGTGGCCACGTTATCGATAAAGAGGGGTTACATAAGTCCCCAGAGAAGATTGAGGCAGTAGTCAAGGCTCCAGCACCGGATAATGTGTCACAACTGAGGTCGTTCCTCGGGCTGGTAAGCTACTACCATAAGTTCTTGCCAAATCTGTCTACAATACTACACCCACTGAACACCCTACTGCAAACTGGGATGCCATGGAAGTGGAGTGACGAATGTAGACGAGCTTTCCAGAAGAGCAAAACACTAATCACATTGAAAGTGGTATTGGCCCATTACAACCCGGCATTACCAATTCGGTTGGCATGTGATGCGTCACCCTACGGCATTGGAGCGGTGCTGTCGCACAAATTCTCGGACGGCTCAGAGAGGCCAATAGCCTTTGTGTCACGATCACTAACCTCAGCCGAGCGTAACTACGCCCAGATTGACAGGGAGGCCCTCAGCCTAGTGTGGGGAGTGAAAAAGTTGAATCACTATCTGCACGGGCAGAAATTCACCTTGCTGACTGATCACCAGCCTCTTGTCTCCATTTTTAATCCGAAGAAGGGCGTTCCGGTGATGACTGCGCAACGACTACAAAGATGGTCACTTTTTCTAGTGGCGCACCACTATGAGATTGAATATAAGGGCACGAAACAGCATGGAAATGCTGATGGGCTATCACGCCTGCCACTGCCTACTGTGGAGGAAGCACCAGCAGTGGATCCTGTCGAAATATTCCATTTGACTATAGTTGAATACCTTGGGGTAACTAACTCTTGCATCGAAAAGGAAACCCGAAATGACCCGACACTGCCTCGGGTATATGATTTGACGGTGAAGGGATGGCCAGCATATGGCGACTCACTGTTGCCAACATTCTCGACAAGGAGGGAGCAGCTGTCAGTGTGCCGGGGGACCTTGATGTGTGGATCCCGAGTGGTAATTCCACCCAAGTTAAGGGATAGAGGCCTAGAAATTGAGTTGCCTTAGCGCCGCTTTTGCGGCGCTAGAGGGCCTAGCGCTGCAATTGGCGCCGGCGCCGAAATTGCCTGGGGCCCTTCCGCCGCGCTAGACCGGTAGCGCTGCGCCGGCACCGATGACGTCATCGGTGTGCGCAGCGTCCCGGTTGCCATGGCGACGGGCCCCAGCGCCAAAATTCAGTTGCGGCCGCCTCGCCCGTGGCAGCCGCAACTAAGACTCTGGCAACAGAGTCTTACCTGACTTTGCGCCGGCGCATTAAAGGCCCCGCGGCGGCCGGCCGCCTTCCCGCCGGCCGCCTGGCCGCAGCTCCCTCCCCGGACTTCCCCCCCGCCCCCCCCCCGGAACAGAAGCAAGCCCGGCACTTGTCCGAGGTGCCGGGCTCATTTTTAGAACGATTTTCGCGGGCCGCGGCCGGGTGCAGGCAGCTCCTCCTTAAGGGAAGGAGGAGGCCTGCACTTCCCGAACCTGCCGCACCGCAGCGGGCGCCGCAGCGCCGGAATAGCGCCAATATTCAGCACGTAGCGCCAGTTTTCAGGCGCAAACACCTCTCAGCAGCGCCGGCAGCCGTTTGGGCGCAAAACTATTGAATTTTGGGCCCGACCAGCGCGACTTAGCTCCGGCACTAACTTCCGGCGCTAAAGCCCTGGCTGCGCCAAAACTCAATTTCTAGGCCAGAGTGCTCAATGAGCTTCATGAGGGTCATCTGTGAGGGGTAAAAATGAAAAGCCTAGCCAGGGCTTATGTGTGGTGGCCGGGAATCGATAAACAAATCGACGACCTGACCAAGAACTGCTCAGGATGCCAGAGAGTCCAAAATGCACCACCACAGGCCCCTCTACACCCATGGGAGTGGCCCTCATCTCCATGGCAACGGGTGCATATTGATTTTGCTGGTCCATTCATCGACTTAATGGGCCAGAAATTCGTGAACGGGGCTTGCCGCGCGTGCAAGCCCCGTATATGCACTTACCCGACGCGCCTGCCGATCACCTCCAGGGACGCCTGGAATTCGTGTTTCAAAAAGAAGAATCCCGGGCAGCGTATGACGTCACGCCGCCCAGGAGTGCAGCCAGCGCGAAGCCTGTAGCGCGCTGTGCAACTGAGACACGCCCCTTGAGGTCTCAGTTTCACAGGACACGCCCCCAATGTTTCTGCCAAGCTGCTAAGCATTTTTACATGCAAAGCAGCAGTTTAAATAGGTTTTTGGAAGTTTTTTGAAGATTTTGGTAACTTTTATAAACTTTTAAAAATGTTTACATTATTTTGAAGAATCTGAAGTAGTTTTAAACAGATTTAAAGCAATTTAAAGACTTTTAAAAGCCCTAAAATAATTTTTTTAATTCCATTTATTTATTTAGCAATGTCGTCGTCATACGTGTCTTCACACTGTTCCCTTTGGGGAACTGTATGAAGTGGTGGAAGGATTTATGGCCATGATTAACGCTCATTCCGTGACCGCAACCATCTTTGAACCAGCCATTAGGGCGGTTAGTCCTATGGCGGGAGGGTTTTACGGGCTCCCACAAGCTATACAAGGAGGGGGGGCCACCCACACCCATGGACGCAAATATCCCACTGGATGTCAACCCAGAATTTAGAGCCGGAGCTCCGACTCCACTTGCCGGGACTGTCTGGAGCGGGGTTCGAAACCCTACCCTGATCTGGCCCAGCGGCGGGGATCCTACCGATATGCCAAAGGCCCAATCCGATTAGCAATGAGAAATGGCTGGAATGAGCACAATTCACGGCATTAAAAGAACTCACAATTGAACTGATGGTGACCTCAGCAATCTCCTCAACGAGGTGGAGGCGCAGCGCCTGCTCATCATTGGTAATGAGAAGTCAAAGGCGCCGCAAAAAGGGCAGATGATAGCTTGGTCTTTCAAGTGGCAGCATAGGGCTCCAGTCACGGGGAGGGAAAAGGCGCAGGAAACGTATGGGTGTCACCTTTTGTGCGGAGTGGGCCTTTTGCGTAGCAGTAAGCCTCCCCGCCACTGGGCCAGAAGGAGTAGGGTTTCGAACCCCACTCCAGACAGTCCCGGCAAGTGGAGTTGGAGCTCCAACTATAAATTCTGGGTGGACATCCAGCGGGATACTTGCGTCCGTGGGTGTGGGTGCCCCCCCCCCTCAGATGGGTTGTGGGAGCCCGTAAAACCCTCACGCCATAGGACAAACCACCCTAATGGCTGGTTCAAAGATGGTTACGGTCACGGAATGAGCGTTAATCACAGCCATAAATCCTTCCACCACTTCATACAGTTCCCGAAAGGGAACAGTGTGAGGATATGTACGACGATGACCTCTTGCGCAATGCACCTCCTTGGACCCTCAGTCGCAGATGCGAGGGGGCAAATCGTGCAATTGTTAAATTTTTCATTTTATTGACATGTAAAATGTTGGCCCAGCAATTCCCTTCCAAATGCGCGAGTACGGTCGGGGTACTTACGCATCTGGCCGGAGGAAATGCCGGTTTTCAGCATGCACAGCGCATGCGGGGAAAACCGGCATTTCCTGTCATCTGAACGAAGGGGTTCAGAGGCAGAACGCGTGCGCAGTAAAATTCGCCGCTTTCATTCATGCTTTCAGTGAGGTCAAGTCCTTACAACTTACACATGAAAAAAGCATGGGTACAGTTGCTCCAGAGGCTGCGGAGGAAGATATTTCTTATCGTGGAGCTTCTGAAAGTAGGTATGTCTGTATATATTCCTTTGCGTGTTATGTATATATTCCTTTACTTATGTGTATGAATGTATTATTTAATTATGACTTTCAGAGAAAGTAACTTATTGGAAAATCATAATTAAAAACATACATTCATACACATAAGTAAAGGAATATAAAACATACATACATATACGTAAAGGAATATATGCGGACATACATACATAATTACTTATTACTGATGAAAAGTTTCTTTCTTAAAAGTGCTGGAAATGTTACATTACTCATTTTAGAACACTCATTTTCACATTCCATTCACACAGCCACAATTGCTCCTTCTACCTACCGTTCTGAAAACCCGTTTAAAAAAAAAAATTTAAACTTTAAAACTTACTTAAAATTTCTTAAAATAACTTCCCTCCCTTTCCCAAACAAAAATATTGCCTTTCAGAAGCTCCACGATAAAATATATCTTCCTCCGCAGCCTTGGAACAACTTTACACCTGCTTTTTTCAAGTGTAACTTGTAAGGACTTACCCTCACTGAATCCATGAATGAAATCTACGAAGTTCACTGCGCAAGCGCTGCCTGTGCAGTCGCACGCGCTGTGCCTATGAACCCCTTCGTTCCGAGGACTGGAAATGCCGGCGTTCCCCGCATGCGCTGTGCATGCTGAACGCCGGCATTTCCAACGGCCAGATGCGTGAGTACCCAGACCGTACTCACGCATTTGGTCACGAATTTCTGGCCCAATGTTTTTAATAGCTGTGGATTCGCACTCGAAATGGCCTGAGGTCATCAAAATGTCCTCCACCACCACGGAGAAAACTATTGCAGTCCTACGGGCCATTTTTGCCAGGAATGGCTTGCCAGAACAGATTTGCTCCGACAACGGACCACAATTTGTGTCCGAAGAGTTCCGGAGCTTCTTTAAAAAGAATGGGGTAAGGCATTACACATCTGCCCCGTATCATCCAGCCACAAATGGGTTGGCTGAGAGGTTCGTACAAACCTTTAAGAAGGCAATAAAGGCTATGTACAATGACAACTTTCCGCTGCAGCACAAGGTGGACAATTTCCTGTTCGCCTATCGGAATGCGACACATGCAGTCACCAACCAGGCCCCAGCCATGATGTTCTTTAACCGAAGGTTAAGATCTCGCCTGGATTTGCTCAGACCAAACGTACGAAGAGATGTTGAGAGTAAGCAATTCCAGCACATCCATGAGAAGCCAACAAGGAGCTTCAATGTAGGGCAACCAGTCTTGGCCCGCAACTACCGAACAGAAAAATGGCAGCCAGGAATGATACGCACACGGCAGGGCCCACTAATGTACACAGTGGACGTTGGGGAGAGCATCGTGAGATGCCATGCTGACCAGATCCTAGAGTCGTAGGAACAAGTCAACCCCATGCCTCGCCCATACGTACCTGGTGATGAACCCGACGTACAGGTCGCATCTACCCCAGAAACAGTAGCATCGGAAGCTGATGAACCAACCGACGACAGGGGGCCAGAATCGCCTCCGCACCAAGAGCAAGACACTCGGGAAAGGCGCTATCCAGAAAGGATCAGGAAGCCTCCCCAAAGACTGAATATATAAATAGACTATTTTCAGCTAATGTTGCATGTTAAAAGTGTTAAATGAGTGTTATGGTACTGTTAATCTAAAAGGGGAGGAATTGTAATGTATATACCTTTAAGGGAGGAACTACTTTTTACAGCTCATGTATACTGTAGTACCAGCAGTGACCACACCTGTATATAACACTGAGTAGTAATCTGTACAGGCAGTTGCAGTGTGAGCCACGTTGAGTAAACACCTGTTGTACCATTCTCCGCAGTCTGTGTCTTATTAATACACGGACGTAACAACCATAACTTTGCAGGTACTTTGCTTTTTGACCTTCATAACTTTGATTGCCTAGATACTATGGGGGCTGCAATGGATGGGGGCATCGTCTTTCTCCATCATATTCGGAGGGCACAGAGACGCAGAGAGAGAGTGGCAATCATGACCAGATGGAGGAGGGCCAACAGGCCTCTGTACAGGAGACCTTACCTCCCAGGGTATTTCGCCAACAGTTCTCCTACATTAATATGTCTGAGGAGCAGTGTTTGTGAAGGCTGCACTTCAGCAAGGAGGTGGTCACTGAGCTCTGCCACCTCCTTCAGCCGGATCTGCAACCTCAACTGAGGAGTAGGACATCTCTGTTGGTGGCAGTGAAGATAACAGTGGCTCTCAACTTTTATGCCACTGGCTCATTTCAATCAGCTACTGAGCACATCGCCAATATCTCCCAGTTCGCGGTGCATTGCTGCATCCACCAGGTCACAAATGCCCTCTTTAAAAGGAGACGAGAGTACATCTCTTTCCCCATGACCCCGGATAAGCAGCAAGAACGCGCAATGGGATTTGCGATGGTAGCGGGCTTCCCCATGGTGCAGGGCGCCATTGACTGTACGCATGTGGCTTTGCATGTGCCGCATGAGAATGCCGAGGCTTTCCGCAACCGAAAGTGCTTCCATTCCTTAAACGTTCAGTTGATCTGTGACCACAGACAGCTGATACTCGCTGTCAATACCCACTTTCCAGGCAGCAGCCACGATGCCTTCATCCTGCGCCAGACATCTGTGGCAGAACTTTTTCAGGCACCACATCACCCAGATTGTTGGCTTCTCGGGGACAAGGGATATCCTCTGTGCACCTGGCTGATGACACCGCTCCGTACGCCCAACACCCCTGCTGAGCTGCGATACAACAAGAGCCATCAAGCTACCAGGAACATTGTTGAGTACACAATCGGTGTGCTCAAGCAACGGTTCCGCTGTCTGGACCATTCTGGAGGAGCCCTTCAGTACTTGCCTGAGTGAGTCTCCCACTTCGTTGTTGTGTGCTGCATGCTGCATAACCTTGCAGTCCTCAGGACCCATCCAATGCCACCAGGCATTGGAGCACCACCAGAGGAGGAGGAGGAAGTGGAGGAGGAAGAAGAAGAGGCTGATCATCAGCAGCACCAAGGCGGGAGGGAGGCACACAATGTACAAAGTGGAAGGGCTGTCCGTCAAAGGCTCATAGCAAGTGGCTTCTAGGCCCCTTCTGAGGAAATGGCTTCTGCCATTCAAACAACCTGAATGAAACCATCCCGCAACCCCTAAGCCGGTCAAGGCAACAATGATAGCAAAGACCAAACATGTACATTTTGAATACAGAAACCTATTTATTTTACAAACTCTGTGTGTGTCATTTCCGCATGACAAACTAATAGAAACAAACGCAAAAAAAAAATTATTAACATAACTGGCTCTCACAACCTGGAGACAATGTCCAAAGCAGTTAAAAAAATTTGACCATGAACCTCGGCCTTTAATAAAACAATGAACAACATTTTGTCACACCTCCTACTTTTTGCCGTTCGAGGGAGATCTCCTTCCCTTGTGAAATTCCCCCCTTCCCACCATGCAGCTCCTCCATAATGGGACCCCAGTGGCTGCAGCAAGGCTGGTGGAAGGCTGCTGATTGTCACAACCTGAGGCTACAGATGCACTTGAAGGATGACCTCGACCAGCTCTGGGCCTGGAGGGCCCAGCTGCAGACTGCACCAACTCTGCATGGGCGGCAGCAGTCTGTCCTACAGGCAGTGGCAAGTGCAGTGGAGAAGTGACAGTGGTGGCAGCAGGAATGCTGTCATCTTGAGAGAGGACAGCAACTCCCTGCTCGACCGACACACTGGCACTCCCATGGGGCAGCACTTCAGCATCCGGAGCAATCTGATGGAGCACAGATTGCTGGCCTGCTGCGGCGCGGTGAGAGCCCCGGGGAAATGTGTCTGAACCAGCGAGGATGGCAGCAGTCAGTGCTCGCGTGGCCTCAATCTGAGTCTGCATGAGAGCAGCCAGTGACTGCATTGCAGCACTTAGCATTTGCGTGGCAGCCGCCTGTGCTACAGCGAAGTGCTCCACACTCCTTGCCAGTGATTCAATGCATTCGGCCACCCTTGCCAATGCAGCCATGAGCTCAGTGTGCCTGTGCTCTGCCTGGGCGCTCATTTCAGCGAGGACCCGCTCCTCCTCTGCAACCAGTGCAGCAAGACTCGATGGCATACTCTCCCTCCGGGGAGAAGGCCCCCGAGCTTCCCTACCCCCATCGCGTTGCTGCAGCCCGCTGGGTCCTGGAGCTTCACCCTCATCAGACCATTTCCCCCTGCTCCCCTCCAGGGAAGGCGTGTTCCCAGTGTGGGCATGGGCTTCCTCGGGAGAGGGTGGCGCTGATGCTCCGGCTTCTTCTTCCTCCTCACCTTCAGCTTCACTCTCACTGGCAGCTTGAGGGCCCGTCTCCTCAACTGGTGAATCACCATCTGAAAGCAGGGAGGTACAAGAGTGGCTTTAGCGTGAGGACAGGGTGGCAGCAAGGGAGGAATGAGTGCAGCGATTTAGTAATTTGAATTGAAAGTGTCAAAAGCTGATGTTGTGAGGAACAAGTGGAAGGAGAGAGGACAAAAAGGTGAGGACCTTACCATTGCTTTCCAGAATGGGATTGGCGTGTCCAATGATGACGGGACCAATCACCCGGCTTGCCACAATCCTCTGGACACGCACCTCAAGATCGCTGAGGGTTTGCAGCTGAGGCTGCCCTGCACCCGTCCGTTGCTGCTGTCTCCTATTATGAGATAGCTTGGCCTGCAAGTAAAAGGATGGCGTCTGAGTAAATATGCAGCCATGGTCATGCCTGAAATGCCTCCCATAGTTGATTAGCTCTTACTGTATGCAGCCATGGTTTTGCCTGATGTGCCTCCCATAGTTGTATAGCCCTTACTGTATGCAAAGTGTGGAATGTGTGTGTGTGTTTGATGAAAGGGCCATAGGTGTTGGATGAGTGTTGGGCATTGGGGCTTTTAAGACCCTCTGGCCATATAATGAGGTTGAGATGGAGGGATGAAGGCCTAGAAATTCAGTAGGCTTTGCGCCCAGTTTTCGCCCAAAGAGGGCTTTTGCGCCACTTGCTGAGCTTTCGCCGATATTCAGCGCTGCGGTAATGGCGGCGTTAGCCAATAGCGCTGCGCCACCACCGATGATGTCATCGGTGTGCGCAGTGCACCGCTACCGCCCCGCTACCGGCCCGACCGCCATATTTAGTTGCGGCCGCCTCTTCCGCAGCGGCCGCAAACAGCGATCAAAAAACGGGGCCGTACCGTAGCCTTAGTGGGGCACTTTAAGGTGGAGGTGCGGCCGGCCGCTTTTTCGGCGGCCGCCTGCCCGCACCTCCTTCCCCGGCCTCCTCCACCCACCCCCCCGCGGCATTGCCGGCTGCTTTCCGCGAACCCGGCACTTCTCTGTGGTGCTGGGCTCATTTGCCGGCACTATCCAGCGGCGATCTCCCCGTTGCAGGCACCTCCCCCTTAAGAGAAGGAGGAGGCCTGCAGTACCGCAGCCTGCCGCTCCGCAGCGGGTGGCGCAGTGGCGCCTAGAGCGCTGAAATTCAGTTTCAGCGCCCCAAGCGGGGGTGGGCACACCCTGGAATAGTGCCCGGTTCCGACTTGGGGCGCAAAAACTGAATATCTGACGGGCGCAACTGGCTCTGCGCTCAGCGCTAACTTTTGGGCGCACGCCAGCTGGCGGGCCCAAAGTGAATTTCTAGGCCGAAGAGCTTTTGAAAAAAAGGCACTCACCCTGACGACCCGAGTGAGGTCATTGAACTTTTTCCTACATTGGATATGGGTCCTAGGCACCATGCTGCTTGAGGACACTCTCTGAGCCACCTCCCTCCACACTCTTCTGTACTCACGTGGGAAAGGCCTCCTGCCACTCTCTGGGTAGAGTATAGATGTTCTGTGCTCCATCGCGCCAACCAGAGCCTCCAAGGCCCGCTCGCTGAAGCGCTGTGCTCACTCCCTGGCCCTCTCCATAGTCCTTGGCTGCAAGATTTAGCCACAGGTCTGCCCAGGCCGAGATTCAAGACTCCAATGAGCAGGGTCTGGCTGCAGAGCAAGATCGACCCTCCCCTTTAAGAGCTGACTGGCGCCAGTGTGTCTGTGTTCAATCGCTAACTGACAGCACCTGCGCTGCACCCGCCCTCTGAGGTAGCGCCTCGCTCCTCGGCCTTAGCGCCTTAAGAGAGGTGTGTAGCACCTGATTTAGTGCTCCAATCACCTCCAGGGGCGATAAAAGCCAAGTTTGCAGTCGAAGGCGATAATTAGCGCCAGGCGCTAAATTTTGCGCATGGCCGATAGCTATACCGAATTTCTCCCCCTATCTGTCCCAAATAGCAGGAGATGGTTACTGTTTGTCCCAAATACCAGGGGATGGTTACTAGCAGTCCCAAATATTATGAGATCGTTACCAGCTATTCCCAATATCAAGAGATGTGTACTAGCTGTCCCAAATATTAGGAGATTTTTACTTTCTTTCCCAAATACAAGGAGTTGGTTACTATCTGTCCCAAACATCAGGAGATGATTAATGTCTGTCTCCAATATCAGGAGATGGTTACTATCTTTCCCAAATATCAGGAGATGTTTACCACCTGTTCCAATATCAGAGATGGAGTCTATCTCTCCCAAATATCAGGAGATGTTTACTAGCAGTCTCCATTATCAGGAGATGGTTACTATCTGTCCCAAATATCAGGAGATGATTACTATCTGTCTGCAATATCAGGAGATAGTTACTATCTGTCCCAAATATCAGGAGAATGTTACTATCTGTCTGCAGTATCAGAGATAGTTACTATCTCTCTCCAATATCAGGAGAATGTTACTATCTGTCTGCAATATCAGAGATAGTTGTTATCTCTCTCCAATATCAGGAGATAGTTAATATCTGTCTCTGATATCAGGAAATGTTTACTATCTGTCCCGAATATCAGAAGATGGTTACTATCTGTCTCCAATAGCAGGAGATGGTTACTATCATTCTCCAATATCAGGAGATGGTTACTATCTGTCCCAAATAGCAAGAGATGATTAATACCTGTCTCCAATATCAGGAGATGATTATTATCAGTCTCCAATATCAGGAAATGTTTACTATCTGTCCCAAATATCAGGAGTTCATTACTATCTGTCCCAAATATCAGGAGATGATTAATATCTTTCTCCAATATCAGGAAATGTTTACTATCTGTCCTGAATAGCAGGAGATGGTTACTAATTGTCTCCAATATCAGGAGATGGTTATTATCTGTCTCCAATATCAGGAAATGTTTACTATCTGTCCCAAATATCAGGAGTTCAATACTATCTGTCCCAAATATCAGGAGATGATTAATATCTTTCTCCAATATCAGGAAATGTTTACTATCTGTCCTGAACAGCAGGAGATGGTTACTAACTGTCTCCAATATCAGGAGATGCTTATTATCTGTCTCCAATGTCAGGAAATGTTTACAATCTCTCCTGAATATCAGGAGATGGTTATAATCTGTCTCTGATATCAGGAAATGTTTACTATCTGTCCCGAATATCAGAAGATGGTTACTATCTGGCTCCAATATCAGGAGATGGTTACTATCATTCTCCAATATCAGGAGATGGCTACTGTCTGTCTCCAATATGAGGAGATGTTTACTATCTGTCTCAAATATCAGGAGATGGTTACTAGCTGTCTCAAATATAAGGAGATGGTTACCAGCTGCCCCAATATCAGGAGATAATAATAATAATACAACTTTATTGTCATTGTACAATGCACAAGTACATGAACAACGAAATGTGATCTTGCAAGCTCCCATAAGTCCAGTACAAATAATATTAACATTAAACATAAATAGCACCGTCCTGGGAGAAGCAAAGCCGCTGCGTCTGTGCGTGCCGCCATTCCATTTCCACCATTCCTCCTGTCCGACAATCTTCAGCCCAATGCCCGGGCCTGCTCACCAGCCACCTCTCCTGTGACCTTCCCACCAACCACCCCTCCTCGGGGCTCCTTCCGTGACCTTCTGCACCTGGTCTTCCCTGGTGGTCACCTCTCCAGGTACTAACGAGGCCGGGCTCTGCTTAGCTTCCAAGCCTTGCCAGTGACCCTGTCCCTAGTCCCAGGAACAGGGAGATGGTTACTAGCTCTCCCAAATATCAGGAGATTGTTACTTTCTGTCCCAAATATCAGGAGTCGGGTACTATCTGTCCCAAATAACAGGAGTCGGTTACTCTCTGTCCCAAATATCAGCAGAATGGTTACTACCTGTCCCAAATATTAGGAGATGGTTACTCTCTGTCTCCAATATCAGGAGATGTTTACTAACTGTTACATATATTAGGAGTTGATTACTATCTGTCTCCAATATCCGGAGATGGTTACTAACTCTCTCCAATATCAGGAGATGGTTACTATCTGTCCCAAATATCAGGAGATGGTTACTATCTGACTCAAATATCAGGAGATGGTTACTATCATTCTCCAATATCAGGAGATGATTTGTATCTGTTTGCAATATCAGGAGTTCATTATATCTTTCCCAAATATCAGCAGATGGTTACTAACTGTCTCCATTATCCGGAGATGGTTACAATCTGACCCAAATACC
This sequence comes from Somniosus microcephalus, assembly GCF_052327205.1. Taxonomy (NCBI): domain Eukaryota; kingdom Metazoa; phylum Chordata; class Chondrichthyes; order Squaliformes; family Somniosidae; genus Somniosus; species Somniosus microcephalus. Next base: position 128,004,419 of record NC_140997.1, read on the forward strand.
AGGAGTTGAATACTAGATGTCTCAAATATCAGTAGGTGGTTAATGGCTGTCCCAAATATCAGGAGATTGTTACATTTGTCCCGAATATCAGGAGAAGGTTACAGTCTCAAATATCAGGAGATGGTTACTATCTGTCTCCAATATGAGATGTTTACTATCTGTCCCAAATATCAGGAGATGGTTACTAGCTGTCCCAAATATCAGGAGATGGTAATTATATGTACCAAATATCAGGAGATTGTTACTATCTGTCGCAAATAGCAGGAGATGGTTACTGTCTGTCCCAAATATCAGGAGCTGGTTACTATTTGTCCCAAATATCAGGAGATAGTTACTGTCTGTCGCAAATATCAGGAGATATTTACTCTCTGTACCAAATATCAGGAGATTGTTACTAACTGTCTCCAATATCAGGAGATGGTTTTTATCTGTCATCAATATCAGGAAATGTTTACTATCTGTCCCGTATATCAGGAGATGGTTACTAGCTGTCCCAAATATCAGGAGATTGTTACTTTTTGTCCCAAATATCAGGAGATGGTTACTATCTCTCTACTATACCAGGAAATGTTTACTATCTGTCCTAAATATCAGGAGATGGTTACAGTCTCCAATATCAGGAGATGGTTATTATCTGTCTCCAATATCAGGAAAGGTTTACTATCTGTCCCGAGAAGCAGGAGATGGTTACTATCTGTCTCCTATATCAGGACATGGTTACTATTTCTCTCCAATATCCGGAGATGGTTACTATCTGTCTCCAATATGAGGAGGTGTTTACTATCTGTCCCAAATATCAGGAGATGGTTACTGTAGTGTATGTACCTTTAAGACAGAACTACATTTACAGCTCCTGTATACTGTGGAACCGGCAGTGACCACACCTGTATATAAGTCTTGAGCATGCCTCTGTACCCCCAGTATTGAGACTACCCTCCTCCAGTAAATACCTGTTGATTGTTAAGTTACAGCATCCGTGTGGTTATTGAAAAACACCATACTCTCAGAATCACGGATCTAACAGTGGCGACGAGTGTCGATTCGAATCTACCTGCAACTCTGCATTTCCCTTCGAGGATTCACTCCGGGAGGGCGGTGGAAGAAAGTCGAGGCCAGAAACACGGGCGTCGACCACGAGCAACTGCCCAGTCGTCCGGCAGAGAGTGAACATCTCAGGGGAGGCTGTGGAGAGCCGGGCTTGGTTCCCCAGCCACGATGATCAGCAAGAGACTGATGACAGGTACAGCGCAGACCCTTCCCGGACAGCGGCGGCAGGAGCCGACCGACGGCGGAGATAAAGCCGAGCAGCGTCGACGGGGTAAGACAGAGGGTGAAGCGCACAGGTCGCAGCCGGGGGTTGAAAACCGAGTGGCGTCGAGAGAAAAAAAAAACGGAGAGAGAGAGGGTAAAGCAACAGGTGGGTTCAGGACCGAGCGGAGGAAACGAAAAAAAAAAAAACGCGTAGAGCACGGCCAGGGCTCAAGGGCTGAACAGTGTCTGCGGGGAGAAGAAGGGAGAGTGTGGGAGCTGCCATTGAGCCACGGAGAAGAAGGAAGAGCGCAGGAGATACCATTTTTAGAAGCAGCAGCGGAGAAGAAGGGCGAGCGCGGGAAGGAAGGAAAGCGCGGGAGATGCCATTTTGTGCCAGCGGAGAAGAAGGGGAAGCACGGGAGACTCCATTTTTGACAGTTAAATCACACCCAGGGATGCTGAAGAGTGGCAGTATCTCTACATTCGACAATGAAGTCAAAGATTGGGCGACATATGTGGAATGTATTAAGGTGTACTGCAGGGCGAATGAAGTGCCAGATGCTAGGAAAGCACTGGTTTTGTTAAATTCCATGGGTGCAAAAACTTATGGGTTACTGCGAAACCTAATAACCCCAGAGAAGCCGGTGAACAAGAATTTCGAAAGCATAGTAGAAATCCTACAGGACCACTTAAACCCCACACCGCTGCTGATAGCAGAATGAATTAAGTTCCATAAAAGGAACCAACACAAAGACGAAAGCAATGCTGAGTACCTAATGGAACTGCGCAAGCTATTGAAACACTGCCAGTTTGGAGCGGGACTAGCAGATACGTTAAGGGACAAGTTTGTGTGTGGGCTGCAAAGTGAAGGAATCCAGAAAAGGCTTCTATCAGAAAAGGATCTTACGCTGGACAAGGCTTTCAGTATGGCAGTATCACACGAAGCAGCCGCAAGGGCCGCTGCAGAGATACAATGGAGACCGCAAGAATATGGCACCAATGAAATGTCCTATGGAACAGGGAAGTGCTACCGCTGCGGCAGAACAACACATGACCAGAAGGATTGTTGGTTCAAGGGCCAAGTGTGCAGACAGTGTGGAAAAGCAGGACACATAGCAAGAGTCTGCAGGTCTGGGAAGAAAACCAACAGTAAGATATCTCCACAGGAGAAGTACAAAAAGGTACACCAGGTGATGGACAGTAGTTCAGACGAACAGAAAAGTGACACAGTCTCCGGAAGCAAGGAGCTGGGTTGTCTGAAACTACATAAGGTAACCAACGTGGAGGATCACCAGACTATCTGGATTACACTCAAGATAGACGTAGTCCAAGTGAAAATTGAATTGGACACAGGATCAACCCTAACAGTCATAAACCAAAGGGACTACAAGCGGCTATTTTCACATATACCCTTGAAAGCTACAGAGATTGTCTTGAAGACGTACACGGGGCAAAAAGTCTACCCCAAAGGAAAAATAAGGGTGAAAGTGATATATAAAGGCCAGGAAATACCTAAAATGGATATATATGTATTGCCAGATGGAGGACCACCACTGCTAGGACGTGAATGGATCCGGAAGATACAATTAGATTGGCATTCCATACAGGCACTGAAGGTTCAGGCCAAAAAGGATGACGACGTCACACCTGGACAACTGTCAAAAATGCTAACTGATGCAGGAGAAGTGTTCTAGGAGGGACTCGGAACACTAAAAGGCATAACAGCAATGATTAAAATAGAGGAAAATGCAAGCCCAAAGTTTCTTAATGCTAGACCAGTGCCTTATGCGATCAGACCAGCTGTCGAAGCAGAGCTGGAAGGTTTGGAACGTTCAGGAGTACTGTCCAAAGTAGACTGGAGCGAGTGGGCTACACCCATCATTCCTGTAATGAAGAGGTCGTTGAGTAATACACCTGGGGAACCAAAGAAGGTCCACATCTGTGGGGATTTTAAGGTGACAGTGAACCCAGTCCTTCACATGGTACAATATCCACTTCCACGAATTGAGGATATTTTCGCCTCGCTATCTGGAGGTAAACGCTTCACCAAAATTGATCTAGCCCAGGCGTACTTGCAAATGGAGGTAGAAGAAGCTTTGAAACAATACCTTACGATTAACACTCATAAAGGTCTCTATCAATACAACCGGCTGGTGTTCGGGGTAGCATCGGCTCCGGCTATTTGGCAAAGGGCAATGGATCAAGCCCTGCAAGGGATTCCAGGGACCCGGGCCTAGAAATTCAGTAAGGCCCCGCCAGGTCTTTAACGCCCGAAATTTAGCGCTCGCCCGGATTCCCGTAGCGCCCGCCTGAAATTCAGTTGCGGCGCCCCAAGACGGAGGCGGGCGCTATTGCAGGGTTTGGCCGCCTCGCTTGGGGCGATGAAAGTCAATTGCAGGCGTCCAGCTGCCGCTGCGGCACCCGATGCGGTGCGGCAGGCTGGGGTACTGCAGGCCTCCTCCTTCTCTTAAGGAGGAGCTGCCTGCAGCCGTGAGATCGCCGCTGGATTCCCCTGGCAAATGAGCCCGGCACCACGGAGAAGTGCCGGGCTCGTGGGAGTCAGACACCAATGCCGCGGGGGGGTGGTGCAGGAGTCCGGGGAGGGAGGTGCGGCCAGGCAGCCGCCGGGAAAGCGGCCGACCGCCCGTCCACCTTTATGCGCCGGCCTCTCGGAGCTGCAAGGCACCGTTTTTCAAATGCTGTTTGCGGCCACCACGGGCGAGGCGGCCGCAATTGAATTTGGCAGTCGGCACGGAATCGCATTGGAGCCGGGGCGCTGTGCACACCGATGACGTCATCGGTGCCGGCGCAGCGCTACCGGCTAACGCCGATGTTAGGGACCAACTGAATTTCGGGCGCTAAAAAACTTCCGGCGCAAACCACTCTTTAGCCAATAAGTGGGCGCAAACGCGACTGAATTTCTAGGCCATAGTGTTATTTGGAGGACATCCTGGTCACGGGTGAAAATGAAAGTGATCACCTCACCAACTTGGAGAAGGTGCTCACCAGATTAAAGAAGTATGGGCTACGAACTAATCGCCACAAGTGCGAGTTTTTCCAGAAACAGATCTCGTATTGTGGCCACGTCATCGATGAAGAGGGGTTACATAAGTCCCCTGAAAAGATTGAGGCAGTAGTCAAGGCTCCAGCACCGGAAAATGTGTCACAACTGAGGTCGTTCCTCGGGCTGGTAAACTACTACCACAAGTTCTTACCAAATTTGTCGACGGTATTACACCCACTGAACACCCTACTGCAAACAGGGGTACCATGGAAGTGGAATGATGAACGTAGACGAGCTTTCCAGAAGTGTAAAGAATTGATCACATCAAAAGAGGTGTTGGCCCATTTCAAACCAGCACTACCAATTCGTTTGGCATGTGATGCATCACCCTATGGTATTGGAGCGGTGCTGTCACACAAATTCCCAGACGGGTTGGAGAGGCCAGTAGCCTTTGCATCTCGGTCACTAACCTCAGCCGAGCGCAACTACGCCCAGATTGACAGGGAGGCCCTCAGCCTAGTATGGGGAGTAAAAAATTCAACCACTATCTCCATGGGCAGAAGTTCATCTTGCTGACTGACCACCAACCACTTGTCTCCATCTTTAATCCTAAGAAGGGCGTTCCAGTGATGACTGCACAGCGGTTACAAAGATGGTCCCTGTTTCTAGGGGCGAATCAATATGAAATAGAATATAAAGGCACGAAACAACATGGATACGCTGATGGGCTATCGCGCCTGCCATTGCCTACTGTGGAGGAAGCACCAGAAGTGGACCCTATCGAAATATTTTATTCATCAATAATTGAATGATTGCCAGTAACGAATGCGGATATAGAGAAGGAGACCCGCAATGATCCGACGCTGTCTCGGGTATATGATTTGACGGTGAGGGGATGGCCAACACATGGTGACTCACTGTTGCCAGCATTCTCATCCAGAAGAGAACAGCTGTCAGTATGCCAGGGGACAGTGATGTATGGATCCAGAGTGGTGATTCCACCCAAGTTAAGGGAGAGAGTGCTAAATGAGCTACATGAAGGTCATCTGGGGGGAGTGAAATTGAAAAGCCTTGCTAGGGCTTATGTGTGGTGGCTGGGAATCGATCAACAAATCGAAGACCTAACCAAGAGCTGCTCAGGGTGCCAGAAGGTCCAAAATGCACCACCACATGCCCCTTTACACCCATGGGAGTGGCCCTCCTCTCCATGGCAACGGGTGCATATTGATTTCGCTGATCCATTCATGGACTCCATGTTCTTAATAGCAGTGGATGCTCATTCGAAGTGGCCTGAGGTGATAAAAATATCCTCAACCACTACAGAAAAAACGATTGCAGTCCTACGGACCATATTTGCCAGAAACGGCTTGACAGAGTAGATTTGCTCTGATAATGGACCACAGTTTGTGTCCGAAGAGTTTCGAAAATTTATGAGAAGGAATGGGGTAAGGCATTACACATCCGCCCCGTATCATCCAACCACAAATGGATTGGCTGAGAGGTTCGTACAAACCTTTAAGAAGGCAATAAAGGCCATGTGCAATGATGAAATTCCACTACAGCATAAGGTGGACAATTTCTTATTAGCCTACCGAAACGCGACACATGCAGTTACGAACCAGACCCCGGCCATGATGTTCTTTAACCGAAGGTTGAGATCTCGTTTGGACTTGCTCAGACCAAATGTGCGAAGAAATGTTGAGGATAAACAATTCCAGCACATCAATGAGAAGCCGACAAGGAGCTTCAATGTAGGACAACCAGTCTTGGCCCGTGACTACCGAACAGAGAAATGGCAACCCGGAACGATATGCACAAGGCAGGGGCCATTAATGTACACAGCGGATGTCGGGGAGAACATTGTGAGATGCCACGTCGATCAGATCTTAGCATCACAGGAATGAGTCAACCCCATGTCCCGAGTACCTGGGGATGAACCCGACATACCGGTAGCATCTACCTCAGAACCAGTAGCAGTGGAAACCGATCAACTACCCGATGAAAAGGGGCCAGAATCGCCTCCACACCAAGAACAAGAACCTCAGGAAAGGTGCTATCCCGAAAGGATCAGGAAGCCGCCCCAAAGACTGAATCTATAAATGTGCTTTTGTTGTATAATGTACATGTTAAAGTGTTAATTGTTATTTGAATATTAGGGGTACTACTAATCTAAAAGGGGAGGAATTGTAGTGTATGTACCTTATAGACAGAACTACTTTTACAGCTCCTGTATACTGTAGTACCGGCAGTGACCACACCTGTATATAAGCCTTGCACATGCCTCTGTACCCCCAGTCATGAGACTACCCTCCTCCAGTAAATACCTGTTGATTGTTAAGTTACAGCATCCGTGTGGTTATTGAAAAACATCATACTCTCAGAATCACGGATCTAACAGTTACCAGCTGTCTCAAATATAAGGAGATGATAACCAGCTGCCCCAATATCAGGAGATGGTTACTAACTCTACCAAATATCAGGAGATTGTTACTTTCTGTCCCAAATATCAGGAGTCGGGTACTATCTGTCCCAAATATCAGGAGTCGGTTACTCTCTGTCCCAAGTATCAGCGGAATGATTATCAGCTGTCCCAAATATTAGGAGATGGTTACTATCTGTCTCCAATATCAGGAGATGTTTACTAACTGTTCCATATATTAGGAGTTGATTACTATCTGTCTCCAATATCCGGAGATGGTTACTAACTCTCTCCAATATCAGGAGATGGTTACTATCTGTCCCAAATATCATGAGATGGAAACTATCTGACCCAAATATCAGGAGATGGTTACTATCATTCTCCAATATCAGGTGATGATTTGTATCTGTTTGCAATATCAGGAGTTGGTTACTATCTGTCCCAAATATCAGCAGATCATTACTAACTGTCTCCATTATCCGGAGATGGTTACAATCTGACCCAAATACCAGGAGTTGAATTCTAGATGTCTCAAATATCAGTAGATGGTTAATGGCTGTCCCAAATATCAGGAGATTGTTACTTTTTGTCCCGAATATCAGGAGAAGGTTACAGTCTCAAATATCAGGAGATGGTTATTATCTGTCTCCAATATCAGGAAAGGTTTACTATCTGTCCCAAAAAGCAGTAGATGGTTACTATTTATCTCCTATATCAGGACATGGTTACTATCACTCTCCAATATCAGGAGATGGTTACTATCTGTCTCCAATATGAGGATATGTTTACTATCTGTCCCAAATATCAGGAGATGGTTACTAGCTGTCTCAAATATAAGGAGATGGTTACCAGCTGCCCCAATATCAGGAGATGGTTACTAGCTCTCCCAAATATCAGGAGATTGTTACTTTCTGTCCCAAATATCAGGAGTCAGTTACTATCTGTCTCCAATATCAGGAGATGGTTACTAACTGTCCCATATATTAGGAGTTGATTGCTATCTGCCTCCAATATCAAGAGAAGGTTACTAACTCTCTCCAATGTCAGGAGCTGGTTACCATCTGTCTCCAATATCAGGAGATTGTTACTATCTGTCCCAATATCAGGAGATAGTTACTATCCTTCACCAATATCAGGAGATGATTTGTATCTGTTTGCAATATCAGGAATTGGTTACTATCTGTCCCAAATATCAGGAGTTGATTGCTAGATGTCTCAAATAGCAGGAGATGGTTACTAGCTGTCCCAAATATCAGGAGATGGTAATTATATGTACCAAATATCAGGAGATTGTTACTATCTGTCGCAAATAGCAGGAGATGGTTACTGTCTGTCCCAAATATCAAGAGGTGGTTACTATTTGTCCCAAATATCAGGAGATTGTTACTAACTGTCTCCAATATCAGGAGATGGTTATTATCTGTTGTCAATATCAGGAAATGTTTATTATCTGTCCCGTATATCAGGAGATGGTTACTAGCTGTCCAAATGTCAGGAGATTGTTACTTTTTGTCCTAAATATCAGGAGATGGTTACTATCTGTCCCAAATATGAGGAGATGGTTACTATCGCTCCACTATACCAGGAAATGTTTACTATCTGTCCTAAATATCAGGAGATGGTTACAGTCTCCAATGTCAGGAGATGGTTATTATCTGTCTCCAATATCAGGAAAGGTTTACTATCTGTCCCGAAAAGCAGGAGATGGTTACTATCTGTCTCCTATATCAGGAGACGGTTACTATCTGTCTCCAATATGAGGAGATGTTTACTATCTGTCCCAAATATCAGGAGATGGTTACTAGCTGTCTCAAATATAAGGAGATGGTTACCAGCTGCCCCAATATCATGAGATGGTTACTAGCTCTCCCAGATATCAGAAGATTGATACTTTCTGTCCCAAATATCAGGAGTCTGTTACTATCTTTTCCAAACATCAGGAGATGATTACAAGCTGTCCCAAATATTTGGAGATTGTTACTATCTGTCTCCAATATCAGGAGATGGTTACTAACTGTCCCATCTATTAGGGGTTGATTACTATCTGTCTCCAATATCAGGAGATGGATACTAACTCTCTCCAATATCAGGAGATGGTTACCATCTGTCACCAATATCAGGAGATTGTTACTATCTGTCCCAATTATCAGCAGATGGTTACTAACTGTCTCCAATATCCGGAGATGGTTACAATCTGACCCAAATACCAGGAGTTGATTGCTAGATGTCTCAAATATCAGGAGATGGTTACTAGCTGTCCTAAATATCAGGAGATTGTTACTTTTTGTCCCAAATATCAGGAGATGGTTACTATATGTCCCAAACGTCAGGAGATGGCTACTAGCTGTCCCAAATAGCAGGAGATTGTAATTATATGTATCAAATATCAGGAGATTGTTACTATCTGTTGCAAATAGCAGGAGATGGTTACTGTCTTTCCCAAATATCAGGAGGTGGTTACTATTTGTCCCAAATATCAGGAGGTGTTTACTATCTGTCCCAAATATTAGGAGATATTTACTATCTGTCCCAAATATCAGGAGATGGTTACTAACTGTCTCCAATATCAGGAGATGGTTATCATCTGTCTCCAATATCAGGAAATGTTGGTTATCTGTCCCGAATATCAGGATATGGTTCCTAACTTTCCCAAATATTAGGAGATGGTTACCAGCTGTCCCCAATATCAGAAGATGGTTACTATCTGTCCCAATATCAGGATATGGTTACTATCTGTCCTATTATCAGGAGATGGTTACTATCTGTCCCAAATATCAGGATATGGTTACTATCTGTCTGATATATTAGGAGTTGATTACTATCTGTCTCCAATATCACGAGATGGTTACTAACTATCTCCAATATCAGGAGTTGGTTAATAACTGCCCCAAATGTCAGGAGATGGTTACTATCTGACCCATATATCAGGAGATGTTTACTAACTGTCTCCAATATCTGGAGGTTGTTACAATCTGACCCAAATACCAGGAGTTGATGACTAGCTGTCTCAAATATCAGGAGATGATAACAATATGTCCCAAATTTCAGGAGATTGTTTCTTTCTGTGCCAAATATCAGGAGATGGTTACTATATGTCCCAAATATCAGGAGATGGTTACAAATATCCCAAATATCAGGAGATGGTAATTATGTGTACCAAATATCAGGAGATGGTTAATATCTGTCGCAAATTTGATTTGGTAAGTGGGAGAATTCGGGCAAGTGGGAGGTGAGGGTGTGTTTTTTGCTCTGTTTTTCCCCCCACTCCCAGGCTTAGACAGCACTGCAGAGGCGGAGCAGTGAGACAAGTCAACCAAACAGGCCCCATGGACAGTATTCAAGGAGGAGGTTGGTGATCAGCTGGTTGGTTGGTTTTCTTCCTTCTCTTCTCTTTTATACCTTTAAGTTGGTAAGTCCTATTGAATAGTGGTGTGATATTATCATCTATATCCGGGAAGGGTCTTCATAACTAATAATAAGAAATTTAATTAATTATATAGAATGGAGCAGGTGATGTGTTACTGTTGCGAGATGTGGGAGCCGGTGGACCCCATTGAGGCTCACGGTGATTACATCTGCGACAAGTGTTTGCTGCTGGAGGAACTCAAGCTCCATGTTATGGAGCTTGAGACTGAGCTTCTGACACTGCAACACATCAGGGAGGGGGAGAAGTTCCTGGACTCTATGTTTCAGGAGATGCTCACACATATGAAGTTAATTACTGCAGATGTAGTCCGTGGTCAGGGACAGGACGGTGTGACTATGAGTGAGGAAGGTACAGGGATCCAGGATGTAGTGTTGAAGGAGATGCAGCCCTTGCTCTTGTCCAGCAGGATCGAGGTTCTTACTCCCTGTGAGGGCGGGAGAAGGGACTGCAGGGAGGATGAGCAACCTGGCCACAGCACCATGGTACGGGGGCCATTCAAGTGGAGGGAGTAAAAAGAAATGTTGTAGTGGTAGGGGATAGTATCATAAGGGGGATAGATAGGGTTCTCTGCAGTCAAGAGCCGGAGTCCCGAAGGCTGTGTTGCCTGCCCGGTGCCAGGGTTAAGGACATCTCTTCTGGGCTGGAAAGAAACTTGGAATGGGAGGGGGAGGATCCAGTTGTCGTGGTCCATGTTGGTTCAAACGATGTAGATAGGACAAGGAAGACGGTTCTGTTAAAGGAGTATGAGCAGCTAGGGGTCAAATTAAAAAACAGAACCTCAAGGGTAATAATCTCTGGGTTATTACCTGAGCCACGAGCGAATTTGGCTAGGATAAATAAAATTAAAGAGTTAAATGCATGGCTCAAAAACTGGTGTGGGAGAAATGGGTTTTGCTTCTTGGGACACTGGCACCAGTACTGGGACAGGAGGGAGCTGTTCCGTTGGGACGGACTCCACTTGGCCAGTGCTGGGACTAGAGTCCTGGCGAATCATATAACTAGGGCTGTAGAGAGGGCTTTAAACTAATTAGTGGGGGGGAGGTTTCTAGAGAGCAAATAATAGAAATGACAACAGAGAAGGTCATAGACTTAGGTAGCAGTGGGGGAATTAAAAAACAGAACGTGTCAGGAAGGGACAGAAGGTATGGAGTAAAAAGTAAAGTACTAAAAAGGGAAAAAACAGGAACTAAGTGTTACAAAACATATTTGAAAGTTCTTTATCTGAATGCATGTAGCATTCGTAACAAAATGAATGAGTTAACGGCACAAATAACGACATATGGGTATGATCTTGTGGCCATTACAGAAACATGGCTGCAGGGTGACCACGACTGGGAATTAAACATACCAGGTTATTTAACAATCAGGGAGGACAGGCAGGAAGGGAGAGGAGGTGGGGTGGCTATGTTAATAAAGGAAGGAATCACTATAATACAGAGAAATGATATTGGGTCAAAGGAGCAGGATAGTGAAACAGTTTGGGTGGAGATAAGGAATAATAAGGGAAAAAAAACACTAGTGGGTGTAGTCTATAGGCCTCCGAACAGTTGCAACTCTGTTGGATGGAGTATTAATCAGGAAATAGTTGAGGCTTGTAATAAGGGAACAGCTATAATTATGGGGGATTTTAATTATCATATTAACTGGACAAATCAAATTGGGCAGAGCAGCCTTGAGGATGAGTTCATTGAGTGTATTAGGGATGGGTTTCTTGAGCAGTATGTAACTGAACCGACCAGGGGGCAAGCAACCTTAGATTTGGTCCTGTGTAATGAGACAAGATTAATTAAAAATGTCCTAGTAAAGGATCCCCTTGGAATGAGTGACCATAACATGGTTGAATTCCATATTCAATTAGAGGGTGAGAAGGTTGGATCTCAAACAAGCGTGCTGAGCTTGAATAAAGGAGACTATGAAGGTATGAGAGCGGAATTGATTAGAGTGGACTGGGAAAATAGATTAAAGTGTAAGACGGTACATGATCAGTGGTGTACATTTAAGGAGTTATTTTACAACTTCTAAAATATATATTCCACTGAGGAAAAAAGGGTGTAAAAGAAAAGATAGCCATCCGTGGCTAAGTAAAGTAATTAAGGATAGTATCCGACTAAAAACAAGGGCATATAAGGTAGCCAAATCTAGTGGGAGGATGGAAGATTGGGAAGTCTTTAAAAGACAGCAAAAAATAACTAAAAGATTGATTAAGAAAGGAAAGATAGATTATGAAAGTAAATTAGCAAAAAATATAAAAACAGACAGCAAAAGTTTCTATAGTTATATAAAAAGAAAAAGGGTGGCTAAAGTAAATGTTGGTCCCTTAGAGGATGAGACCGGGAAATTAATGGTGGGAAACATGGAGATGGCAAAAACACTGAACAATTATTTTGTATCAGTCTTTACAGTAGAGGGCACTAAGAATATCCCAACACTGGACAAACAGGGGGCTCTAGGGGGGGAGGAACTAAATACGATTAAAATCACTAAGGAAGTGGTACTTGGTAAAATAATGGGACTCAAGGCGGATAAGTCCCCTGGACCTGATGGCTTGCATCCTAGGGTCTTGAGGGAAGTGGCGGTAGGGATTGTGGATGCATTGGTAATAATTTTCCAAAACTCCCTGGACTCAGCAAAGGTCCCGGCAGATTGGAAAACTGCTAATGTAACACACTTATTTAAAAAGGGTAGTAGGCAGAAGGCTGGAAACTATAGACCTGTTAGCCTAACATCTGTGGTTGGTAAAATGTTAGAGTCCATTATTAAGGAGACAGTAACGGGACATTTGGATAAACATAATTTAATAGGACAAACTCAGCATGGTTTCATGAAGGGGAAGTCATGTTTGACAAATTTACTTGAGTTCTTTGAGGAAGTAACATACAGGGTGGATAAAGGGGAACCAGTGGATGTAGTGTATTTAGACTTCCAAAAGGCATTTGACAGGGTGCCACACAAAAGATTATTGCTGAAGATAAAAAATCACGGGATTGGGGGTAATATTCTGGCATGGGTGGAGGATTGGCTCTCTAACAGAAAGCAGAGAGTTGGGATAAATGGTTCATTCTCAGATTGGCAACCAGTAACTAGTGGTGTTCTGCAGGGGTCGGTGCTGGGTCCCCAACTCTTTACAATCTATATTAATGATTTGGAGGAGGGGACCGAGTGTAACATATCAAAGTTTGCAGATGATACAAAGATGGGACGGAAAGTAGTGAGTGAGGAGGACATAAAAAACCTGCAAAGGGACATAGACAGGCTAAGTAAGTGGGCAGAGATTTGGCAGATGGAATACAACACTGGAAAGTGTGAGGTTATGCACTTTGGCAGGAAAAATCATAGAGCAAGTTATTATCTTAATGGCAAGAAACTGGAAAGTACTGTAGTACAAAAGGATCTGGGGGCCCTGGTGCACGAAACTCAAAAAGTTAGTATGCAGGTGCAGCAAGTGATCAAGAAGGCCAATGGAATGTTGGCTTTTATTACTAGGGGGATGGAATATAAAAACAGGGAGGTATTGCTGCAGTTGTACAAGGTATTGGTGAGACCGCACCTGGAATACTGCATACAGTTTTGGTGTCCATACTTAAGAAAAGACATACTTGCTCTCGAGTCAGTACAAAGAAGGTTCACTCGGTTAATCCCAGGGATGAGGGGGTGGTCATATGAGGAGAGGTTGAGTAGATTGGGACTCTACTCATTGGAGTTCAGAAGAATGAGAGGCGATCTTATTGAAACATATAAGATTGTGAAGGGGCTTGATCGGGTGGATGCAGTGAGGATGTTCCCACGAAGGGTGAAACTAGAACTAGGGGTCATAATCTTAAAATAAGGGGCTGCTCTTTCAAAACTGAGATGAGGAGAAACTTCTTCACTCAGAGGGTGGTAAGTTTGTGGAATTTGCTGCCCCAGAAAGCTGTGGAAGCTACATCATTAAATAAATTTAAAACAGAAATAGATAGTTTCCTAGAGGTAAAGGGAATTAAGGGTTACGGGGAGCGGGCAGGAAATTGGACATGAGTCTAGGTTCGGAATGGTCATGGCCCTGTGGGTAGTGGAGTGGGCCCAGGGGCCGTGTAGCCTGGTTCTGCTCCTACTGTGTTCTAATTCTGTGTTAGATTTCAGGAGATGGTTTTATTCCTGTTCCTGGCTGGGGTGGAGATCGCCTTTACAGAAGGTAAGTACTGTAGAAAATATAGGGACAGAGTGATCTCCTGGAAGAATTTCGATCGCCTAGATGGGTCGGAGAGGAATTTCCCAGATTTTTTTCTCCCAAATTGGCCATGGGGTCTTTTATCTGGTTTTTCGCCTCTCCTGGGAGATCACATGGGTTCGGGAGGATGCAGAGTGATAGAAGATTTGAGGTTAGGATCAGATCAGCCATGATCTTATTGAATGGTGGAGCAGGCTCGAGGGGCCGATTGGCCTACTCCTGCTCCTATTTCTTATGTTCTTATATGTTCTTTTGAGATGGCTACTATCTGCCCCAGATATCTGGAGATGGTTACTAGCTATCTCCAATATCAGGAGATGTTTACTATCTGTCCTAAATATCAGGAGATGTTTGCTATCTGTCCCAAATATCAGGAGATGGTTACTCTCTGTCTCCAATATCCGGAGATGGTTACGATCTGTCCCAAATATCAGCAGATGGTTACTATCTGTCCCAAATATCAGGAGGTGATTGTGATAAAAATGATAACTTCCGGGAAGTTATGTCATCACTTCCTGTGAACTATGAACTATGAACTGTGTACATACCTCACTTCCTGTCATATGTCACTTCCTGTTGGACTGGTATAAATACTGGTCTGTTCAGTATTGTAAGAGGCTTCTACCAGAGGCATGGTAAAGACCTCTCGTGTATATAGTGTGTTTATAAGTTACTTAAAGCTTACTTTAAAGTTACTTGATGGTAAGTCTCCTTTTTCTTACATCAATTTAAGTAACTTAGTATTTACACTGACAAATACTAGACCTTCAGACAAACTCGGAAGTTAAGGATCCAGGGAACCACCCATCATGGAGAAAATCCTTAGACCTATTCGTCTGGACTTGGACCCGAATACACCAGCAGCTGGCAGGGTATGGAAGCATTGGTATCGTACTTTTGAGAATTTTCTGGATGAATGTAAAGCGGATGCTCCTGGTAAATTGAAGATACTTGTCAATTATGTGACCCCAAAAGTGTTCGAATATGTTGATGAATGGGATAATTACGAAGAGGTGATTCGGGCACTTAAGAAACTGTATGCGAAGACCCCAAATGAGGTCTATGCTAGACATCTACTGGCCACAGCCCGACAAGGGCCAGGGGAATCAATTGACGAATTCCTGCAAGAACTTCGCAGGCTCAGCGTAGATTGTAACTTTCAGGCAGCCTCAGCTGAGCTGTACCGCCAAGAAATGATTCGTGATGCTTTCATCTGCGGGATTGCCTCTCCATTTATACGCCAGCGTCTACTAGAAAGTAAAACACTTGAGCTACAAAAAGCTTTTGACCTAGCTTGTTCACTGGATTTGGCAAAGAGAAATGCAGACCTCTATCAGCTGCCCAGATCTCGATCTGCTGCTGTAGCTGCAACCAGACAATTCAAGCGGTCTCAGGTGAACCCTATCATGGGGGAATCTAATTCTGATAATTCTGATGAAGAAGAGGAGGATGACCCCACTTTAGCAGCCTCTTGGCAATCTAGGAAGGAATGCTTCTTTTGTGGAGATGCTTTTCACCCTAGAAAAACCTGCCCTGCTCGCAATGCAATCTGCAGTTATTGCGGGAAAAAAGGACACTTTGCTAAAGTTTGCCTATCAAGGGCCTCTACGAGGGCCAATCCAGCTAAGGCCTACCGAACTGCCCCAATTAGGGCCTATCAAGATGCTCCAGCTAGGACCTATCAAGCTTCCTCTCGAGCTCTCTCCCGAAGAAGCACACCGAGAGTTTTAGCCACTCTCTGTGCAACGACACCAATTACAGCTGCTTGCCCACAGAACCTGTCTCATGCAGCCACAAAAATTTCAATTAAAGGGCATACCTTAGATGCCTTAATTGACTCAGGAAGTACTGATAGTTTCATTAAGGAACAGATTGTTGCGAAATTGAAACTACATGTCTTCCCATCGGACCAGGCAATTGCGATGGCCCAGTCATCACTTAATACCAGAATCTCCGGCTTTTGTGTTGTTGATATGACACTTCATGGTCGTATGTATCCCTCCACCCGACATTCGGTGCTCAAAGACTTATGTAGTGATCTCCTCTTAGGGCTGGACTTCCAAAAACAGCATAAGAAACTCACCATTGAGTTTCGTGGATCCAAACCCGGACTTACTATTTCTAATATACCATCTAAATTACCATTTTGTGCATTATCAGCAGCTTCACTTGATGAACCCTCATTATTTGCCAGTATTCCGCCTCAATGCCAACCGATAATAACGAAATCGCGGCGCTTTAATCAGGAAGACCAATCTTTTATTGCGGCTGAAATCTCTCGACTTCTAGCAGAGGATATCATTGAACCATGTTCGTCGCCCTGGCGGGCTCAAGTCGTCATTGTCAAGAACCCTCTAAAACCTCACAAACAGCGACTATGCATCGATTATTCACAAACCATCAATCAATATACCGACTTGGACGCCTACCCATTGCCACGCATTGATGATATGGTTAATAAACTGGCCGAATACAAGGTGTTCTCAACTTACGATTTAAAAAGTGCCTATCATCAGTTACCCTTGAAGGTCTCAGATAAGCAGTACACAGCCTTTGAGGCTAATGGACGGCTGTACCAATTTTGTCGCCTCCCATTCGGGGTTACTAATGGAGTGGCTGTCTTTCAACGGGCAATGGATGGCCTGGTTAAGCAGGAAAACCTAAGGGACACTTTTCCCTATCTTGATAACATTACCATTGCAGGTCACGATCAACAGGAACAGACTCCAACCTCCAAAAATTTCGGGATGCCCTCCATCGCCGTAATTTGACCCTGAATGAATCCAAATCTGTTGAGTCGCAACCGACCATCAACATCCTTGGCTACTGCGTAGGCAATGGTATCATTAAGCCAGACCCAGAAAGACTTCGCCCGCTCCAAGAGCTCCCGTCACCTAAGAATCCGGCTTCTTTACGTCGGGCTCTCGGTCTGTTTGCATACTACGCTAAATGGATTCCTCATTTTTCGGACAAAATCCAACCCTTGCTGCATGCTAGATCATTTCCACTGGGAACAGCGGCTGTTGCAGCCTTTAACCTTCTCAAAAAACAGTTGGAGAAAGCGGCTCTTCACTCCATTGATGAGAATCTCCCTTTCGTGGTTGAATGTGATGCCTCGGAGGTGGCGATCTCGGCTACTCTGAATCAGGAAGGTCGTCCTGTAGCATTTATGTCCAGGACCTTACAAGGTGCCGAGCTACATTATCCTCCGGTTGAGAAAGAAGCCACAGCCATCATAGAGGCAGTACGGAAGTGGAACCATTTTCTAGCTCGCCAGCACTTTACATTGATCACGGACCAACGATCAGTCGCCTTCATGCTCGATAATCGAAAACGAACCAAAATTAAGAATAATAAAATACAACTTTGGAGGATGGAACTGGCCTCTTTTGGTTATACCATTCTCTATTGGCCTGGCAAGGAGAATGTGGCCCCGGACACCCTCACACGGGCATTCTGCTCCACTATGTCATCCTCCACTCTCATGGATGTCCACAATGGTTTGTGTCATCCTGGCGTTACGTGCATGCTACATTTCGTACGATCACGGAATCTCCCTTTTTCCACTGGAGATGTAAAGAAAATATGCTCAGAATGCCGGCTTTGTGCGGAATTAAAACCTCAGTTCTTCCGCCCCTCAGATGGTATACTCATACATGCAACCCAACCGATGCAACGACTTAGCATCGATTTTAAGGGCCCAGTGCCCTCTTCAACTCGGAACACATATTTGCTCACCATGATCGACGAATATTCACGTTTTCCGTTTGCCTTCCCCTGCTCCAATATGCTGGCGTCCACAGTAATCTGCTGCCTTGAGCAGGTATTTTCTCTCTGTGGCATGCCGGCTTATATTCACTCAGATCGGGGTCCATCCTTTATGTCAAGGGAACTCAAGGACTACCTCTCAGAACGGGGAATTGCTACAAGCAAAACAACACCATACCATCCCATCGGAAATGGGCAGGTAGAGAGGTATAACGGTATCATCTGGAATTCCGTACGTCTCGCTTTAAGATCTCGGGGCCTACCAGACCAGCAATGGGAAACAGTGCTTCCGGATGCATTGCACTCTATACGGTCCCTGCTTTCTACAGCCACAAATACTACACCTCATGAGCGGTTCTTTGGATTCCAGCGTCGCTCATCTCATGGGACATCACTCCCGTCATGGCTAACTACTCCTGGACCTGTATTACTCCGAAGATACGTTCGGACGTCTAAAAATGACCCTCTTGTAGACGAGGTCGAACTAACCGATGCCAACCCCACCTATGCAAACATACGATATTCCGACGGCCGAGAATCTACCGTATCATTACGGGATCTGGCTCCCTGCCCACCAGGACCTAGTGGGACATCGGGTGATGGCATTTCACCAGGAAACTCTTGGGACCTATCGGGTACCCCTCTCCAGGATCCTGATCGGACACCAACTAGCTTGGTGCCGGTAGAACCCCGTGCTCAAGGTTGCGACCCTCCCAGTACCGCGCATGAAAGTACTGATCCACCACAGACCAGCTCTGCACCTCCCTCTGAACAGAGGCAGTCCGACTTTGAACCTATTGGGGCTCGTACTCGAAGCCATGATCTCCCCGACCCTTCACAGGGCAATCCAGGCCACACAGACTCTGACCAATGGCCAACCGCATGTAAGCGGACCAGCGACCCTCTACGACGGGAATCCAAACGGGTGCGGCTCTTCCTTGTTCGGCGGCTGTGGACCAAAAGGTAGACCACAGCCTCCTAATCCTGCAGGAGGGAAGAATGTGATAAAAATGATAACTTCCGGGAAGTTATGTCATCACTTCCTGTGAACTATGAACTATGAACTGTGTACATACCTCACTTCCTGTCATATGTCACTTCCTGTTGGACTGGTATAAATACTGGTCTGTTCAGTATTGTAAGAGGCTTCTACCAGAGGCATGGTAAAGACCTCTCGTGTATATAGTGTGTTTATAAGTTACTTAAAGCTTACTTTAAAGTTACTTGATGGTAAGTCTCCTTTTTCTTACATCAGTGATTACTATCTGTCCCAAATATCAGGAGATGTTTAGTATCTGTCCCAAATATCAGGATTTGGTTAGTAGCTGTTCCACATATCAGGGGATGTTTACTGGCTGCCTCCATTATCAGGAGATGCTTACTATCTGTCCCAAATATCAGGAGAAGGTTAGTATTTGTCCCAAATATCAGGAGATGGTTACTATCTGTCTCTAATATCAGGAGATGATTAGTTTCTGTCCCTAATATCAGCAGAATGTTACTATATGTCTCCAATATTAGGGGATGGTTACTATCTGTCCCAAATATCAGGAGTTGGTTACTATCGGTCTCCAATATCAGGAGATGGCAACTATCTGTCCCAAAAATCAAGAGTTGGTTACTATCTGACTCCAATATCAGGAGATGGTTACTATCTGTCCCAAATATCAGGAGATGATTACTAACTGTCTGCAATATCTGGAGGTGGTTACTATCTGTCCCAAATATCAGGATTTGGTTACTCTCTGTCTCCAATATCTGGAGGTGGTTACTATCTGTCCCAAATATCAAGAGATGGTTACTATCTGTCCCAAATATCAGGATATGATTAGTAGCTGTTCCACATATCAGGAGATGTTTACTGGCTGTATCCATTATCAGGCGATGGTTACTATCTGTCCCAAATATCAGGAGAAGGTTAATATTTGACCCAAATATCAGGAGATGGTTACTATCTGTCTCCAATATCAGGAGATGGTTAATATCTGTCCCTAGTATCTGCAGAAGGTTACTATGGGGGAATAATTCAGTTGGTAGTGCCACCCATTAGTGCCTTAAGAGGGCGCTAATGGGGCACAAAGCAACTAGTGCCCGGGCGTGGTGATATCTGCACCTGTCGCATAATTGACCGGACATTTTGCGGCAGCGCTAAACAATACCGCCCGATCTCCTGTGCATGCAGATCTTGACATAATTTGAGAGTGCAACGCCCTTGGGGCACCCCGGACCGGAAATTCAGTGTGGCCCCCTCCTTTCCACCTGGCGCTACCAATGACATGTTAACTGGAACATTTCCCAGTCGCTGTGGGTCTGGGGGGGGGGGGCGCTATTTAAAGGGGGCCTCTTCCTGGCTTTTGTGTGGTAGCCATTTTTTCACCACTCGTTCTGAGAGAGAGAGAGATTTGGAGAGAGACAAAGAGAGAAAGAGAGACTTCTGCACTGAGTCAACGCTGTCTGAGGTTGTTTTGGCTTCTGACCATAACTTTGCAGGTACTTTGCTTTTTGACCTTCAAAACTTTGATTGCCCAGATACTATGGGGGCTGCAATGAATGGGAACGTCATCCTTCTCCATCACATTCGGAGGGCACAGAGACACAGAGAGAGAGTGGCAATCATGGCCAGATGGAGGAGGGCCAACAGGCCTCGGGAAAGGAGACCTTACCCTCCCAGGGTTTTTCGCCAACAGTTCTCCTACACTAATATGTCTGAGGAGCAGTGTTTGTGAAGGCTGCGATTCAGCAAGGAGGTGGTCACTGAGCTCTGCCACCTGCTTCAGCCAGATCTGCAGCCTCAACTGAGGAGCAGGACATCTCTGTCAGTGGCAGTGAATATAACAGTGGCTCTCAACTTTTATGCCACTGGCTCATTTCAATCAGCTACTGGGGACATCGCCAATATCTCCCAGTTTGCGGTGCATTGCTGCATCCATCAGGTCACAAATGCCCTCTTTAAAAGGAGATGAGAGTACATCTCTTTCCCCATGACGCCGGACAAGCAGCAAAAACACGCAGTGGGCTTTGCGATGATTGCGGGCTTCCCCATGGTGCAGGGCGCCATTGACTGCACGCATGTGGCATTGCGGGTGCCGCAAGAGAATGCCAAGGATTTCCGCAACCGAAAGGGCTTCCATTCCTTAAACGTCCAGTTGGTCTGTGACCAGAGACAGCTGATACTCGCTGCCAATGCCCACTTTCCAGGCAACAGCCACGATGCCTTCATCCTGCACCAGACTTCTGTGGCAGACCTTTTCCAGGCACCGCATCACCCAGGAGGTTGGCTTCTCGGGGACAAGGGATATCCTCTGTGCACCTGGCTGATGACACCGCTCTGTTCGCCCAGCACCCCTGCTGAGCAACGATACAACGAGAGCCATCAAGCTACCAGGAACAACACTGAGCACACAATCGGCGTGCTCAAGCAATGGTTCCACTGTCTGGACCATTCTGGAGGAGTCCTGCAGCACTCGCCTGAGCGAGTCTCCCACTTCGTTGTTGTGTGCTGCATGCTGCATAACTTTGCAATCCTCAGGACCCAGCCAATGCCACCAGACATTGGAGTACCAGCAGAGGTGGAGGAGGAGGTGGAGGAGGAAGATGAGGAGGATGATCATCAGCAGCACGAAGGCGGGAGGGAGGCACAAATTGGAAGGGCCGTCCGTCAAAGGGTCATAGCAAGTCGCTTCTAGGCCCCCTCTGAGGGAATGGCTTCTGCCATTCAAACAACCTGAATGAAACCATCCCGCAACCCCTACGCCGATCAAGGCAACAATGAGTGCAAAGACCAAACATGTACATTTTGAATACAGACACTTCTTTATTTCACAAACTCTGTGTCTCTCATTTCCGCATGACAAAGTAATAGAAAGAAACAAAAAAAAGCAGTCATTCACATAACTGGCTCTCACAACCTGGAGACAATGTCCAAAACAGTAACAAAAATTTGACTACAACCCTCAGCCTTCAATAAAACAATGAAAAACATTTTGCCACACCTCCTACTTTTTGCCCTTCGAGGGTGATTTCCCTTGTGAAATTCCCCCCTTCCCACCCTGCAGCTCCTCCGTAATGAGACCCCAGTGGCGGGAGCAAGGCTGGGGGAAGGCTGCTGAGTGTCAGAAACTGAGACTGCAGATGCCCTTGAGGGATGGCCTGGACCAGATCTGGGCCTGGAGGGCCCGGCTGCTGACTGCACCAACTCTGCATGGGCGGCAGCAGTCTGTCCTACAGGTGGTGGCAACGGCAGTGGAGAAGTGCCAGTGGTGGCAGCAGGAATGCTGTCATCTTGAGAGAGGACAGCAACTCCCTGCTCGACTGACACACTGGAACTCCCACGGGGCAGCACTTCAGCATCCGGAGCAATCTGATGGAGCACAGATTGCTGGCCTGCTGCGGTGCGGTGAGAGTCCCGGGGAAATCTGTCCGATCCAGCGAGGGTGGCAGCAGTCAGTGCTCACGTGGCCTCAATCTGCATTTGCATGAGACCAGCCACTGACTGCATTGCAGCACTTAGCATTTGCGTGGCAGCTGCCTGTGCTACAGCAAAGTGCTCCACACTCCTTGCCAGTGATTCAATGGATTCGGGCATCCTTGCCACTGCAGCCATGAGCTCAGTGAGCCTTTGCTCCACCTGGGTGCTCATTTTAGCGAGGACCCGCTCCTCCTCTGCGTCCAGTGCAGCAGGACTCGAGGCCATACTCTCCCTCCGGGGAGAAGGCCCCCAAGCTTCCCTACCCCCCTCGTGTTGCTGCAGCCCGCTGGGTCCTTAAGCTTCACCCTCATCAGACCATTCCCCCCTGCTCCCCTCCAATGAAGGCGTGTCCCCAGTATGGGCATGGGCTGTCTTGGTAGAGGGTGGCGCTGATGCTCCGGCTTCCTCTTCCTCCTCGTCTTCAGCTTCACTCTCACTGGCAGCTTGAGAGTCCGTCTCCTCACCTGGTGAATCACCATCTGAAAGCAGGGAGGTACAAGAGTGGCTTTAGCGTGAGGACAGGGTGGCAGCAAGGGAGGCATGAGCGCAGCGATTTAGTGATTTGGATTGAAAGTGTCAAAGGCTGCTGTTGTGAGGAACAAGTGGAAGGAGAGAGGACAAAAAGGTGATGACCTTACCATTGCTGTCCAGAATAGGGTCGGTGTCTCCAGTGGTGACGGGAACAATCACCCGACTTGCCACAATCCAGTGGACGTGCTCCTGAAGATCGCTGAGGGCTTGAAGGTGAGGCCGCCCTCCACCGGTCCATTGCTGCTGTCTCCTATTATGAGACAGCTTGGCCTGCAAGAAAAAGGACGGCGTCTGAGTAAATATGCAGCCATGATCTTGCCTGAAATGCCTCCCATGGTTGAATAGCCCTTACTGTATGCAGCCATGATCTTGCCCGAAATACCTCCCGTGATTAAATAGCCCTTACTGTAGGCAAAGTGTGGAATTTGCATGTGTGTTTGATGAAAGGGCCATAGGTGTTGGATGAGTGTTGGGCATTGGGGCTTTCAAGACCCTCTGGTCATAAAGTGAGATTGAGATGGAGGGATGAAGAGGTTTTGAAAAAAAGGCACTCACCCTGACTACTCCAGTGAGGTCGTTGAACTTTTTCCTACATTGCACATGGGTCCTAGGCACCATGCTGCTTGAGGACACTCTCTGAGCCACCTCCCTCCACACTCTTCTGTACTCGCGTGGCAAAGGCCTCCTGCCACTCTCTGGGTACAGAATGGATCTTCTGCGCTCCACCCCGCGAACCAGAGCCTTCAAAGCCCGCTCGCAGAAGCGCAGTGCTCGCTCCCTGGCCCTTTCCATAGTGGCTGGCTGCTAGATTTAGCCACAGGTCTGCCCAGGCCGAGATTCAAGGCTCCAGTGAGCAGAGTCTGGCTGCAGAGCAAGATCGACCCTCCCCTTTAAGAACTGACTGGCGCCAGTATGTCTGTGTTCAATCGCTAACTGACAGCACCTGTGTTGCGCCCGCCCTCTGAGGTGGCACCTCGCTCCTTGGCCTTAGCACCTTAAGAGAGGTGTGTAGCGCCTGATTTAGCGCTCCAATCACCTCCAGGGGCGATAAAAGCCAAGTTTGCTGTCGGAGGCGATAACTAGCGCCAGGCGCTAAACTTTGCGCACCACCAGTTATGGTGCCCCATATGGGATGCTACCGAATTTTTCCCCCTATATGTCTCCAATATTAGGGGATGGGTACTATCACTCCAAAATATCAGGAGTTGGTTACTATCAGTCTCCATTATCAGGAGATGGTAACTATCTGTCCCAAAAATCAAGAGTTAGTTACTATCTGTCTCCAATATCAGGAGATGGCTACTTTCTGTCCCAAATATCAGGAGTTGGTTACTATCTGCCTACAATATCAGGAGATGGTTACTATCTGTCCCAGAAATCAGGAGTTGGTTACTATCTGTCTAAAATATCAGGAGATGGTTACTATCTGTCCCAAAAATCAATGGTTGGTTTCTATCTGTCTCCAATATCAGGAAATGTTTACTATCTGTCACAAATATCAGGAGATGGTTACTATCTGTCTGTAATATCAGGAGATGGTTATTATCTGTGTCTTATATCAGGAGATGGTTACTATCAGTCCCAATTATCAAGAGTTGGTTACTATCTGTCTCCAATATCAAGAGATGGTTACAATATGTTTCAAATATCAGGAAATGTTTACTATCTGTCCCAAATATCAGGAGATAGTTACTAGATGTCCCAAATATTAGGCGATGGTTACTCTCTGTCTCCAATATCAAGAGATGGTTACTAATTGTCCCATATATTAAGAGTTGATTACTATCTGTCTCCAATATCAGGAGATGGTTAGTAACTCTCTCCAATATCAGGAGATGGTAACCATCTGTCTCCAATAATAGGAGATGATTACTCCCTGTCCCAAATATCAGGAGTTGGTTACTATCTGTCTCCAATATGAGGAGATCGTTACTATCTGTCTCCAATATAAGGAGATGTTTACTATCTGTCCCAAATATCAGGAAATGGTTACTAGCTATCTCAAATATCAGGAGATGGATACTAACTCTCTCCCATATCAGGAGAAGGTGTCCATCTGTCTCCAATATCAGGAGATTGTTACTATCTGTCCCAAATATCAGCAGATGGTTACTAACTGTCTCCAATATCTGGAGATGGTTACAATCTGACCCAAATAACAGGAGTTGATTGCTAGATGTCTCAAATATCAGGAGATGGTTACTGTCTGTCCCAAATATCAAGAGATGGTTACTAACTGTCTCCAATATCAGGAGATGGTTATTATCTGTTGCGAATATCAGGAAATGTTTACTATCTGTCCCGTATATCAGGAGATGGTTACTATATGTCTCCAATATCAGGGAATGTTTACTATCTGTCCCGAATATCAGGAGATGGTTACTCATTGTCTCCAATATCAGGAGATGGTTATCATCTGTCTCCAACATCAGGAAATGTTGGTTATCTGTCCCGAATATCAGGAGATGGTTACTATGTGTCTCTAATATCAGGAGATGGTTACTATCTGTCTCCAATATGAGGAGATGTTTACTATCTGTCCTAAATCTCAGGAGATGGTTACTATCTGTCTCCAATATGAGGAGATGTTTACTATCTGTCCCAAATATCAGGATATGGTTACTATCTGTCTCATATATTAGGAGTTGATTACTCTCTGTATCCAATATCATGATATGGTTACTAATTACCTCCAATATCAGGAGATGGTTAATATCTGTCCCAAATGTCAGGAGATGGTTACTATCTGTCTCCAATACAAGGAGATGGTTACTAAATGTCCCATATATTAGGAGTTGATTACTATCTGTCTCCAATATCAGGAGATGGTTACTCTCTGTCTCCAATATCCGGAGATGGTTACTATCTGTCCGAAATATCAGTGGTTGGTTCACAATCGGTCTCCAATATCAGGAGATGGTAACTATCTGTTCCAAAAATCAAGAGTTGGTTGCTATCTGTCTGCAATATCAGGAGATGGTTACTATCTGTCCCAGAAACCAAGAGTTGTTTACTATCTGCCTCCAATATCAGGAGATGGTTACAATATGTCTTCAATATCAGAAAATGTTTTCTATCTGTCCCAACTATCAGGAGATTGTTACTATCTGTCTCCAATATCAGGAGTTGGTTACTCTCTGACTCCAATATCTGGAGATGGTTACTTTCTGTCCCAAATATCAGGAGATGGTTACTATCTGTCTCCAATATCAGGGGATGGTTACTAAATGTCCCATTTATTAGGAGTTGATTACTATCTGTCTCCAATATCAGGAGATGGTTACTAACTCTCCCCAATGTCAGGAGATTGTTACCACCTGTCTCCAATATAAGGAGATTGTTACTATCTGTCCCAAATATCAGCAGATGGTTACTAACTGTCTCAAATATCAGGAGATGTTTACAAGCTGTCCCAAATATCAGGAGATTGTTACATTTTGTCCCAAATATCAGGAGATGGTTCCATATATCCCAAACATCAAGAGATGGCTACTAGCTGTCCCAAATATCAGGAGATGGTAATTATATGTAGCAAATATCAGGAGATCGTTACTATCTGTCACAAATAGCAGGAGATGGTTACTGTCTCTCCCAAATATCAGGAGATGGTTTCTAACTGTCTCCAATATCAGGAGATGGTGATCATCTGTCTCCAATATGAGGAGATGTTTACTATCTGTCCTAAATCTCAGGAGATGGTTACTATCTGTCTCCAATATGAGGAGATGGTTACTATCTGTCCCAAATATCAGGATATGGTTATTATCTGCCTCATATATTAGGAGTTGATTACTATCTGTATCCAATATCACAGTATGGTTACTAATTACCTCCAATATCAGGAGATGGTTAATATCTGTCCCAAATGTCAGGAGATGGTTACTATCTGACCCAAATATCAGGAGATGGTTACTCTCTGTCTCCAATATCTGGAGATGGTTACTATCTGTCCCAAATATCAGGAGTTGGTTAATATCGGTCTCCAATATCAGGAGATGGTAACTATCTGTTCCAAAAATCAAGAGTTGGTTGCTATCTGTCTGCAATATCAGGAGATGGTTACTATCTGTCCCAAATATCAGGAGATGGTAACTATCTGTTCCAAAAATCAAGAGTTGGTTGCTATCTGTCTGCAATATCAGGAGATTGTTACTATCTGCCTCCAATATCAGGAGTTGGTTACTCTCTGTCTCCAATATCTGGAGATGGTTACTTTCTGTCCCAAATATCAGGAGATGGTTACTATCTGTCTCCAATATCAGGAGATGGTTACTAAATGTCCCATATATTAGGAGTTGATTACTATCTGTCTCCAATATCAGGAGATGGTTAATAACTCTCCCCAATGTCAGGAGATTGTTACCATCTGTCTCCAATATAAGGAGATTGTTACTGTCTGTCCCAAATATCAGCAGATGGTTACTAACTGTCTCAAATATCAGGAGATGTTTACAAGCTGTCCCAAATATCAGGAGATTGTTACTTTTTGTCCCAAATATCAGGAGATGGTTCCTATCTGTCCAAAACATCAGCAGATGGCTACTAACTGTCCCAAATATCAGGAGATGGTAATTATATGTAGCAAATATCAGGAGATCGTTACTATCTGTCACAAATAGCAGGAGATGGTTACTGTCTCTCCCAAATATCAGGAGATGGTTACTAACTGTCTCCAATATCAGGAGATGATTATTATCTCTTGTCAATATTGCAAATGTTTACTCTCTGTCCCGTATATCAGGAGATGGTTATCATCTGTCTCCAATATCAGGAAATGTTGGTTATCTGTCCCAAATATCAGCAGATAGTTATTTTCTGTCTCTAATATCAGGAGATGGTTACTATCTGTCTCCAACATGAGGAGATGTTTACTCTCTGTCCCAAATATTAGGAGATGGTTACTATCTGTCTCCAATATGAGGAGATGGTTACTAACTGTACCAAATATCAAGAGGTTGTTACTATCTGTCCCAAATATCAGGAGTTGGTTACTATCTGTCCTAATATCAGGATATGGTTACTATCTGTCTCCAATATCAGGAGATGGTTAGTATCTGTCCCTAATTTCAGCAGAAGGTTACTATATGTCTCCAATATTAGGGAATGGTTACTATCAGTCCCATAAAGCAGGATTTGGTCACTATCGGTCTCCAATATCAGGAGATGGTTAGTATCTGTCCCTAATATCAGCAGAAGTTTACTATATGTCTGCAATATTAGGGGTTGGTTACTATCTGACCCAAATATCAGGAGTTGCTTACTATCTGTCTCCAATATCAGGAGATGGTTACTAACTCTCTCCAATGTCAGGAGATGGTTACCATCTGTCTCCAATATCAGGAGATTGTTACTATCTGTCCCAAATATCAGCAGATGGATACCAACTGTCTCCAATATCCGGAGATGGTTACAATCTGACCCAAATACCAAGAGTTGATTGCTAGTTGTCTCAAATATCAGGAGATGGTTACTAACTGTCTCCACTATCTGGAGATTGTTACAATCTGACCCAAATACCAGGAGTTGATTACTAGCCATCTCAAATATCAGGAGATGATGACAATCTGCCCAAATATCAGGAGATTGTTACTCTCTGTCCCAAAGATCACGAGATGGTAACTATCTGATTCAAATATCAGGAGATGGTTACAAATATCCCAAATATCAGGAGATTTTAATAATGTGTGCCAAATATCAGGAGATGGTTAATATCTGTCACAAATAGCAGGAGATGGTTACTATCTGTCCCAGATATCTGGAGATGGTTACTAGCTATCTTCAATATCAGGAGATGTTTACTACCTGTCCCAAATATCAGGAGACAGTTACTATCTGTCCCAAATATCAGGAGAAGTTTAGTATTTGTCCCAAATACCAGGAGATGGTTACTATCTGTCTCCAATATCAGGAGATGGTTAATACCTCCCTAATATCAGCAGAAGGTTACTATATGTCTCCAGTATTAGGGGATGGTTACTATCTGTCCCAAATATCAGGAGTTGGTTACTATCGGTCTCCAATATCAGGAGATGGTAACTATCTGTTCCAAAAATCAAGAGTTGGTTGCTATCTGCCTCCAATATCAGGAGTTGGTTACAATATGTCTTCAATATCAGAAAATGTTTACTATCTGTCCCAAATATCAGGAGATTGTTACTATCTGTCTCCAGTATCAGGAGTTGTTTACTCTCTGTCTCCAATATCTGGAGATGGTTACTTTCTGTCCCAAATATCAGGAGATGGTTACTATCTGTCCCAAATATCAGGAGATGGTAACTATCTGTTCCAAAAATCAAGAGTTGGTTGCTATCTGTCTGCAATATCAGGAGATTGTTACTATCTGCCTCCAATATCAGGAGTTGGTTACTCTCTGTCTCCAATATCTGGAGATGGTTACTTTCTGTCCCAAATATCAGGAGATGGTTACTATCTGTCTCCAATATCAGGAGATGGTTACTAAATGTCCCATATATTAGGAGTTGATTACTATCTGTCTCCAATATCAGGAGATGGTTAATAACTCTCCCCAATGTCAGGAGATTGTTACCATCTGTCTCCAATATAAGGAGATTGTTACTGTCTGTCCCAAATATCAGCAGATGGTTACTAACTGTCTCAAATATCAGGAGATGTTTACAAGCTGTCCCAAATATCAGGAGATTGTTACATTTTGTCCCAAATATCAGGAGATGGTTCCTATCTGTCCAAAACATCAGCAGATGGCTACTAGCTGTCCCAAATATCAGGAGATGGTAATTATATGTAGCAAATATCAGGAGATCGTTACTATCTGTCACAAATAGCAGGAGATGGTTACTGTCTCTCCCAAATATCAGGAGATGGTTACTAACTGTCTCCAATATCAGGAGATGATTATTATCTCTTGTCAATATTGCAAATGTTTACTCTCTGTCCCGTATATCAGGAGATGGTTATCATCTGTCTCCAATATCAGGAAATGTTGGTTATCTGTCCCAAATATCAGCAGATAGTTATTTTCTGTCTCTAATATCAGGAGATGGTTACTATCTGTCTCCAACATGAGGAGATGTTTACTCTCTGTCCCCAATATCAGAAGATGGTTACTAGCTGTCCCAAATATTAGGAGATGGTTACTATCTGTCTCCAATATGAGGAGATGGTTACTAACTGTACCAAATATCAAGAGGTTGTTACTATCTGTCCCAAATATCAGGAGTTGGTTACTATCTGTCCTAATATCAGGATATGGTTACTATCTGTCTCCAATATCAGGAGATGGTTAGTATCTGTCCCTAATTTCAGCAGAAGGTTACTATATGTCTCCAATATTAGGGAATGGTTACTATCAGTCCCATAAAGCAGGATTTGGTCACTATCGGTCTCCAATATCAGGAGATGGTTAGTATCTGTCCCTAATATCAGCAGAAGTTTACTATATGTCTGCAATATTAGGGGATGGTTACTATCTGACCCAAATATCAGGAGTTGCTTACTATCTGTCTCCAATATCAGGAGATGGTTACTAACTCTCTCCAATGTCAGGAGATGGTTACCATCTGTCTCCAATATCAGGAGATTGTTACTATCTGTCCCAAATATCAGCAGATGGATACCAACTGTCTCCAATATCCGGAGATGGTTACAATCTGACCCAAATACCAAGAGTTGATTGCTAGTTGTCTCAAATATCAGGAGATGGTTACTAACTGTCTCCACTATCTGGAGATTGTTACAATCTGACCTAAATACCAGGAGTTGATTACTAGCCATCTCAAATATCAGGAGATGATGACAATCTGCCCAAATATCAGGAGATTGTTACTCTCTGTCCCAAAGATCACGAGATGGTAACTATCTGATTCAAATATCAGGAGATGGTTACAAATATCCCAAATATCAGGAGATTTTAATAATGTGTGCCAAATATCAGGAGATGGTTAATATCTGTCACAAATAGCAGGAGATGGTTACTATCTGTCCCAGATATCTGGAGATGGTTACTAGCTATCTTCAATATCAGGAGATGTTTACTACCTGTCCCAAATATCAGGAGACAGTTACTATCTGTCCCAAATATCAGGAGAAGTTTAGTATTTGTCCCAAATACCAGGAGATGGTTACTATCTGTCTCCAATATCAGGAGATGGTTAGTATCTCCCTAATATCAGCAGAAGGTTACTATATGTCTCCAGTATTAGGGGATGGTTACTATCTGTCCCAAATATCAGGAGTTGGTTACTATCGGTCTCCAATATCAGGAGATGGTAACTATCTGTTCCAAAAATCAAGAGTTGGTTGCTATCTGCCTCCAATATCAGGAGTTGGTTACAATATGTCTTCAATATCAGAAAATGTTTACTATCTGTCCCAAATATCAGGAGATTGTTACTATCTGTCTCCAGTATCAGGAGTTGTTTACTCTCTGTCTCCAATATCTGGAGATGGTTACTTTCTGTCCCAAATATCAGGAGATCGTTACTATCTGTCCCAAATATCAGGAGGTGATTACTATCGGTCCCAAATATCAGGAGATGTTTACCAGCTGCCCCAAATATCAGGATAGGGTTAGTAGCTGTTCCACATATCAGGATATGTTTACTTGCTGTCTCCATTATCAGGAGATTGTTACTATCTGTTCCAAATATCAGGAGAAGGTTAGTATTCAGGAAATGGTTACTATCTGCCTCCAATATCGGGAGATGGTTAGTATCTGTCCCAAATAACAGGAGAAGGTTAGTATTTGTCGCAAATATCAGGAGTTGGTTACTACCTGTCTCCGATATCAGGAGATGTTACAATATGTCTCCAATATCAGGAAATGTTTACTATCTGTCCCGAATGTCAGGAGTTGCTTACTATCTGTCACCAGTATGAGGACATGTTTACTATCTGTCTCCAATATCAGGAGATGGTTACTATCTGTCTCCAATATGAATACATGTTTACTAGCTGTCTCAAATATAAGGAGATGGTTAGCAGCTGCCGCAATATCAGGAGATGGTTACTAGCTCTCCCAAATATCAGGAGATTTTTACCTTCTGTCCCAAATATCAGGAGTCGGTTACTGTCTTTCCCAAATATCAGATGATTACTAGCTGTCCCAAATATTAGGAGATGGTTACTATCTGTCTCCAATATCAGGAGATGGTTACTAAATGTCCCATATATTAGGAGTTGATTACTATCTGTCTCCAATATCAGGAGATGGTTACTAACTTTCCCCAATGTCAGGAGATTGTTACCATCTGTCTCCAATATCAGGAGATTGTTACTATCTGTCCCAAATATCAGCAGATTGTTACTAACTGTCTCAAATATCAGGAGATGTTTACAAGCTGTCCCAAATATCAGGAGATTGTTACTTTTTGTCCCAAATATCAGGAGATGGTTCCTATCTGTCCCAAACATCAGGAGATGGCTACTAGCTGTCCCAAATATCAGGAGATGGTAATTATATGTAGCAAATATCAGGAGATCATTACTATTTGTCACAAATAGCAAGAGATGGTTACTGTCTCTCCCAAATATCAGGAGATGGTTACTAACTCTCACCAATATCAGGAGATGATTATTATCTCTTGTCAATATCCGCAAATGTTTACTCTCTGTCCCGTATATCAGGAGATGGTTATCATCTGTCTCCAATATCAGGAAATGTTGGTTATCTGTCCCAAATATCAGCAGATAGTTATTTTGTGTCTCTAATATCAGGAGATGCTTACTATCTGTCTCCAACATGAGGAGATGTTTACTATCTGTCCCCAATATCAGAAGATGGTTACTAGCTGTCCCAAATATTAGGAGATGGTTACTATCTGTCTCCAATATGAGGAGATGGTTACTAACTGTACCAAATATCAAGAGGTGGTTACTATCTGTCCCAAATATCAGGAGTTGGTTACTATCTGTCCTAATATCAGGATATGGTTACTATCTGTCTCCAATATCAGGACATGGTTAGTATCTGTCCCTAATATCAGGAATTGGTCACTATCGGTCTCCAATATGAGGAGATGGTTACTATCTGTCCCAAATATGAGGAGAAGGTTAGTATTTGTCCCAAATATCAGGAGATGGTTACTATCTGTCTCCAATATCAGGAGATGGTTAGTATCTGTCCCTAATATCAGCAGAAGGTTACTATTGTCTGCAATATTAGGGGATGGTTACTATCTGACCCAAATATCAGGAGTTGCTTACTATCTGTCTCCAATATCAGGAGATGGTTACTAACTCTCTCCAATGTCAGGAGATGGTTACCATCTGTCTCCAATATCAGGAGATTGTTACTATCTGTCCCAAATATCAGCAGATGGTTACTAACTGTCTCCAATATCCGGAGATGGTTACAATCTGACCCAAATACCAGGAGTTGATTGCTAGTTGTCTCAAATATCAGGAGATGGTTACTAACTGTCTCCAATCACTGGAGATTGTTACAATCTGACCCAAATACCAGGAGTTGATTACTAGTCATCCCAAATATCAGGAGATGATGACAATCTGCCCAACTATCAGTAGATTGTTACTCTCTGTCCCAAATATCACGAGATGGTAACTTTCTGACCCAAATATCAGGAGATGGTTACAAATATCCCAAATATCAGGAGATTATAATTATGTGTGCCAAATATCAGGAGATGGTTAATATCTGTCGCAAATAGCAGGAGATGGTTACTATCTGTCCCACATATCTGGAGATGGTTATTGCTATCTTCAAAATCAGGAGATGTTTACTACCTGTCCCAAATATCAGGAGACAGTTACTATCTGTCCCAATTATCAGGTGAAGTTTAGTATTTGTCCCAAATACCAGGAGTTGGTTACTATCTGTCTCCAATATCAGGAGATGGTTAGTATCTCCCTAATATCAGCAGAAGGTTACTATATGTCTCCAGTATTAGGGGATGGTTACTATCTGTCACAAATATCAGGAGTTGGTTACTATCTGTCTCCAATATCAGGAGATGGTTACAATATGTCTTCTATATCAGAAAATGTTTACTATCTGTCCCAAATATCAGGAGATTGTTACTATCTGTCTCCAATATCAGGAGTTGGTTACTCTCCGTCTCCAATATCTGGAGATGGTTACTTTCTGTCCCAAATATCAGGAGATGGTTACTATCTGTCCCAAATTTCAGGAGGTGATTACTATCGGTCCCAAATATCAGGAGATGTTTACTAGCTGCCCCAAATATCAGGATATAGTTAGTAGCTGTTCCACATATCAGAAGATGTTTACTTGCTGTCTCCATTATCAGGAGATTGTTACTATCTGTTCCAAATATCAGGAGAAGGTTAGTATTCAGGAAATGGTTACTATCTGTCTCCAATATCAGGAGATGGTTAGTAGCTGTCCCTAATATCTGCAGAAGGTTACTATATATCTCCAATATTAGGGGATGGTTACTATCTGTCCCAAATATCAGAAGTTGGTCACTATCTGTCTACAATATCAGGAGATAGTTACCATCTGTCCCAAAAATCAAGAGTTGGTTACTATCTGCCTCCAATATCAAGAGATTGTTACAATATGTCTCCAATATCAGGAAATGTTTACGATCTGTCCTGAATATCACGAGATGGTTACTATCTGTCTCCAACATCAGGAGATGGTTACTCTCTGTCTCCAATATCCGGAGATGGTTACTATCTGTCCCAAATATCAGAAGATGGTTACTATCTGTGCCAATTATCAGGAGGTGATTACTATCTGTCTCAAATATCAGGAGATGTTTACTAGCTGTCCCAAATATCAAGATATGGTTAACAGCTGTTTCACATATCAGGAGATGTTTACTGGCTGTCTCCATTATCAGGAAATGGTTACTATCTGTCCCAAAAAACAGGAGAAGTTTAATATTTGTCACAAATATCAGGAGTTGGTTACTACCTGTCTCCGATATCAGGAGATGCTACAACATCGCTCCAATATCAGGAAATGTTTACTATCTGTCCCGAATGTCAGGAGTTGCTTACTATCTGTCTCCAGTATGAGGACATGTTTACTATCTGTCTCCAATATCAAGAGAGAGTTACTATCTGTCTCCAATGCCAGGAGATATTTACTATCTGTCTCCAATATCAGGAGATGGTTACTATCTGTCTCCAATATGAATACATGTTTACTATCTGTCTCCGATATAAGGAGATGGTTGCTATCTGTCTCCAATATGAGGAGATGTTTACTATCTGTCCCAAATATCAGGAGATGATTACTATCTGTCTCAAATATAAGGAGATGGTTAACAGCTGCCCCAATATCAGGAGATGGTTACTAACTCTCCCAAATATCAGGAGATTTTAACTTTCTGTCCCAAATATCAGGAGTCGGTTACTGTCTTTGCCAAATATCAGATGATTACTAGCTGTCCCAAATATTAGGAGATGGTTACTATCTGTCTCCAATATCAGGAGATGGTTACTAAATGTCCCAAATATTAGGAGTTGATTACTATCTGTCCCCAATATCAGGAGATGGTTACTAACTCTTCCCAATGTCAGGAGATTGTTACCATCTGTCTCCAATATCAGGAGATTGTTACTATCTGTCCCAAATATCAGCAGATGGTTGCTAACTGTCTCAAATATCAGGAGATGTTTACAAGCTTTCCCAAATATCAGGAGATTGTTACTTTTTGTCCCAAATATCAGGAGATGGTTCCTATCTGTCCCAAACATCAGGAGATGGCTATTAGCTGTCCCAAATATCAGGAGATGGTAATTATATGTAGCAAATATCAGGAGATCGTTACTATCTGTCACAAATAGCAGGAGATGGTTACTGTCTCTCCCAAATATCAGGAGATGGTTACTAACTGTCTCCAATATCAGGAGATGATTATTATCTCTTGTCAATATCTGCAAATGTTTACTCTCTGTCCCGTATATCAGGAGATGGTTATCATCTGTCTCCAATATCAGGAAATGTTGGTTTTCTGTCCCAAATATCAGCAGATAGTTATTTTGTGTCTCTAATATCAGGAGATGCTTACTATCTGTCTCCAACATGAGGAGATGTTTAATATCTGACCCAATATCAGAAGATGGTTACTAGTTGTCCCAAATATTAGGAGATGGTTACTATCTGTCTCCAATATGAGGAGATGGTTACTTACTGTAGCAAATATCAAGAGGTGGTTACTATCTGTCCCAAGTATCAGGAGTTGGTTACTATCTGCCCTAATATCAGGATATGGTTACTATCTGTCTCCAATATCAGGAGATGGTTAGTGTCTGTCCCTAATATCAGCAAAAGGTTACTATATGTCTCCAATATTAGGGGATGGTTACTATCAGTCCCAAATATCAGGAATTGGCCACTATCGGTCTCCAATATCAGGAGATGGTTACTATCTGTCCCAAATACCAGGAGAAGGTTAGTATTTGTCCCAAAGATCAGAAGATGGTTACTATCTGTCTCCTATATCAGGAGATGGTTAGTATCTGTCCCTAATATCAGCAGAAGGTTACTATATGTCTGCAATATTAGGGGATGGTTACTCTCTGACCCAAATATCAGGAGTTACTTACTCTCTGTCTCCAATATCAGGAGATGGTTACTAACTCTCTCCAATGTCAGGAGATGGTTACCATCTGTCTCCAATATCAGGAGATTGTTACTATCTGTCCCAAATATCAGCAGATGGTTACTAACTGTCTCCAATATCCAGAGATGGTTACAATCTGACCGAAATACCAAGAGTTGATTACTTGCTATCTCAAATATCAGGAGATGATGACAATCTATCCCAAATATCAGGAGATTGTTACTTTCTGTCCCACATTCCAGGAGATGGTTATTATCTGTCCCAAATATCAGGAGATGGTATTTATATGTAGCAAATATCAGGAGATCATTACTATCTGTCACAAATAGCAGGAGATGGTTACTGTCTTTCCCAAATATCAGGAGATGGTTACTAACTGTCTCCAATATCAGGAGATGATTATTATCTCTTGTCAATATCCGCAAATGTTTACTCTCTGTCCCGTATATCAGGAAATGGTTATCATCTGTCTCCAATATCAGGAAATATTGGTTATCTGTCCCAAATATCAGCAGATAGTTATTTTGTGTCTCTAATATCAGGAGATGCTTACTATCTGTCTCCAACATGAGGAGATGTTTACTATCTGTCTCCAATATGAGGAGATGGTTACTAACTGTACCAAATATCAAGAGTTGGTTACTATCTGTCCCAAATATCAGGAGTTGGTTACTATCTGTCCTAATATCAGGATATGGTTACTATCTGTCTCCAATATCAGGAGATGGTTAGTATCTGTCCCTAATATCAGCAGAAGGTTACTATATGTCTCCAATATTAGGGGATGGTTACTATCAGTCCCAAATATCAGGAATTGGACACTGTCGGTCTCCAATATCAGGAGATGGCTACTATCTGTCCCAAATACCAGGAGAAGGTTAGTATTTGTCCCAAAGATCAGGAGATGGTTACTATCTGTCTCCAATATCAGGAGATGATTAGTATCTGTCCGTAATATCAGCAGAAGGCTACTATATGTCTGCAATATTAGGGGATGGTTACTATCTGACCCAAATATCAGGAGTTGCTTACTATCTGTCTCCAATATCAGGAGATGGTTACTAACTCTCTCCAATGTCAGGAGGTGGTTACCATCTGTCTCCAATATCAGGAGATTGTTACTATCTGTTCCAAATATCAGCAGATGGTTACTAACTGTCTCCAATATCCGGAGATGGCTACAATCTGACCCAAATACCAGGAGTTGATTGCTCGTTGTGTCAAATATCAGGAGATGGTTAATAACTGTCTCCAATATCTGGAGATTGTACAATCTGACCCAAATACCAGGAGTTGATTACTAGCCATCTCAAATATCAGGAGATGATGACAATCTGCCCAAATATCAGGAGATTGTTACTCTCTGTCTCCAATATCAGGAGATGGTTACTATCTGTCTCCAACATGAGGAGATGTTTACTATCTGTCCCCAATATCAGAAGATGGTTACTAGCTGTCCCAAATATTAGGAGATGGTTACTATCTGTCTCCAATATGAGGAGATGGTTACTAACTGTACCAAATATCAAGAGGTGGTTACTATCTGTCCCAAATATCAGGAGTTGGTTACTATCTGTCCTAATATCAGGATATGGTTACTATCTGTCTCCAATATCAGGAGATGGTTAGTATCTGTCCGTAATATCAGCAGAAGGTTACTATATGTCTGCAATATTAGGGGATGGTTACTATCTGACCCAAATATCAGGAGTTGCTTACTATCTGTCTCCAATATCAGGAGATGGTTACTAACTCTCTCCAATGTCAGGAGATGGTTACCATCTGTCTCCAATATCAGGAGATTGTTACTATCTGTCCCAAATATCAGCAGATGGTTACTAACTGTCTCCAATATCCGGAGATGGCTACAATCTGACCCAAATACCAAGAGTTGATTGCTCGTTGTGTCAAATATCAGGAGATGGTTACTAACTGTCTCCAATATCTGGAGATTGTTACAATCTGACCCAAATACCAGGAGTTGATTACTAGTCATCCCAAATATCAGGAGATGATGACAATCTGCCCAAATATCAGGAGATTGTTACTCTCTGTCCCAAATATCACGAGATGGTAACTATCTGACCCAAATATCAGGAGATGGTTACAAATATCCCAAATATCAGGAGATTTTAATTATGTGTGCCAAATATCAGGAGATGGTTAATATCTGTCGCAAATAGCAGGAGATGGTTACTATCTGACCCAATATAAGAAGATGGTTACTAGTTGTCCCAAATATTAGGAGATGGTTACTATCTGTCTCCAATATGAGGAGATGGTTGCTTACTGTACCAAATATCAAGAGGTGGTTACTATCTGTCCCAAATATTAGGAGATGGTTACTATCTGTCTCCAATATCAGGAGATGGTTACTAAATGTCCCAAATATTAGGAGTTGATTACTATCTGTCTCCAATATCAGGAGATGGTTACTAACTCTTCCCAATGTCAGGAGATTGTTACTATCTGTCCCAAATATCAGCAGATGGTTGCTAACTGTCTCAAATATCAGGAGATGTTTACAAGCTTTCCCAAATATCAGGAGATTGTTACTTTTTGTCCCAAATATCAGGAGATGGTTCCTATCTGTCCCAAACATCAGGAGATGGCTATTAGCTGTCCCAAATATCAGGAGATGGTAATTATATGTAGCAAATATCAGGAGATCGTTACTATCTGTCACAAATAGCAGGAGATGGTTACTGTCTCTCCCAAATATCAGGAGATGGTTACTAACTGTCTCCAATATCAGGAGATGATTATTATCTCTTGTCAATATCCGCAAATGTTTACTCTCTGTCCCCTATATCAGGAGATGGTTATCATCTGTCTCCAATATCAGGGAATGTTGGTTATCTGTCCCAAATATCAGCAGATAGTTATTTTGTGTCTCTAATATCAGGAGATGCTTACTATCTGTCTCCAACATGAGGAGATGTTTACTATCTGACCCAATATCAGAAGATGGTTACTAGTTGTCCCAAATATTAGGAGATGGTTACTATCTGTCTCCAATATGAGGAGATGGTTGCTTACTGTACCAAATATCAAGAGGTGGTTACTATCTGTCCCAAATATCAGGAGTTGGTTACTATCTGTCCTAATATCAGGATATGGTTACTATCTGTCTCCAATATCAGGAGATGGTTAGTATCTGTCCCTAATATCAGCAAAAGGTTACTATATGTCTCCAATATTAGGGGATGGTTACTATCAGTCCCAAATATCAGGAATTGGCCACTATCGGTCTCCAATATCAGGAGATGGTTACTATCTGTCCCAAATACCAGGAGAAGGTTAGTATTTGTCCCAAAGATCAGAAGATGGTTACTATCTGTCTCCTATATCAGGAGATGGTAATTATATGTAGCAAATATCAGGAGATCGTTACTATCTGTCACAAATAGCAGGAGATGGTTACTGTCTCTCCCAAATATCAGGAGATGGTTACTAACTGTCTCCAATATCAGGAGATGATTATTATCTCTTGTCAATATCCGCAAATGTTTACTCTCTGTCCCCTATATCAGGAGATGGTTATCATCTGTCTCCAATATCAGGGAATGTTGGTTATCTGTCCCAAATATCAGCAGATAGTTATTTTGTGTCTCTAATATCAGGAGATGCTTACTATCTGTCTCCAACATGAGGAGATGTTTACTATCTGACCCAATATCAGAAGATGGTTACTAGTTGTCCCAAATATTAGGAGATGGTTACTATCTGTCTCCAATATGAGGAGATGGTTGCTTACTGTACCAAATATCAAGAGGTGGTTACTATCTGTCCCAAATATCAGGAGTTGGTTACTATCTGTCCTAATATCAGGATATGGTTACTATCTGTCTCCAATATCAGGAGATGGTTAGTATCTGTCCCTAATATCAGCAAAAGGTTACTATATGTCTCCAATATTAGGGGATGGTTACTATCAGTCCCAAATATCAGGAATTGGCCACTATCGGTCTCCAATATCAGGAGATGGTTACTATCTGTCCCAAATACCAGGAGAAGGTTAGTATTTGTCCCAAAGATCAGAAGATGGTTACTATCTGTCTCCTATATCAGGAGATGGTTAGTATCTGTCCCTAATATCAGCAGAAGGTTACTATATGTCTGCAATATGAGGGGATGATTACTCTCTGACCCAAATATCAGGAGTTACTTACTATCTGTCTCCAATATCAGGAGATGGTTACTAACTCTCTCCAATGTCAGGAGATGGTTACCATCTGTCTCCAATATCAGGAGATTGTTACTATCTGTCCCAAATATCAGCAG
Organism: Somniosus microcephalus; assembly: GCF_052327205.1. Lineage (NCBI taxonomy): Eukaryota > Metazoa > Chordata > Chondrichthyes > Squaliformes > Somniosidae > Somniosus > Somniosus microcephalus. The sequence continues at coordinate 128,045,313 of NC_140997.1, forward strand.
ATGGTTACTAACTGTCTCCAATATCCAGAGATGGTTACAATCTGACCGAAATACCAAGAGTTGATTACTTGCTATCTCAAATATCAGGAGATGATGACAATCTATCCCAAATATCAGGAGATTGTTACTTTCTGTCCCAAATTCCAGGAGATGGTTATTATCTGTCCCAAATATCAGGAGATGGTATTTATATGTAGCAAATATCAGGAGATCGTTACTATCTGTCACAAATAACAGGAGATGGTTACTGTCTTTCCCAAATATCAGGAGATGGTTACTAACTGTCTCCAATATCAGGAGATGATTATTATCTCTTGTCAATATCCGCAAATGTTTACTCTCTGTCCCGTATATCAGGAGATGGTTATCATCTGTCTCCAATATCAGGAAATATTGGTTATCTGTCCCAAATATCAGCAGATAGTTATTTTGTGTCTCTAATATCAGGAGATGCTTACTATCTGTCTCCAACATGAGGAGATGTTTACTATCTGTCCCCAATATCAGAAGATGGTTACTAGCTGTCCCAAATATTAGGAGATGGTTACTATCTGTCTCCAATATGAGGAGATGGTTACTAACTGTACCAAATATCAAGAGGTGGTTACTATCTGTCCCAAATATCAGGAGTTGGTTACTATCTGTCCTAATATCAGGATATGGTTACTATCTGTCTCCAATATCAGGAGATGGTTAGTATCTGTCCCTAATATCAGCAGAAGGTTACTATATGTCTCCAATATTAGGAATTGGTTACTATCAGTCCCAAATATCAGGAATTGGACACTATCGGTCTCCAATATCAGGAGATGGTTACTATCTGTCCCAAATACCAGGAGAAGGTTAGCATTTGTCCCAAAGATCAGGAGATGGTTACTATCTGTCTCCAATATCAGGAGATGATTAGTATCTGTCCGTAATATCAGCAGAAGGCTACTATATGTCTGCAATATTAGGGGATGGTTACTATCTGACCCAAATATCAGGAGTTGCTTACTATCTGTCTCCAATATCAGGAGATGGTTACTAACTCTCTCCAATGTCAGGAGGTGGTTACCATCTGTCTCCAATATCAGGAGGTTGTTACTATCTGTTCCAAATATCAGCAGATGGTTACTAACTGTCTCCAATAGCCAGAGATGGCTACAATCTGACCCAAATACCAGGAGTTGATTGCTCGTTGTGTCAAATATCAGGAGATGGTTAATAACTGTCTCCAATATCTGGAGATTGTACAATCTGACCCAAATACCAGGAGTTGATTACTAGCCATCTCAAATATCAGGAGATGATGACAATCTGCCCAAATATCAGGAGATTGTTACTCTCTGTCTCCAATATCAGGAGATGGTTACTATCTGTCTCCAACATGAGGAGATGTTTACTATCTGTCCCCAATATCAGAAGATGGTTACTAGCTGTCCCAAATATTAGGAGATGGTTACTATCTGTCTCCAATATGAGGAGATGGTTACTAACTGTACCAAATATCAAGAGGTGGTTACTATCTGTCCCAAATATCAGGAGTTGGTTACTATCTGTCCTAATATCAGGATATGGTTACTATCTGTCCCAAATATCAGGAGTTGGTTACTATCTGTCCTAATATCAGGATATGGTTACTAACTGTCTCCAATATCCGGAGATGGCTACAATCTGACCCAAATACCAAGAGTTGATTGCTCGTTGTGTCAAATATCAGGAGATGGTTACTAACTGTCTCCAATATCTGGAGATTGTTACAATCTGACCCAAATACCAGGAGTTGATTACTAGCCATCTCAAATATCAGGAGATGATGACAATCTGCCCAAATATCAGGAGATTGTTACTCTCTGTCCCAAATATCATGAGATGGTAACTATCTGACCCAAATATCAGGAGATGGTTACAAATATCCCAAATATCAGGAGATTTTAATTATGTGTGCCAAATATCAGGAGATGGTTAATATTTGTCGCAAATAGCAGGAGATGGTTACTATCTGTGCCGTATATCTGGAGATGGTTACTAGCTATCTTCAATATCAGGAGCTGTTTATCACCTGTCCCAAATATCAGGAGATGTTTACTAGCTGTCCGAAATATCAGGAGATCGTTACTCTCTGTCTCCAATATCAGGAGATGGTTACTATCTGTCCCAAATATCAGGAGATGGTTACTCTCTGTCTCCATTATCTGGAGATGTTTACTATCTGTCCCAAATATCAGGAGACTGTTACTATCTGTCCCAAATATCAGGAGAAGTTTAGTATTTGTCCCAAATACCAGGAGATGGTTACTATCTGTCTCCAATATCAGGAGATGGTTAGTATCTGTCCCTAATATCAGCAGAAGGTTACTATATGTCTCCAGTATTAGGGGATGGTTACTATCTGTCCCAAATATCAGAAGTTGGTCACTATCTGTCTACAATATCAGGAGATAGTTACCATCTGTCCCAAAAATCAAGAGTTGGTTACTATCTGCCTCCAATATCAAGAGATTGTTACAATATGTCTCCAATATCAGGAAATGTTTACGATCTGTCCTGAATATCACGAGATGGTTACTATCTGTCTCCAACATCAGGAGATGGTTACTCTCTGTCTCCAATATCCGGAGATGGTTACTATCTGTCCCAAATATCAGAAGATGATTACTATCTGTGCCAATTATCAGGAGGTGATTACTATCTGTCTCAAATATCAGGAGATGTTTACTAGCTGTCCCAAATATCAAGATATGGTTAACAGCTGTTCCACATATCAGGAGATGTTTACTGGCTGTCTCCATTATCAGGAAATGGTTACTTTCTGTCCCAAAAAACAGGAGAAGTTTAATATTTGTCACAAATATCAGGAGTTGGTTACTACCTGTCTCCGATATCAGGAGATGTTACAACATCACTCCAATATCAGGAAATGTTTACTATCTGTCCCGAATGTCAGGAGTTGCTTACTATCTGTCTCCAGTATGAGGACATGTTTACTATCTGTCTCCAATATCAAGAGAGAGTTACTATCTGTCTCCAATGCCAGGAGATATTTACTATCTGTCTCCAATATCAGGAGATGGTTACTATCTGTCTCCAATATGAATACATGTTTACTATCTGTCTCCGATATAAGGAGATGGTTGCTATCTGTCTCCAATATGAGGAGATGTTTACTATCTGTCCCAAATATCAGGAGATGATTACTATCTGTCTCAAATATAAGGAGATGGTTAACAGCTGCCCCAATATCAGGAGATGGTTACTAGCTCTCCCAAATATCAGGAGATTTTTACTTTCTGTCCCAAATATTAGGAGTCGGTTACTGTCTTTGCCAAATATCAGATGATTACTAGCTGTCCCAAATATTAGGAGATGGTTACTATCTGTCTCCAATATCAGGAGATGGTTACTAAATGTCCCAAATATTAGGAGTTGATTACTATCTGTCTCCAATATCAGGAGATGGTTACTAACTCTTCCCAATGTCAGGAGATTGTTACCATCTGTCTCCAATATCAGGAGATTGTTACTATCTGTCCCAAATATCAGCAGATGGTTGCTAACTGTCTCAAATATCAGGAGATGTTTACAAGCTTTCCCAAATATCAGGAGATTGTTACTTTTTGTCCCAAATATCAGGAGATGGTTCCTATCTGTCCCAAACATCAGGAGATGGCTATTAGCTGTCCCAAATATCAGGAGATGGTAATTATATGTAGCAAATATCAGGAGATCGTTACTATCTGTCACAAATAGCAGGAGATGGTTACTGTCTCTCCCAAATATCAGGAGATGGTTACTAACTGTCTCCAATATCAGGAGATGATTATTATCTCTTGTCAATATCCGCAAATGTTTACTCTCTGTCCCGTATATCAGGAGATGGTTATCATCTGTCTCCAATATCAGGAAATGTTGGTTATCTGTCCCAAATATCAGCAGATAGTTATTTTGTGTCTCTAATATCAGGAGATGCTTACTATCTGTCTCCAACATGAGGAGATGTTTACTATCTGACCCAATATAAGAAGATGGTTACTAGTTGTCCCAAATATTAGGAGATGGTTACTATCTGTCTCCAATATGAGGAGATGGTTGCTTACTGTACCAAATATCAAGAGGTGGTTACTATCTGTCCCAAATATTAGGAGATGGTTACTATCTGTCTCCAATATCAGGAGATGGTTACTAAATGTCCCAAATATTAGGAGTTGATTACTATCTGTCTCCAATATCAGGAGATGGTTACTAACTCTTCCCAATGTCAGGAGATTGTTACCATCTGTCTCCAATATCAGGAGATTGTTACTATCTGTCCCAAATATCAGCAGATGGTTGCTAACTGTCTCAAATATCAGGAGATGTTTACAAGCTTTCCCAAATATCAGGAGATTGTTACTTTTTGTCCCAAATATCAGGAGATGGTTCCTATCTGTCCCAAACATCAGGAGATGGCTATTAGCTGTCCCAAATATCAGGAGATGGTAATTATATGTAGCAAATATCAGGAGATCGTTACTATCTGTCACAAATAGCAGGAGATGGTTACTGTCTCTCCCAAATATCAGGAGATGGTTACTAACTGTCTCCAATATCAGGAGATGATTATTATCTCTTGTCAATATCCGCAAATGTTTACTCTCTGTCCCGTATATCAGGAGATGGTTATCATCTGTCTCCAATATCAGGGAATGTTAGTTATCTGTCCCAAATATCAGCAGATAGTTATTTTGTGTCTCTAATATCAGGAGATGCTTACTATCTGTCTCCAACATGAGGAGATGTTTACTATCTGACCCAATATCAGAAGATGGTTACTAGTTGTCCCAAATATTAGGAGATGGTTACTATCTGTCTCCAATATGAGGAGATGGTTGCTTACTGTACCAAATATCAAGAGGTGGTTACTATCTGTCCCAAATATCAGGAGTTGGTTACTATCTGTCCTAATATCAGGATATGGTTACTATCTGTCTCCAATATCAGGAGATGGTTAGTATCTGTCCCTAATATCAGCAAAAGGTTACTATATGTCTCCAATATTAGGGGATGGTTACTCTCAGTCCCAAATATCAGGAATTGGCCACTATCGGTCTCCAATATCAGGAGATGGTTACTATCTGTCCCAAATACCAGGAGAAGGTTAGTATTTGTCCCAAAGATCAGAAGATGGTTACTATCTGTCTCCTATATCAGGAGATGGTTAGTATCTGTCCCTAATATCAGCAGAAGGTTACTATATGTCTGCAATATTAGGGGATGATTACTCTCTGACCCAAATATCAGGAGTTACTTACTATCTGTCTCCAATATCAGGAGATGGTTACTAACTCTCTCCAATGTCAGGAGATGGTTACCATCTGTCTCCAATATCAGGAGATTGTTACTATCTGTCCCAAATATCAGCAGATGGTTACTAACTGTCTCCAATATCCAGAGATGGTTACAATCTGACCGAAATACCAAGAGTTGATTATTTGCTATCTCAAATATCAGGAGATGATGACAATCTATCCCAAATATCAGGAGATTGTTACTTTATGTCCCAAATTACAGGAGATGGTTATTATCTGTCCCAAATATCAGGAGATGGTATTTATATGTAGCAAATATCAGGAGATCGTTACTATCTGTCACAAATAGCAGGAGATGGTTACTCTCTTTCCCAAATATCAGGAGATGGTTACTAACTGTCTCCAATATCAGGAGATGATTATTATCTCTTGTCAATATCCGCAAATGTTTACTCTCTGTCCCGTATATCAGGAGATGGTTATCATCTGTCTCCAATATCAGGAAATATTGGTTATCTGTCCCAAATATCAGCAGATAGTTATTTTGTGTCTCTAATATCAGGAGATGCTTACTATCTGTCTCCAACATGAGGAGATGTTTACTATCTGTCCCCAATATCAGAAGATGGTTACTAGCTGTCCCAAATATTAGGAGATGGTTACTATCTGTCTCCAATATGAGGAGATGGTTACTAACTGTACCAAATATCAAGAGGTGGTTACTATCTGTCCCAAATATCAGGAGTTGGTTACTATCTGTCCTAATATCAGGATATGGTTACTATCTGTCTCCAATATCAGGAGATGGTTAGTATCTGTCCCTAATATCAGCAGAAGGTTACTATATGTCTCCAATATTAGGGGATGGTTACTATCAGTCCCAAATATCAGGAATTGGACACTATCAGTCTCCAATATCAGGAGATGGTTACTATCTGTCCCAAATACCAGGAGAAGGTTAGCATTTGTCCCAAAGATCAGGAGATGGTTACTATCTGTCTCCAATATCAGGAGATGATTAGTATCTGTCCGTAATATCAGCAGAAGGCTACTATATGTCTGCAATATTAGGGGATGGTTACTATCTGACCCAAATATCAGGAGTTGCTTACTATCTGTCTCCAATATCAGGAGATGGTTACTAACTCTCTCCAATGTCAGGAGGTGGTTACCATCTGTCTCCAATATCAGGAGATTGTTACTATCTGTTCCAAATATCAGCAGATGGTTACTAACTGTCTCCAATAGCCAGAGATGGCTACAATCTGACCCAAATACCACGAGTTGATTGCTCATTGTGTCAAATATCAGGAGATGGTTAATAACTGTCTCCAATATCTGGAGATTGTACAATCTGACCCAAATACCAGGAGTTGATTACTAGCCATCTCAAATATCAGGAGATGATGACAATCTGCCCAAATATCAGGAGATTGTTACTCTCTGTCTCCAATATCAGGAGATGGTTACTATCTGTTTCCAACATGAGGAGATGTTTACTATCTGTCCCCAATATCAGAAGATGGTTACTAGCTGTCCCAAATATTAGGAGATGGTTACTATCTGTCTCCAATATGAGGAGATGGTTACTAACTGTACCAAATATCAAGAGGTGGTTACTATCTGTCCCAAATATCAGGAGTTGGTTACTATCTGTCCTAATATCAGGATATGGTTACTATCTGTCTCCAATATCAGGAGATGGTTAGTATCTGTCCGTAATATCAGCAGAAGGTTACTATATGTCTGCAATATTAGGGGATGGTTACTATCTGACCCAAATATCAGGAGTTGCTTACTATCTGTCTCCAATATCAGGAGATGGTTACTAACTCTCTCCAATGTCAGGAGATGGTTACCATCTGTCTCCAATATCAGGAGATTGTTACTATCTGTCCCAAATATCAGCAGATGGTTACTAACTGTCTCCAATATCCGGAGATGGCTACAATCTGACCCAAATACCAAGAGTTGATTGCTCGTTGTGTCAAATATCAGGAGATGGTTACTAACTGTCTCCAATATCTGGAGATTGTTACAATCTGACCCAAATACCAGGAGTTGATTACTAGCCATCTCAAATATCAGGAGATGATGACAATCTGCCCAAATATCAGGAGATTGTTACTCTCTGTCCCAAATATCATGAGATGGTAACTATCTGACCCAAATATCAGGAGATGGTTACAAATATCCCAAATATCAGGAGATTTTAATTATGTGTGCCAAATATCAGGAGATGGTTAATATTTGTCGCAAATAGCAGGAGATGGTTACTATCTGTGCCGTATATCTGGAGATGGTTACTAGCTATCTTCAATATCAGGAGCTGTTTATCACCTGTCCCAAATATCAGGAGATGTTTACTAGCTGTCCGAAATATCAGGAGATCGTTACTCTCTGTCTCCAATATCAGGAGATGGTTACTATCTGTCCCAAATATCAGGAGATGGTTACTCTCTGTCTCCATTATCTGGAGATGTTTACTATCTGTCCCAAATATCAGGAGACTGTTACTATCTGTCCCAAATATCAGGAGAAGTTTAGTATTTGTCCCAAATACCAGGAGATGGTTACTATCTGTCTCCAATATCAGGAGATGGTTAGTATCTGTCCCTAATATCAGCAGAAGGTTACTATATGTCTCCAGTATTAGGGGATGGTTACTATCTGTCCCAAATATCAGAAGTTGGTCACTATCTGTCTGCAATATCAGGAGATGGTTACTATCTGTCCCAGAAACCAAGAGTTGGTTACTATCTGCCTCCAATATCAGGAGATGGTTACAATATGTCTTCAATATCAGAAAATGTTTACTATCTGTCCCAAATATCAGGAGATTGTTGCTATCTGTCTCCAATATCAGGAGTTGGTTACTCTCTGTCTCCAATATCTGGAGATGGTTACTTTCTGTCCCAAATATCAGGAGATGGTTACTATCTGTCCCAAATACCAGGAGGTGATTACTATCGGTCCCAAATATCAGGAGATGTTTACTAGCTGCCCCAAATATCAAGATATGGTTAGTAGCTGTACCACATATCAGGAGATGTTTACTTGCTGTCTCCATTATCAGGAGATTGTTACTATCTGTTCCAAATATCAGGAGAAGGTTAGTATTCAGGAAATGGTTACTATCTGTCTCCAATATCAGGAGATGGTTAGTATCTGTCCCTAATACCTGCAGAAGGTTACTATATGTCTCCAATATTAGGGGATGGCTACTATCTGTCCCAAATATCAGGAGTTGGTCACTATCTGTCTACAATATCAGGAGATAATTACCATCTGTCCCAAAAATCAAGAGTTGCTTACTATCTGCCTCCAATATCAGGAGATTGTTACAATATGTCTCCAATATCAGGAAATGTTTACTCTCTGTCCTGAATATCAGGAGATGGTTACTATCTGTCTCCAACATCAGGAGATGGTTACTCTCTGTCTCCAATATCTGGAGATGGTTACTCTCTGGCCCAAATATCAGAAGATGGTTAATATCTGTACCAATTATCAGGAGGTGATTACTATCTGTCTCAAATATCAGGAGATGTTTACTAGCTGTCCCAAATATCAAGATATGGTTAGTAGCTGTTCCACATATCAGGAGATGTTTACTGGCTGTCTCCATTATCAGGAAATGGTTACTATCTGTCCCAAATAACAGGAGAAGGTGAGTATTTGTCGCAAATATCAGGAGATGGTTACTATCTGTCTCCAATATCAGGAGATGGTTCGTATCTGTCCCTAATATCAGCAGAAGGTTATTTTATGTCTCCAATATTAGGGGATGGTTACTATCTGTCCCAAATATCAGGAGTTGGTTACGATCTGTTTCCAATATCAGGAGATGGTTACTATCTGTCTCCAATGCCAGGAGATATTTACTATCTCTCTCCAATATCAGGAGATGGTTACTATCTTCTCCAATATGAATACATGTTTACTATCTGTCTCCGATATAAGGAGATGGTTGCTATCTGTCTCCAATATGAGGAGATTTTTACTATCTGTCCCAAATATCAGGAGATGATTACTAGCTGTCTCAAATATAAGGAGATGGTTAACAGCTGCCCCAATATCAGGAGATGGTTACTAGCTCTCCCAAATATCAGGAGATTTTTACTTTCTGTCCCAAATATCAGGAGTCGGTTACTGTCTTTGCCAAATATCAGATGATTACTAGCTGTCCCAAATATTAGGAGATGGTTACTATCTGTCTCCAATATCAGGAGATGGTTACTAAATGTCCCAAATATTAGGAGTTGATTACTATCTGTCTCCAATATCAGGAGATGGTTACTAACTCTTCCCAATGTCAGGAGATTGTTACCATCTGTCTCCAATATCAGGAGATTGTTACTATCTGTCCCAAATATCAGCAGATGGTTGCTAACTGTCTCAAATATCAGGAGATGTTTACAAGCTTTCCCAAATATCAGGAGATTGTTACTTTTTGTCCCAAATATCAGGAGATGGTTCCTATCTGTCCCAAACATCAGGAGATGGCTATTAGCTGTCCCAAATATCAGGAGATGGTAATTATATTTAGCAAATATCAGGAGATCGTTACTATCTGTCACAAATAGCAGGAGATGGTTACTGTCTCTCCCAAATATCAGGAGATGGTTACTAACTGTCTCCAATATCAGGAGATGATTATTATCTCTTGTCAATATCCGCAAATGTTTACTCTCTGTCCCGTATATCAGGAGATGGTTATCATCTGTCTCCAATATCAGGGAATGTTGGTTATCTGTCCCAAATATCAGCAGATAGTTATTTTGTGTCTCTAATATCAGGAGATGCTTACTATCTGTCTCCAACATGAGGAGATGTTTACTATCTGACCCAATATCAGAAGATGGTTACTAGTTGTCCCAAATATTAGGAGATGGTTACTATCTGTCTCCAATATGAGGAGATGGTTGCTTACTGTAACAAATATCAAGAGGTGGTTACTATCTGTCCCAAATATCAGGAGTTGGTTACTATCTGTCCTAATATCAGGATATGGTTACTATCTGTCTCCAATATCAGGAGATGGTTAGTATCTGTCCCTAATATCAGCAAAAGGTTACTATATGTCTCCAATATTAGGGGATGGTTACTATCAGTCCCAAATATCAGGAATTGGCCACTATCGGTCTCCAATATCAGGAGATGGTTACTATCTGTCCCAAATACCAGGAGAAGGTTAGTATTTGTCCCAAAGATCAGAAGATGGTTACTATCTGTCTCCTATATCAGGAGATGGTTAGTATCTGTCCCTAATATCAGCAGAAGGTTACTATATGTCTGCAATATTAGGGGATGATTACTCTCTGACCCAAATATCAGGAGTTACTTACTATCTGTCTCCAATATCAGGAGATGGTTACTAACTCTCTCCAATGTCAGGAGATGGTTACCATCTCTCTCCAATATCAGGAGATTGTTACTATCTGTCCCAAATATCAGCAGATGGTTACTAACTGTCTCCAATATCAGGAGATGATTATTATCTCTTGTCAATATCCGCAAATGTTTACTCTCTGTCCCGTATATCAGGAGATGGTTATCATCTGTCTCCAATATCAGGAAATATTGGTTATCTGTCCCAAATATCAGCAGATAGTTATTTTGTGTCTCTAATATCAGGAGATGCTTACTATCTGTCTCCAACATGAGGAGATGTTTACCAGCTGTCCCCAATATCAGAAGATGGTTACTAGCTGTCCCAAATATTAGGAGATGGTTACTATCTGTCTCCAATATGAGGAGATGGTTACTAAATGTCCCAAATATTAGGAGTTGATTACTATCTGTCTCCAATATCAGGAGATGGTTACTAACTCTTCCCAATGTCAGGAGATTGTTACCATCTGTCTCCAATATCAGGAGATTGTTACTATCTGTCCCAAATATCAGCAGATGGTTGCTAACTGTCTCAAATATCAGGAGATGTTTACAAGCTTTCCCAAATATCAGGAGATTGTTACTTTTTGTCCCAAATATCAGGAGATGGTTCCTATCTGTCCCAAACATCAGGAGATGGCTATTAGCTGTCCCAAATATCAGGAGATGGTAATTATATGTAGCAAATATCAGGAGATCGTTACTATCTGTCACAAATAGCAGGAGATGGTTACTGTCTCTCCCAAATATCAGGAGATGGTTACTAACTGTCTCCAATATCAGGAGATGATTATTATCTCTTGTCAATATCCGCAAATGTTTACTCTCTGTCCCGTATATCAGGAGATGGTTATCATCTGTCTCCAATATCAGGGAATGTTGGTTATCTGTCCCAAATATCAGCAGATAGTTATTTTGTGTCTCTAATATCAGGAGATGCTTACTATCTGTCTCCAACATGAGGAGATGTTTACTATCTGACCCAATATCAGAAGATGGTTACTAGTTGTCCCAAATATTAGGAGATGGTTACTATCTGTCTCCAATATGAGGAGATGGTTGCTTACTGTACCAAATATCAAGAGGTGGTTACTATCTGTCCCAAATATCAGGAGTTGGTTACTATCTGTCCTAATATCAGGATATGGTTACTATCTGTCTCCAATATCAGGAGATGGTTAGTATCTGTCCCTAATATCAGCAAAAGGTTACTATATGTCTCCAATATTAGGGGATGGTTACTATCAGTCCCAAATATCAGGAATTGGCCACTATCGGTCTCCAATATCAGGAGATGGTTACTATCTGTCCCAAATACCAGGAGAAGGTTAGTATTTGTCCCAAAGATCAGAAGATGGTTACTATCTGTCTCCTATATCAGGAGATGGTTAGTATCTGTCCCTAATATCAGCAGAAGGTTACTATATGTCTGCAATATTAGGGGATGGTTAATCTCTGACCCAAATATCAGGAGTTACTTACTATCTGTCTCCAATATCAGGAGATGGCTACTAACTCTCTCCAATGTCAGGAGATGGTTACCATCTGTCTCCAATATCAGGAGATTGTTACTATCTGTCCCAAATATCAGCAGATGGTTACTAACTGTCTCCAATATCCAGAGATTGTTACAATCTGACCGAAATACCAAGAGTTGATTACTTGCTATCTCAAATATCAGGAGATGATGACAATCTATCCCAAATATCAGGAGATTGTTACTTTCTGTCCCAAATTCCAGGAGATGGTTATTATCTGTCCCAAATATCAGGAGATGGTATTTATATGTAGCAAATATCAGGAGATCGTTACTATCTGTCACAAATAGCAGGAGATGGTTACTGTCTTTCCCAAATATCAGGAGATGGTTACTAACTGTCTCCAATATCAGGAGATGATTATTATCTCTTGTCAATATCCGCAAATGTTTACTCTCTGTCCCGTATATCAGGAGATGGTTATCATCTGTCTCCAATATCAGGAAATATTGGTTATCTGTCCCAAATATCAGCAGATAGTTATTTTGTGTCTCTAATGTCAGGAGATGCTTACTATCTGTCTCCAACATGAGGAGATGTTTACCAGCTGTCCCCAATATCAGAAGATGGTTACTAGCTGTCCCAAATATTAGGGGATGGTTACTATCTGTCTCCAATATGAGGAGATGGTTACTAAATGTCCCAAATATTAGGAGTTGATTACTATCTGTCTCCAATATCAGGAGATGGTTACTAACTCTTCCCAATGTCAGGAGATTGTTACCATCTGTCTCCAATATCAGGAGATTGTTACTATCTGTCCCAAATATCAGCAGATGGTTGCTAACTGTCTCAAATATCAGGAAATGTTTACAAGCTTTCCCAAATATCAGGAGATTGTTACTTTTTGTCCCAAATATCAGGAGATGGTTCCTATCTGTCCCAAACATCAGGAGATGGCTATTAGCTGTCCCAAATATCAGGAGATGGTAATTATATGTAGCAAATATCAGGAGATCGTTACTATCTGTCACAAATAGCAGGAGATGGTTACTGTCTCTCCCAAATATCAGGAGATGGTTACTAACTGTCTCCAATATCAGGAGATGATTATTATCTCTTGTCAATATCCGCAAATGTTTACTCTCTGTCCCGTATATCAGGAGATGGTTATCATCTGTCTCCAATATCAGGAAATGTTGGTTATCTGTCCCAAATATCAGCAGATAGTTATTTTGTGTCTCTAATATCAGGAGATGCTTACTATCTGTCTCCAACATGAGGAGATGTTTACTATCTGACCCAATATCAGAAGATGGTTACTAGTTGTCCCAAATATTAGGAGATGGTTACTATCTGTCTCCAATATGAGGAGATGGTTACTTACTGTACCAAATATCAAGAGGTGGTTACTATCTGTCCCAAATATCAGGAGTTGGTTACTATCTGTCCTAATATCAGGATATGGTTACTATCTGTCTCCAATATCAGGAGATGGTTAGTATCTGTCCCTAATATCAGCAAAAGGTTACTATATGTCTCCAATATTAGGGGATGGTTACTATCAGTCCCAAATATCAGGAATTGGCCACTATCGGTCTCCAATATCAGGAGATGGTTACTATCTGTCCCAAATACCAGGAGAAGGTTAGTATTTGTCCCAAAGATCAGAAGATGGTTACTATCTGTCTCCTATATCAGGAGATGGTTAGTATCTGTCCCTAATATCAGCAGAAGGTTACTATATGTCTGCAATATTAGGGGATGGTTAATCTCTGACCCAAATATCAGGAGTTACTTACTATCTGTCTCCAATATCAGGAGATGGCTACTAACTCTCTCCAATGTCAGGAGATGGTTACCATCTGTCTCCAATATCAGGAGATTGTTACTATCTGTCCCAAATATCAGCAGATGGTTACTAACTGTCTCCAATATCCAGAGATTGTTACAATCTGACCGAAATACCAAGAGTTGATTACTTGCTATCTCAAATATCAGGAGATGATGACAATCTATCCCAAATATCAGGAGATTGTTACTTTCTGTCCCAAATTCCAGGAGATGGTTATTATCTGTCCCAAATATCAGGAGATGGTATTTATATGTAGCAAATATCAGGAGATCGTTACTATCTGTCACAAATAGCAGGAGATGGTTACTGTCTTTCCCAAATATCAGGAGATGGTTACTAACTGTCTCCAATATCAGGAGATGATTATTATCTCTTGTCAATATCCGCAAATGTTTACTCTCTGTCCCGTATATCAGGAGATGGTTATCATCTGTCTCCAATATCAGGAAATATTGGTTATCTGTCCCAAATATCAGCAGATAGTTATTTTGTGTCTCTAATATCAGGAGATGCTTACTATCTGTCTCCAACATGAGGAGATGTTTACTATCTGTCCCCAATATCAGAAGATGGTTACTAGCTGTCCCAAATATTAGGAGATGGTTACTATCTGTCTCCAATATGAGGAGATGGTTACTAACTGTACCAAATATCAAGAGGTGGTTACTATCTGTCCCAAATATCAGGAGTTGGTTACTATCTGTCCTAATATCAGGATATGGTTACTATCTGTCTCCAATATCAGGAGATGGTTAGTATCTGTCCCTAATATCAGCAGAAGGTTACTATATGTCTCCAATATTAGGGGATGGTTACTATCAGTCCCAAATATCAGGAATTGGACACTATCGGTCTCCAATATCAGGAGATGGTTACTATCTGTCCCAAATACCAGGAGAAGGTTAGTATTTGTCCCAAAGATCAGGAGATGGTTACTATCTGTCTCCAATATCAGGAGATGATTAGTATCTGTCCGTAATATCAGCAGAAGGCTACTATATGTCTGCAATATTAGGTGATGGTTACTATCTGACCCAAATATCAGGAGTTGCTTACTATCTGTCTACAATGTCAGGAGATGGTTACTAACTGTCTCCAATATCCGGAGATGGCTACAATCTGACCCAAATACCAAGAGTTGATTGCTCGTTGTGTCAAATATCAGGAGATGGTTACTAACTGTCTCCAATATCTGGAGATTGTTACAATCTGACCCAAATACCAGGAGTTGATTACTAGCCATCTCAAATATCAGGAGATGATGACAATCTGCCCAAATATCAGGAGATTGTTACTCTCTGTCCCAAATATCATGAGATGGAACTATCTGACCCAAATATCAGGAGATGGTTACAAATATCCCAAATATCAGGAGATTTTAATTATGTGTGCCAAATATCAGGAGATGGTTAATATTTGTCGCAAATAGCAGGAGATGGTTACTATCTGTGCCGTATATCTGGAGATGGTTACGAGCTATCTTCAATATCAGGAGCTGTTTATCACCTGTCCCAAATATCAGGAGATGTTTACTACCTGTCCGAAAAATCAGGAGATGGTTACTCTCTGTCTCCAATATCAGGAGATGGTTACTATCTGTCCCAAATATCAGGAGATGGTTACTCTCTGTCTCCAATATCTGGAGATGTTTACTATCTGTCCCAAATATCAGGAGACTGTTACTATCTGTCCCAAATATCAGGAGAAGTTTAGTATTTGTCCCAAATACCAGGAGATGGTTACTATCTGTCTCCAATATCAGGAGATGGTTAGTATCTGTCCCTAATATCAGCAGAAGGTTACTATATGTCTCCAGTATTAGGGGATGGTTACTATCTGTCCCAAATATCAGGAGTTGGTTTCTATCAGTCTCCAATATCAGGAGATGGTAACTGTCTGTTCCAAAAATCAAGAGTTGGTTGCTATCTGTCTGCAATATCAGGAGATGGTTACTATCTGTCCCAGAAACCAAGAGTTGGTTACTATCTGCCTCCAATATCAGGAGATGGTTACAATATGTCTTCAATATCAGAAAATGTTTACTATCTGTCCCAAATATCAGGAGATTGTTGCTATCTGTCTCCAATATCAGGAGTTGGTTACTCTCTGTCTCCAATATCTGGAGATGGTTACTTTCTGTCCCAAATATCAGGAGATGGTTACTATCTGTCCCAAATACCAGGAGGTGATTACTATCGGTCCCAAATATCAGGAGATGTTTACTAGCTGCCCCAAATATCAAGATATGGTTAGTAGCTGTTCCACATATCAGGAGATGTTTACTTGCTGTCTCCATTATCAGGAGATTGTTACTATCTGTTCCAAATATCAGGAGAAGGTTAGTATTCAGGAAATGGTTACTATCTGTCTCCAATATCAGGAGATGGTTAGTATCTGTCCCTAATACCTGCAGAAGGTTACTATATGTCTCCAATATTAGGGGATGGCTACTATCTGTCCCAAGTATCAGGAGTTGGTCACTATCTGTCTACAATATCAGGAGATAATTACCATCTGTCCCAAAAATCAAGAGTTGCTTACTATCTGCCTCCAATATCAGGAGATTGTTACAATATGTCTCCAATATCAGGAAATGTTTACTCTCTGTCCTGAATATCAGGAGATGGTTACTGTCTGTCTCCAACATCAGGAGATGGTTACTCTCTGTCTCCAATATCTGGAGATGGTTACTCTCTGGCCCAAATATCAGAAGATGGTTAATATCTGTACCAATTATCAGGAGGTGATTACTATCTGTCTCAAATATCAGGAGATGTTTACTAGCTGTCCCAAATATCAAGATATGGTTAGTAGCTGTTCCACATATCAGGAGATGTTTACTGGCTGTCTCCATTATCAGGAAATGGTTACTATCTGTCCCAAATAACAGGAGAAGGTTAGTATTTGTTGCAAATATCAGGAGATGGTTACTATCTGTCTCCAATATCAGGAGATGGTTCGTATCTGTCCCTAATATCAGCAGAAGGTTACTATATGTCTCCAATATTAGGGGATGGTTACTATCTGTCCCAAATATCAGGAGTTGGTTACGATCTGTTTCCAATATCAGGAGATGGTTACTATCTGTCTCCAATGCCAGGAGATATTTACTATCTGTCTCCAATATCAGGAGATGGTTACTATCTTCTCCAATATGAATACATGTTTACTATCTGTCTCCGATATAAGGAGATGCTTGCTATCTGTCTCCAATATGAGGAGATGTTTACTATCTGTCCCAAATATCAGAAGATGATTACTAGCTGTTTCAAATATAAGGAGATGGTTACCAGCTGCCCCAATATCAGGAGATGGTTACTAGCTCTCCCAAATATCAGGAGATTTTTACTTTCTGTCCCAAATATCAGGAGTTGGTTACTGTCTTTCCCAAATATCAGATGATTACTAGCTGTCCCAAATATTAGGAGATGGTTACTATCTGTCTCCAATATCAGGAGATGGTTACTAAATATCCCATATATTAGGAGTTGATAACTATCTGTCTCCAATATCAGGAGATGGTTTCTAACTCTCCCCAATGTCAGGAGATTGTTACCATCTGTCTCCAATATCAGGAGATTGTTACTATCTGTCCCAAATATCAGCAGATGGTTATTACTGTCTCAAATATCAGGAGATGTTTACAAACTGTCCCAAATATCAGGAGATTGTTACTTTTTGTCCCAAATATCAGGAGATGGATCCTTTCTGTCCCAAACATCAGGAGATGGCTACTAGCTGTCCCAAATATCAGGAGATGGTAATTATATGTAGCAAATATCAGGAGATCGTTACTATCTGTCACAAATAGCAGGAGATTGTTACTGTCTCTCCCAAATATCAGGAGATGGTTACTAACTGTCTCCAATATCAGGAGATGATTATTATCTCTTGATGATTATTATCCTCAAATGTTTACTCTCTGTCCCGTATATCAGGAGATGGTTATCATCTGTCTCCAATATCAGGAAATGTTGGCTATCTGTCCCAAATATCAGCAGATAGTTATTTTGTGTCTCTAATATCAGGAGATGGTTACTATCTGTCTCCAACATGAGGTGATGTTTACTATCTGTCCCCAATATCAGAAGATGGTTACTAGCTGTCCCAAATATTAGGAGATGGTTACTATCTGTCTCCAATATGAGGAGATGGTTACTAACTGTACCAAATATCAAGAGGTGGTTACTATCTGCCCCAAATATCAGGAGTTGGTTACTATCCGTCATAATATCAGGATATGGTTACTATCTGTCCTATTATCAGGAGATGGTTACCATCTGCCCAAATATCAGGATATGGTTACTGTTAAGGAGAATTTCAGTATTAAGGACTTTGCAAAGACTGTCGGGATACTTGACATTAAAACTGGTTGACAAAGGGGCCCCCTGAGCTCGCACGTAGGCTGGGATGAGATAATGCCAGCTGCAGTTTTGTTATTGAACGATTGTGGTTACCTTACAACGAAAAATAGGTTGGACTTCTGCTTATCTTGTCTGCGGCCAGAGGCCCAAAAGAGTTTTAACAGATGGCCACCGCTTGTTTAAGAATATGTAACCATTTGCTTAAGAATAGATAACCGTTTTAGATGTCACGGGGTGTCGCTAGGATTATGTAATCAACCGTCTAAGTTGTTTTGACCCCTGTATAAAAGTAGGCGGCTTGAGTGTACAAAACGAGAAGTGTGGCGATTGCACGCCGGGTGTATAGCTGCTTCTCCCAGAGCTCTGCAATAAAGCATTCTTTTACTTTGCCATTCACTCGTAGTCAGAGTTTTATTGACTTCAAAAAGCTTCTGTTGGGATCGCGTCGACCTAGAATATCACCTGGCCCGCTTAGCCCCAAATTAGCTACAACAAATTGGCGCTGCGAGCAGGGTCACCGAGTGAGCGGCTGTTCTGATCAAGCAGACTCTTGCTTGAGTGATCTAAAAGAACAAAAGAGAGGTGAGATGGCATATGTAAAATTGTGCTAGGATACTAACAACCGTGAGACTGCATTTTTTCTTGTGATTCCAGGGAACCTAGGTATAGCCTAGGAGGAGAACTGGAGATTCCAGGGAAACTAGGTATAGCCTAGGAGGAGAACTGGAGGAGAGGTAAAGGAGCTGGACCAACCTTTACTTACACGTGATGGACCCCGAGTGAAAGGTATTGTGTTCTCAGAATCGGGGTGCCGAAGATAGTGGCCAAGGGACATAATGTCGAGTAAGGATCTGAAAAGGGGGCCCCCGGGCTCCCTTATCGATACTTTTATGACGGATAGATGTGCCCTAATTGAGAAAATGCAGAAAGACGGGTGGGGCGTATCAAAAGATTTGGACCAACAGCGGTCATGGTGGGAAACACAGAAAAGGGAAAGAACTAAGAAAGCAGGGGTACTGTTGGTTCATCATTTGGCAGGATTGATAGAACAGGCAGCGGCGGTGAGCCTTAAGGGAAAACGATTCCAGATAGATGACCTCCGGACGGAGTGTGAGGGATGTAAGTGGGAAAACCCAAGGGGGACGAATACATGTGTCTGCACTAATAGGGGGACCGACAGTGTGGGATGTTAGTGGACACTGGAGCAGCAATATCTATAACCAACCTCCCCTTCCCACCACAAAGAAAAGGACAGTAATAACAGGGGTAGGTGGTGAAAACTTCACCGCCTTCCGTAGTATTCCACAAATTGTAGAAATAAACGGACGATATATTCCCATGAGATTTTATGTATGTAAGAACAATGAAGGTCAGCCCCAAAAAGGCACAGATAGGTAAAACCCAGGTCTTATATTTAGGACACCTTGGCCTAGAAATTCACTAGCCTTAGCGCCGCTTTTGAGGCGCTAGAGGGACTAGCGCCAGAGTTATGGCCAGTTTAAAAATTCCCTGGGGCCCTAAATCGGCGTTGCACCGGTAGCGCTGCGCCAGCACCGATGACGTCATTGGTGTGCGCAGCGTCCCGGTTGCCGTGGTAACCCGCCCGAACTCCGAAATTGAGTTGCGGCCGCCTCGCCCGTGGCAGCCGCAAGCAACGTTCTGGCAGAGGTGCCTTACTCCAGTTTGCGCCGGCGCATTAAAGGCCCCGCGGCGGCCGGCCACTTTCCCGCCGGCCGCCTGCCCGCAGCTCCCTCCCCGGACTTCTCCCCCCCCCCCCCCGGAACAGATGCAAGCCCGGCACTTGTCCGAGGTGCCGGGCTCATTTTTAAGCTGATTTGCGCGGGCCGCGGCCGGGTGCAGGCAGCTCCTCCTTAATGGGAGGAGGAGGCCTGCACGTCCCCAGCCTGCCGCACCGCATCGGGTGCCGCAGCGCCGGAATTGCGGCGCGAAACGGCAGTTAGCGCCGATGTACCGCCGCAAAGACCCTTCAGTAGTGCCGGCAGCCGTTTGGGCGCGGCGCCACTGAATTTTTGGCGCGCGCAGGGGACTTAGCGCCGGCACTAACTTCCGGCGCTAAAGCCCTGGCTAAGCCAAAACCCAATTTCTAGGCCCTTATCTCACAAGGGGTAAAGGAGATGCCCGCAGATAGAAAAGGGGCAATACAAACCATGCCTAGACCTGTAACAGTAAGAGGAGTAAGGAAAGTACTGGGGCTTTTTAATTATAGCCGAAACTTCATCCCGGGGTTCGCAAAAACAGCGGAACCCATACAGCGATTGGTAAAAGGGGTTAAGCCTGCCCTGGAACCCATCGAATGGGGTCCTGAGCAGGAACAAGCTTATACCCAACTTAAACAAGATCTGATATCAGCCCCAGGACTAGGACTCCCAGATATGAACAAACCCTTCCACATACACTGTGATAATGAGGAAGGATTTTATTCGGCCGTAGTCACCCAGGAGCATGGAGATAAACGTAGACCCGTAGCATACTATTCCACTGCAGAAGGGCCAGTAGTATCGGGACTCTCGCACTGCATAGCCACTCTAGATTGTGCAGCTTGGGCCGTAAAAATTAGCGAGCCCGTTTTAATGACAGGAGATATTATTCTCCACACAAAGCATACTTTAGTAGAAATGTTAAACACTAGAAAATTGCGATCAGTCTCACACTTGAGACGAGCGAAATGGGAAGCTGTTCTCCTCCCTCCCAGTAAAGCAGCAACAATAGTCAGAGATGCAGGGGAAAACCCGGCTGAAGGAGTATTGGGGTCGGGTATTTCCCATGATTGTGGAGATGTAGATGCTGACTTAGAGGGAGACAAGATAAAAGACACTCCGTTACCAGGGGCTGAAGAGACCCTGTACGTGGACGGGTCCCGAAAATATATAGACGGACAGCCTCGTATGGGCTGGGCTGTAGTAAATAGTCAGATGAGAACTGTACGATCAGGGAGACTTGAAGGAGGCTTGTCAGCCCAAGTAGCAGAACTAGTGGCTCTGACAGTAGCACTAGAAGAGTCCGAGAATAAAATTGTAAATATATATACAGATAGCCGATATGCGTTCGGAGTAGTCCATGACTACATGACTGCATGGGGCAGACGGGGATTTGTAACTACCGGAGGAACCCCCATAAGACATCAGGAAAGAATCGAAGCCCTCCTGGAAGCTAGTAATAAGCCTAAACAGGTCGCAGTAATAAAGATTAAAGCACACCAAAAAGAACCAGCCAGAGACAGTCCAGAATGGACGGGTTATATGGGCAACCAGGCAGCTGACAAGGCAGCTCAGGCAGCCCTGATCTTGGAACGGAAAGAAGCAAACCTAGAACGGAAGGAAGGAAAGCAGATAGCGAAACAATCCGTGGAGTTAGCCTTAGAATGGGAACCCGAGGAACCTGTAGCCAGTTTAGATAGCCCAGGAAATGAAATTAGTATTGCCGAGCTACACGAGGATATATTACCTAGTGAAAGGCAAAGATGGAAAGAACAAGGAGCCAGACCAACAGCAGACGGAGTATGGCGAATAAATAACAAGGTAATGGCCCCCGAGTGTATACAGAATACCCTACTCGAAATACACCATGGATTAAGCCACTCTGGAAAGGAGGCGATGCAACAGACTTTAGGTAAGGAGTGGTGGTGGAAGGGTATGGGACGGGATATTGCTAAGTATTGTCAACGATGCATCGTGTGCGCTCAGCATAACCCAGGAAGACCAGTTAAAATTAGACTAGGACACCAACCCAGGCCCCGAGGGCCATGGGAGCATTTGCAAATTGATTTTATGGGGCCCCTACCCATGTCAAAGGGTAAGACGTATTGCTTAGTGATTATTGATCAATTCACAAGATGGGTGGAGGCATTCCCCACCAGAAATTGTACTGCCACTACAGTCGCTCGAATCTTGGCGGAGGAGGTAATCCCACGTTGGGGAATGTCGCTCCAGATAGATTCGGATCAAGGGACCCACTTCACCGGAGGTGTGGTCAAACACATGTGCCAATTAATGGGAATTAAGCAAAAGTTTCATATACCCTACCATCCCCAGAGCTCGGGGATGGTAGAAAGAATGAACCGAACACTACAAAATGCGCTGGCTAAGGCCATGCAGGAATCGGGAAAAACATGGGTGGAAGTGTTACCTATCATTCTGATGAAGTTACGAGCCACCTGTAATCGCACCACAGGCCTTGCCCCGTATGAACTTATGACAGGACGAGCAATGCAATTGCCAGAAGGCATAATTACGGGAGGGGTGGATGTAGGCCCCTTAAAGGACAAGCTACGGTGATATGGCCAAGAAATGAGTCAACAATTAAAAGAAATGCGGACGCAGGTAAGGTACCACCAGAGGGAACAGGACGAGAAGGAATTCCCCTTCCCGTTACCAGAAGTCCCTACAGCGGGAACTAGGGTAATGCTAAAGGTATTACCAACCAAATCAGGCTTTGCTCCCAAATGGAATGGGCCTTACGAAGTTATTATTAGCGGAGATACTTGCGCCTGTCTAGACATACGGGGAAAGGGAGTGTGGAAACATTGGACACAGCTAAAGATATATGAGCCAAAGTCATCCCTGGAGCCTCCTGAGACGGAGACTACTGGGGAGAGTGTAACCACGAAAGAAAGGACTGACTAAATGAATGTAACCGGCATAAGATTAAGATTAAAGCTGTTAAGTTATTGTGTTAAGGACTCAATCTGTAGGGGCGTACAACGCAGATTGAGAATTGATACTGTTTAGTTAAGGCATAAGGATTACGCTTCGGGGTTACAGAACTCGTACTCGGCCGTGGAAAGGTGACTGCGGTTATGCGAGATCTGTTATGGTGTTTGGATCGTTCTGACCTGCTGACATCCAACACCCATTTTAAGTTTTAAGCTTTAATCTACCTCAGAAGGGGTGTGCATAGAAGTTACTAATAATACGCCCTTGTATTATTTTCCAGGTCAACATCAGCTGATTAATGCCTGATACTTTGATCTGTTTGCCTGTTTATTTTGTGGCTTATTGCATCGGTTGTGCTTGTGTGCTTTTACTTAAACATGTTGATACAAGAGTGTTATCGGGAAGGCCAAAGAAAAAGTGAACCAGCTTCAGACAGGCAGTACTTAATCAGAAATAAAGATGAAGACCATAATATGTTTAGTTGCGATAATATGCATTGTTACGGTAATCCGGGAGAGACAGCTATGTAAGCGAAATTTGCACATAAGCGAAATTTGCACGTAAATACTTTTGTTTATATGTCTTATGAGTATGCTAAGAAAAGGGGGCAGTCTGCTGCTATAAGATCATTAACTGTACCTCCGGGCCGAATGGAACGTCCCAAGCAAACACGATTCAGATTCCCCCCCGACTAGGGTACACGGAGTCATTTATCGCAACGGGACCAGCCACATACAATTGGGAGCTGGATCCACGTAACCCAAGCCCTGGGTTAGATGATTCAAAGGCGTACAATGGTACATACTTTATCTGCGGCCACAAAGCCTACCTGTGGCTGCCCCGGTCTTGGACCGGTTCGTGTTACTTAGGTTATGTAGTACCCTACATTCACCTCTTGAATGAGATTGGGGAACACCACGAATTTAAGAAATACCGGATTAAAAGAGAGCTAGGAGCTTATCAAAGATTTTTTGGTGTAATAAACCCTCCCTATGGAATAATGAACTTAATGGATGAAACAAGGAAGTTGGCAAGGTTAATAGAGGTAGTTGCCAATGTTACTGGGGAAGCTTTAACAGAAATGAGTACCGAAATGGTAGCCATTAGAACAGTAACCCTCCAGAATCGAATGGCCTTAGATTACCTCCTTGCAGCACAAGGAGGAACCTGTGCCTTGATAGGAAGTGAGTGCTGTACTTATCTCCCTGATAGTTCGGAAAATATCACAAACTTAGTAGACCACATGAAGGATGAAGTGAAAAGATTCCATACCAATCTGGGAGAAGGATGGTTGGAGTGGCTAGGACTAACGGGATGGGGTCCCTGGATAATGCATGCATTGGTTATCATTGTCGCGATATGTGTTGCGATATGCTGTTTGCTAACTATAGTGCGAGCTTGTTGCAAAATGGCAATGACATCGACAATGCCAGTCAGTGCGATTCAGGCGGATGAATTATCGCTTATGGAAAAGGACAAGGCGGACGAATCCGAGCCGCCTGATATCCCCGGGAGGAGGCAGTGGTTGTAGGAACAACACTGTGAAGAAAGAAGATTGGTGGTCAGCTGGACCAAGAAGATCGTGATCCAGGACCAAAAGGAGGGATTGTTAAGGAGAATTTCAGTATTAAGGACTTTGCAAAGACTGTCAGGATACTTGACATTAAAACTGGTTGACAAAGGGGCCCCCTGAGCTCGCACGTAGGCTGGGATGAGATAATGCCAGCTGCAGTTTTGTTATTGAACGATTGTGGTTACCTTACAACGAAAAATAGGTTGGACTTCTGCTTATCTTGTCTGCGGCCAGAGGCCCAAAAGAGTTTTAACAGATGGCCACCGCTTGTTTAAGAATATGTAACCGTTTGCTTAAGAACAGATAACCGTTTTAGATGTCACGGGGTGTCGCTAGGATTATGTAATCAACCGTCTAAGTTGTTTTGACCCCTGTATAAAAGTAGGCGGCTTGAGTGTACAAAACGAGAAGTGTGGCGATTGCACGCCGGGTGTATAGCTGCTTCTCCCAGAGCTCTGCAATAAAGCATTCTTTTACTTTGCCATTCACTCGTAGTCAGAGTTTTATTGACTTCAAAAAGCTTCTGTTGGGATCGCGTCGACCTAGAATATCACCTGGCCCGCTTAGCCCCAAATTAGCTACAACAGTTACTAACTATATCCAATATCAGGAGATGGTTAATAGCTGTCCCAAATGTCAGGAGATGGTTACTATCTGACCCAAATATCAGGAGATGGCTACTAACTGTCTCCAATATCTGGAGATTGTTACAATCTGACCCAAATACCAAGAGTTGATTACTTGCTATCTCAAATATCAGGAGATGATGAAAATCTGTCCCAAATATCAGGAGATTGTTACTTTCTGTCCCAAATACCAGGAGATGGTTATTATCTGTCCCAAATATCAGGAGATGGTTACAAATATCCCAAATATCAGGAGATGGTAATTATGTGTACCAATTAACAGGAGATGGTTAATCTCTGTTGCAAATAGCAGGAGATGGTTACTATCTGTCCCAGATATCTGGAGATGGTTACTAGCTATCTCTAATATCAGGAGATGGTTACTATCTCTCCCAAATATCAGGAGATAGTTACTATCTGTCCCAAATATCAGAAGGTGATTACTATCTGTCCCAAATATCAGGAGATGTTTACTAGTTGTCCCTAATATCAGGATATGGTTAGTAGCTGTTCCACATATCAGGAGATGTTTACTGGCGGTCTCCATTATCAGGACATGGTTACTTTCTGTCCCAAATATCAGGAGAAGGTTAGTATTTGTCCCAAATATCAGGAGATGGTTACTATCTGTCTCCAATATCAGGAGATGGTTAGTATCTGTCCATAATATCAGCAGAAGGTTACCATATGCCTCCAATATTCGGGGTGGTTACTATCTGTCCCAAATATCAGGAATTGGTCACTATCAGTCTCCAATATCAGGAGATGGTAACTATCTGTCCCAAATATCAGGAGTTGGTTACTATCAGTCTCCAATATCAGGAGATGGTAACTATCTGTCCCAAAAATCAAGAGTTGGTTACTATCTATCTCCAATATCAGGAGTTGGATACTATCTGTCACAAATATCAAGAGTTGGTCACTATCTGTCTCAAATATCAGGAGATGTTTACTAGCTGTCCCAAATATCAAGATATGGTTAGTAGCTGTTCCACATATCTGGAGATGTTTACTGGCTGTCTCTATTATCAGGAAATGGTTACTATCTGTCCCAAAAAACAGGAGAAGGTTAGCATTTGTCGCAAATATCAGGAGATGGTTACTATCTGTCTCCAATATCAGGAGATGGTTCGTATCTGTCCCTAATATCAGGAGTTGGTTACGATCTGTTTCCAATATCAGGAGATGGTTACTATCTGTCCCAAATATCAGGAGTTGGTTAATACCTGTCTCCAATATCAGGAGATGTTACAATATGCCCCCAATATCAGGAAATGTGTGCTATCTGTTCCGAATGTCAGGAGACGCTTACTATCTGTCTCCAGTATGAGGACATGTTTACTATCTGTCTCCAATATCAGGAGATAGTTACTATCTGTCTCCAATGCCAGGAGATATTTACTATCTGTCTCCAATATCAGGAGATGTTTACTATCTGTCCCAAATATCAGGAGATGATTACTAGCTGTCTCAACTATAAGGAGATGGTTACCAGCTGCCCCAATATCAGGAGATGGTTACTAGCTCTCGCAAATATCAGGAGATTTTACTTTCTCTCCCAAATATCAGGAGTCAGTAACTGTCTTTCCCAAATATCAGATGATTACTAGCTGTCCCAAATATTAGGAGATGGTTACTATCTGTCTCCAATATCAGGAGATGGTTACTAAATGTCCCATATATTAGGAGTTGATTACTCTCTGTCTCCAATATCAGGAGATGGTTACTAACTCTCCCCAATGCCAGGAGATTGTTACCATCTGTCTCCAATATCAGGAGATTGTTACTATCTGTCCCAAATATCAGCAGATGGTTACTAACTGTCTCAAATATCAGGAGATGTTTACAAGCTGTCCCAAATATCAGGAGATTGTTACTTTTTGTCCCAAATATCAGGAGATGGTTCCTATCTGTCCCAAACATCAGGAGATGGCTACTAGCTGTCCCAAATATCAGGATATGATAATTATATGTAGCAAATATCAGGAGATTGTTACTATCTGTCACAAATAGCAGGAGATGGTTACTGTCTCTCTC
Source organism: Somniosus microcephalus (assembly GCF_052327205.1). Taxonomy (NCBI): domain Eukaryota; kingdom Metazoa; phylum Chordata; class Chondrichthyes; order Squaliformes; family Somniosidae; genus Somniosus; species Somniosus microcephalus. The sequence continues at coordinate 128,072,583 of NC_140997.1, forward strand.
AAATATCAGGAGATGATTACTAACTGTCTCCAATATCAGGAGATGATTATTATCTCTTGTCAATATCCGCAAAGGTTTACTCTCTGTCCCGTATATCAGGAGATGGTTACTAACTGTCTCCAATATCAGGAGATTGTTATCATCTGTCTCCAATATCAGGAAATGTTGGTTATCTGTCCCAAATACCAGCAGATGGTTACTAACTGTCTCCAATATCCGGAGATGGTTACAATCTGACCCAAATACCAGTTGATTGCTAGTTGTCTCAAATATCAGGAGATTGTTACTTTTTGTCCCAAATATCAGGAGATGTTTACTATCCATCCCAAACATCAGGAGATGGCTACTAGCTGTCCCAAATATCAGGAGATGGTAATTATATGTACCAAATATCAGGAGATTGTTACTATCTGTCACAAATAGCAGGAGATGGTTACTGTCTCTCCCAAATATCAGGAGATGGTTACTAACTGTCTCCAATATCAGGAGATGATTATTATCTGTTTTCAATATCCAGAAATGTTTACTCTCTGTCCTGTATATCAGGAGATGGTTTCTAACTTTCTCCAATATCAGGAGATTGTTATCATCTGTCTCCAATATCAGGAAATGTTGGTTATCTGTCCCGAATATTAGCTCTCCTGAATATCAGGAGATTTTTTGTTTCTGTCCCAAATATCAGGAGTCGGTTACTGTCTGTCCCAAATATCAGGAGATGGTTACTAGCTGTCCCAAATATTAGGAGATGGTTACTATCTGTCTCCAATATTAGGGGATGGTTACTAACTGTCCCAAATATCAGGAGTTGGTTACTATCGGTCTCCAATATCAGGAGATGGTAACTATCTGTCCCAAAAATCAAGAGTTGGTTACTATCTATCTCCAATATCAGGAGTTGGATACTATCTGTCACAAATATCAAGAGTTGGTCACTATCTGTCTTCAATATCAGGAGATTGTTATGTCCGTGTGTAATAAGACACAGACTGCAGGAGAACGGTAACAACAGGTGTTTACTCAACGTGGCTCACTGTGGAACTGGCTGTACAGATTACTACTCAGTGCTATATACAGGTGTGGTCACTGCCGGTATTACAGTATACATGAGCTGTAAAAAGTAGTTCCCCCCTTAAAGGTATATACATTACAATTCCTCCCCTTTTAGATTAACAGTACCATAACACTCATTTAACAATAAAATATCAAACTAATTATAATTAACACTTTTAACATGCAACATTAGCTGAAAATAGTCTATTTATATATTCAGTCTTTGGGGAGGCTTCCTGATCCTTTCTGGATAGCGCCTTTCCCGAGTGTCTTGCTCTTGGTGCGGAGGCGATTCTGGCCCCCTGTCGTCAGTTGGTTCATCAGCTTCCGATGCTACTGTTTCTGGGGTAGATGCGACCTGTACGTCGGGTTCATCACCAGGTACGTATGGGCGAGGCATGGGGTTGACTTGTTCCTGTGACTCTAGGATCTGGTCAGCATGGCATCTCACGATGCTCTCCCCAATGCCCACTGTGTACATTAGTGGGCCCTGCCGTGTGCATATCGTTCCTGGCTGCCATTTTTCTGTTTGTTAGTCGCAGGCCAAGACTGGTTGCCCTACATTGAAGCTCCTTGTTGGCTTCTCATGGATGTGCTGGAATTGCTTACTCTCAACATCTCTTCGTACGTTTGGTCTGAGCAAATCCAGGCGAGATCTTAACCTTCAGTTAAAGAACATCATGGCTGGGGCCTGGTTGGTGACTGCATGTGTCGCATTCCGCTAGACGAACAGGAAATTGTCCACCTTGTGCTGCAGCGGAATGTTGTCATTGTACATAGCCTTTATTGCCTTCTTAAAGGTTTGTACGAACCTCTCAGCCAATCCATTTGTGGCTGGATGATACGGGATGGATGTGTAATGTCTTACCCCATTCTTTTTCAAGAACCTCCGGAACTCTTCGGACACAAACTGTGGTGCGTTGTCGGAGCAAATCTGTTCTGGCAAGCCATTCCTGGCAAAAATGGTCCGTAGGACTGCAATAGTTTTCTCCGTGGTGGTGGAGGACATTTTGATGACCTCAGGCCATTTCGAGTGCGCATCCACGGCTATTAAAAACATTGAGTCCATGAATGGACCAGCAAAATCAATATGCACCTGTTGCCATGGAGATGAGTGCCAGTCCCATGTGTGTAGAGGGGCCTGTGGTGGTGCATTTTGGACTTTCTGGCATCCTGAGCAGCTCTTGGTCAGGTCCTCGATTTGTTGATCGATTCCCGGCCACCACACATAAGCCCTGGCTAGGCTTTTCATTTTTACCCCTCCCAGATGACCCTCATGAAGCTCATTGAGCACTCTATCCCTTAACTTGGGTGGAATTACCACTCAGGATCCACACATCAAGGTCCCCCAGCACACTGACAGCTGTTCTCTCCTTGTTGAGAATGCTGGCAACAGTGAGTCGCCATGTGCTGGCCATCCCTTCACCGTCAAATCATATACCCGAGACAGTGTCGGGTCATTTCGGGTTTCCTTTTCGATACAAGCATTAGTTACCAGTAGGTATTCAACTATAGTTGAATGGAATATTTCGACAGGATCCACTGCTGGTGCTTCCTCCGCAGTAGGCAGTAGCAGGCGTGATAGCCCATCAGCATTTCCATGCTGTTTCATGCCCTTATATTCAATCTCATAGTGGTGCGCCCCTAGAAAAAGTGACCATCTTTGTAGTCGTTGCGCAGTCATCACTGGACGCCCTTCTTCGGAATAAAAATGGAGACAAGTGGTTGGTGGTCAGTCAGCAAGGTGAACTTCTGCCCGTGCAGATAGTGTTTGAACTTTTACACTCCCCACACTAGGCTGAGGGCCTCCCTGTCAATCTGGGCGTAGTTACGCTCGGCTGAGGCTAGTGATCATGACGCAAAGGCTATTGGACTCTCTGAGCCGTCTGAGAATTTGTGCGACAGCACCGCTCCAATGCCGTAGGGTGACGCATCACATGCCAACCGAATTGGTAATGCTGGGTTGTAATGGGCCAATACCTCTTTCGATGTGATTAGTGTTTTGCTCTTCTGGAAAGCTCGTCTACATTCGTCACTCCACTTCCATGGCACCCCAGTTTGCAGTAGGGTGTTCAGTGGGTGTAGTATTGTAGACAAATTTGGCAAGAACTTATGGTAGTAGTTTACCAGCCCGAGGAACGACCTCAGTTGTGACAAATTTTCCGGTGCTGGAGCCTTGACTACTGCCTCAATCTTCTCTGGGGACTTATGTAACCTCTCTTTATCGATAACGTGGCCACAATACGAGATCTGATTTCTAAAAAACTCGCATTTGGGGCAGTTAGCTTGGAGCCCATATTCCTGCAATCTAGTGAGCACCTGCTCCAGGTTGGCAAGGTGATCACTGCCATTTTCACCCGTGACCAGGATGTCATCCAAATAACACTGGGTCCCTGGGATCCCTTGCAGGACTTGTTCCATTGCCCTCTGCCAAATAGCCGGAGCTGATGCCACCCCGAATACCAGCCGGTTGTATTGGTAGAGACCTTTATGGGTGTTGATTGTGAGGTATTTTTTTGATGCTTCTTCTACCTCCATTTGCAGATACGCCTGGGCCAGATCAATCTTAGTGAAGCGTTTCCCTCCAGATAGCGAGGCGAAAATATCTTCAATCTGCGGAAGTGGATATTGTACGGTGTGAAGGACCGGGTTCACTGTTACCTTAAAGTCCCCACAGATGCGAACCTTCCTTGGTTCCCCAGGCATGCTGCTCAATGACTTTTTCATCACAGGGACGATGGGTGTAGCCCACTCGCTCCAGTCTACCTTGGACAGTACACCTGAACGTTCCAGACTCTCCAGCTCTGCTTCGACGGCTGGGCGGATCGCATAAGGTACCGGTCTGGCCTTAAAAAATTTTGGGCTTGCGTTTTCTTCAATTTTAATCATCGCTGTCATGCCTTTTAGTGTTCCGAGTCCTTGCTGGAACACTTCTTTCACGTCAGTTAGGATCTTTGACAGTCGCCCAGGTGTGACGTCATCATCCTTTTTGTCAGCCACAGTCAGTGCCTGTATGGAATGCCAATCCAGTTGTATTTTCTGGATCCATTCACATCCCAGTAATGGTGGTCCTCCATCTTGCAATACATACAGGTCTAGTTTTGGTGTTTCCTTACCATTATATATAACGGTCACCCTTATTTTTCCTTTGGGGTAGACTTTTTGCCCCGTGTACGTCTTCAAAATAGTTTTTGTGTCTCTCAAGAGTATGTGTGAGAATAGCCGCTTGTAGTCCCGTCGGTTTATGACTGTTAGGGCTGATCCTGTGTCCAATTCCATCTTTAGCTGGACTCCTGCTAACTTGAGAGTGACCCAAATGGTTCGGTGATCCTCCGTTGTGATCACATTATGCAGTTTCAGACAACTCAGTTCCCTGCTTTCGGAGTCGTTATCACACATTTGTTCATCTGAACTATTCTCCGTCATCTTATGTACCTTCTTGTACTTTCCTTTGGTAGGTTTCTTATTGCTGGTTTTCTTTCCCGACCTGCAGACTCGTGCTATGTGTCCTACTTTTCCACACTGTCTGCACACTTTGTCTTTGAACCAGCAATCATTCTGGTCGTGTGTTGTTCTGCCGCAGCGATAGCACTTCTCTGTTCCATATGACATTTTGTTTGTGCCATATTGTTGCGGTCTCTGTTGTATCTCTGCAGCACCCCGTGCTGCTGCTTCATATGATACCGCAATGCTGAAAGCCTTTTCCAGCCTAAGGTCCTTTTCAGATAAAAGCCGTTTCTGGGTTCCTTCACTTTGAAGCTCACACACAAACTTGTCCCTTAAGGTATCTGCCAGTCCCGCTCCAAACTGGCAGTGTTTCGATAGTTTGCGCAGTTCTGTTAAATAATCAGCATTGCTTTCATCCTTATGCTGGTTCCGTTTGTGAAACTTGAATCTTTCTGCTATCAGCAGTGGTGTGGGGTTTAAATGTTCCTTTAGTATCGTTACTATGTCTTCAAATCTCTTTTTCATTGGCTTCATTGGGGTTACTAGATTTCGTAATAAACCATACGTCTTTGCACCCATTAAATTTAACAAAACCGATGCTTTCTTGTCATCTGACACCTCTTTTGCCTTGCAGTACACCTCTATTCGTTCGACATATGTAGTCCAATCTTCAACATCATTGTCAAATGCGGTGATACTGCCACTCTTCGGCATTTTGGGTGTGGTTTAAAATGGCGTCTCCCAATGGCTTAAAATGGCATCTCCCGCGCTTTCCTTCCTCCCCCGCTCCCGGCGCTTCTCGTGGCAATGGCGGCGCCCTGTAGGTTTCGCGCACTTCTCCTGCGCTGCTGCCAACACCACTCTCGGCGGTCCTTGTGGCAATGGTGGCACCTTGCGGGTTTCTGCGCATCTCTCTCTCCCTCTCTCCGACGCTGCTCAGCCCCTGAACACCAGCTGCGCCCTGTGCACTCTGCCCTCTCTCTCTCTCCCCCGTCGACGCTGCTCGGCCCTTTGCTGTGCCGCTCGGTCGGGCTCTAGCCCACCGCTGTCCGGGAAGCGTCTGCGCACTACCTGTTGCCAGCCCATTTCGCTGGACCACCTCGACTGGAAAGCCAAGCCTGGCTCTTGACAGCCTCCCCCGCAATTCTCGAGTCTCTGCTGGATGACTGGACGGTTGCCCGTGGTCAACGCCTGAGTCTCTGGCCTTGACCTCCAATCCACTGATCTCCAGGAACGAATCCCCGGGAGGTGATGCAGAGTTGCAGGTAGGTTCGAACCTGCCTCGTCGCCAATGTTGTGTCTGTGTATAATAAGACACAGACTGCAGGAGAACGGTACAACAGGTGTTTACTCAACGTGGCTCACAGTGGAACTGACTGTACAGATTACTACTCAGTGCTATATACAGGTGTGATCACTGCCGGTACTACAGTATACATGAGCTGTAGAAAGTAGTTCCTCCCTCAAAAGTATATACATTACAATGGTCAGAAGCCAAAACTACCTCAGACAGCATTGGCTCAATGCAGAAGTCTCTCTTTCTCTCTTTGTCTCTCTGCAAATCTCTCTCTCTCTCTCAGAACGAGTGGTGCAAAAATGGCTAGCACACAAAAGCCAGGAAGAGGCCCCCTTTAAATAGCATTGCCCCAGCCCCACCGTGACTGGGAAGCATTCCAGTCTACCTGTCCTTGGTTGCGCCAGGCGGAAAGGAGGGGGGCGCCACTCAACTTTCGTTCCGGGGCGTCACAATTGCATTGCACTCTCGAATTACGTCAAGATCTGCGTGCGCAGGAGTTCGGCCAGTATTGTTTAGCGCCACCGCAAAATGTCTGGTTAATTTCGCGAGCAGCGCAAAAATCGCTGCGCCCGGGCACTAGTTGCTTTGTGCCCCATTAGCGCCCTCTTAAGGCACTAATGGGAGGTGCAACCAACTGAATTTTTCTCCCATAGTACCCATCTCCTGATATTTGGGACTGATAGGATACATCTCCAGATATTGCAGACAGCATGCAACCATCTCCTTATATTTGGGACAAATAGTAACCATCTCCTGATATTTGGGACAGATAGTAAACCATCTCCTGATATTGGAGACAGATAGTAACCAAGTCCTGATATTGGCGACAGAAAGCCACCATCTCCAGATATTGGAAACAGATATTAATCATCTCCTGATTTTTGGGACAGATAGCAACCATCTCCTGATATTCGAGACAGATAGTAAGCATCTGCTGATATTAGAGACAGATAATAAACATTTCTTGATATTGGAGACAGATAGTAACCATCTCCAGATATTCCGGAGAGACAGTGAATATTTCCTGATATTGGAGAGGGATAGTAAACATTTCATGATATTGGAGACAGATAGTAACCATCTCCTGATATTCAGGTCAGATAATAAACATTTCCTGGTATTGGAGACAGATAGTAAACATCTCCTGATATTGGAGTCAGATAGTAAATATTTCATGATATTGGAGACAGGTAGTAACCATCTCCTGATATTAGAGACAGATAGAAACCATCTGAGCTGTAAAAGTAGTTCCCCCCTTAAAGGTATATACATTACAGAGATGGTTACTATCTGTCTCAAATATCAGGAGATGATTACTGTCTGTCCCAAATGTCATGAGATGTTTCTAGCTGTCCCAAATATCAGGATATGGTTAGTAGCTGTTCCACATATCAGGAGATGTTTACTGGCTGTCTCCTTATCAGGAGATGGTTACTATCTGTCCCAAATATCAGGAGAAGGTTAGTATTTGTCCCAAATATCAGGAGATGGTTACTATCTGTCTCCAACATCATGAGATGGTTATTATCTGTCTCCAATATCAGGAGGTGGTTACTATCTGTCTCCAATATCAAGAGATGTTTACTATCCAACCCAAATAGCAGGAGATGGTTACCAACTGTCTCCAATATCAGGAGATGGTTACTATGGGGGAAAAATTCAGTTGGTTTGCGCCTCCCGTTAGTGCCTTAAGAGGGCACTAATGGGGCGTAAAGCAACTAGCACCCAGGCATGGCGATATCTGCGCCTCTCGCGAAATTTAGCGGCGGCGCTAAACAATACTGCCCGATCTCCTGCGCACGCAGATCTTCACGTCATTCGAGCGTGCAACGCCCTTGTGGCACCCCGGAAAGGAAATTGAGTGATGCCCTCCTCCTTTCCGCCAGGCACAACCAACAACAGGTAGACTGGAACGCTTCCCAGTCGCTGTGGGGCTGGGGGGGGGCGCTATTTAAAGGGGGCCTCTTCCTGGCTTTTTGTGTGTTAGACATTTTTGCACCACTCGTTCTGAGAGAGAGAGAGAGATTTTGAGAGAGAAAAAAAGAGACTTCTGCATTGAGTCAACGCTGTGTGAAGTAGTTTTGGTCTTCTGACCATAACTTTGCAGGTTCTTCGGTTTTTGACCTTCATTACTTTGATTGCCAAGAGACTATGGGGGCTGCAATGAATGGGGCGTCGTCCTGCACCATCAGATTCGGAGGGCACAGAGACGCAGAGAGAGAGTGGCAATCATGGCCAGATGGAGGAGGGCCAACAGGCATCTGTACAGGAGACCTTACCCTCCCAGGGTATTTCGCCAACAATTCTCCTACATTAATGTGTCTGAGGAGCAGTGTTTATGAAGGCTGCGCTTCAGCAAGGAGGTGGTCACTGAGCTCTGCCACCTGCTTCAGCCAGATCTGCAGCCTCAACTAAGGAGCAGGATGTCTCTGTCGGTGGCAGTGAAGATAACAGTGGCTCTCAACCTTTATGCCACTGGCTCATTTCAATCAGCTACTGGGGACATCGCCAATATCTCCCAGTTCGCGGTGCATTGCTGCATCCGTCAGGTCACAAATGCCCTCTATAAAAGGAGACGAGAGTACATCTCTTTTCCCTTAACCCCAGACAAGCAGCATGAACGCGCAGTGGGCTTTGTGATGATAGCAGCATTCCCCATGGTGCAGGGCGCCATTGATTGCATGCATGTGGCTTTGCATGCTTCGCATGAGAATGCCGAGGATTTCCGCAACCGAAAGGGCTTCCATTCCTTGGACGGGTAGTTGGTCTGTGACCACTGACAGCTGATACTCATTGTCAATGCCTGCTATCCTGGCAGCAGCCACGATGCATATATCTTGCACCAGTCTACAGTGGCAGAACTTTTCCAGGCACCGCATCACCCAGGTGGTTGGCTTCTCGGGGACAAGGGATATCCACTCTGCACCTGTCTGATGACACTGCCCAACACCCCTGCTGAGCTGCGGTACAACGAGAGCCATCAAGCTACCAGAAACATCGTTGAGCGCACAATCGGCGTGCTCAAGCAACGGTTCCGCTGTCTGGACCATTCTGGAGGAGCCTTGCAGTACTCGCCTGAGCGAGTCTCCCATTTCGTTGTTGTGTGCTGCATGCTGCATAACCTGGCAATCCTCAGGACCCAGCCAATGCCACCAGGCCTTGGAGCACCACCAGAGGAGGAGGAGGAAGAGGAGGAGGATGATCATCAGCAGCACCAAGGCGGGAGGGAGGCCCACAATGTAGAAACTGGAAGGGCTGCCCGTCAATGGCTGATAGCAAGCCGCTTCTAGGCCCCTGCTGAGGAAATGGCTTCTGCCATTGAGAACAACATGAATGAAAACTACCTACAACCCTTAAGCCAGCCAAGGCAGCAATGATTGCAAAGACCAAACATGTACATTTTGAATACAAAAACTTATTTATTTTACAAAGTCTGTGTGTGTCATTTCGTCATGACAAACTAACAGAAAGAAACACAAAAAAACAGTCATTAACATAACTGGTTCTCACAACCTGGAGATAATGTCCAAAACACTAAACAAAAGTTTCAACACGAACCTCGGCCTTTAATAAAAAAATGAACAACATTTTGTCACACCTCCTACTTTTTGCCCTTCGAGGGTGATCTCCTTCCCTTGCACACTTCCTCCCTTCCCACCCTACTGCGCCTGTGTAATGGGGCCCCAGTGGCTGCAGCAAGGCTGGTGGAAGGCTGCTGAATGTCAGAACCTGAGACTGCAGATGCCCTTGAAGGACAGCCTGGATGGCCTGGCTGCAGACTGCACCAACTCTGCATGGGTGGCAGCAGTCTGTCCTACAGGCGGTGGCAAGTGCAGTGGAGAAGTGACAGTGGTGGCAGCAGGAATGCTGTCATCATGAGAGAGGACAGCAGCTCACTGCTCGACCGACACACTGGCACTCCCACGGGGCAGCACTTCAGCATCCGGAGCAATCTGCTGGAACACAGATTGCTGGCCTGCTGCGGCACAGTGAGAGCCCCAGGGAAATGTGTCTGAACCAGCGAGGATGGCAGCAGTCAGTGCTCGCGTGGCCTCCATCTGAGTCTGCATGAGAGCAGTCAAAGATGGGGTCATGGCAGCCAGTGACTGAACTGCAGCACTAAACATTAGCGTGGCATCCGCCTGTGCTACAGCGAAGTGCTCCACACTCCTTGCCAGTGATTCAGTGCATTCGGGCACCCTTCCTACTGCACCCATGAGCTGAGTGTGCATGTCCACCGCCTGGGTGTTCATTTCAGCAATCAGCCACTCCTCCTCTGCGTCCAGTGCAGTAGGACTCGCTGGCATACTCTAGCTCTGGGGAGAAGGCCCCCGAGCTTCCCTACCCCCATCGCATTGCTGCAGCCCGCTGTGCCCTGGAGCTTCACCCTCATCAGACCCTTCCCCCCTGCTCCCCTCCAGGGAAGATGTGTTCCCAGTGTGGGCACGGGCTTCCTCGGGAGAGGGTGGCGCTGATGCTTCGGCTTCATCTTTCTCCTCGCCTGCAGCTTCACTCCCACTGGCAGCTTGAGGGCCTGTCTCCTCAACAGGTGAATCACCATCTGAAAGCAGGGAGGTACAAGAGTGGCTTTAGCGTGAGGACAGGGTGGCAGTAAGGGAGGAATGAGTGCAGCGATTTAGAGATTTGGATTGAAAGTGCCAAAGGCTGATGTTGTGAGGATCAAGTGGAAGGAGAGAGGACAAAAAGGTGATGACCTTACCATTGCTGTCCAGAACGGGGTCAGCCTCTCCAGTGGCGACGGAACCGATCATCTGGCTTGCCACAATCCTGTGGACGCACTCCTCAAGATCGCTGAGGGGTTGCAGCTGAGGCCACCCTCCACCCACCCATTGCTGCTGTCTCCTATTATGAGATAGCTTGGACTGCAAGAAAAAGGACGGCGTCTGAGTAAATATACAGCCATGGTCTTGCCTGATGTGCCTCCTATAGGTGAATAGCCCTTATTGTATGCAGCCATGGTCTTGCCTGATGTGCTTCCCAGAGATGAATAGCCCTTACTGTATGCAGCCATGGTCTTGCCTGATATGCCTCCCATAGGTGAATAGTCCTTACTGTATGCAAAGTGTGGAATGTGCGTGTGTGTTTGATGAAAGGGCCATAGATGTTGGATGAGTTGGGCATTGGGGTTTTAAGACCCTCTGGCCATAGAGAGAGGTTGAGATGGAGGGATGGAGAGGTATTGAAAAAAAGCCGCTCACCCTGACGACCCGAGTGAGGCCGTTGAACTTTTATCTACATTGTATATGGTTCCTGGGCACTATGCCCCATGAGGAGATGCTCGGAACCACCTCCCTCCACACTCTTCTGTAATCGCGCGGCAAAGGCCTCCTGCCACTCTTTGGGTACAGTATTGATCTTCTGCGCGCCACCGCGCCAACCAGAGCCTCCAAGGCTCGCTCGCTGAAGCGCTGTGCTCGCTCCCTGGCCCTCTCCATAGTCCTTGGCTGCAAGATTTAGACACAGGTCTCTCCAGGCCGAGATTCAAGGCTCCAATGAACAGGGTGTGGCTGGAGAGCAAGATAGACCCTCCCCTTTAAGAAGTGTCTGGCGCCAGTGTGTCTGTGTTCAATCGCTAACTGACATCACCTGCGCTGCGCCCGCGCTCTGAGGTAGCGCCTCGCCCCTCGGCATTTGCACCTTAAGAGAGGTGTGTGTTATGTTCATTAATAAATAGACATTCTTATTATGAACACAGCTAGCTTCTAGCTAGTCATTTATTCAGTACACGTTCTCTAGGTACAGTATCTGTAGAGATGCAGCATGTGTGCTCTTGTGTGCAGGCTGCCATCTTGACTGTTGCCTTGTGGGTAGCCTAGTGTCTCCTGGGTAATGTAGTCTTAATATATATACAGCTGGGTAGTGTAGTCTTATACATGCAGCTCTACACAGCTCTACGGCTCCACCTAGTGTCCACTATAGAATGACATGTTATTGATCGTTACAGTGTGTAGCGCCTGATTTAGTGCTCCAATCACCTCCAGGGGCGATAAAAGCCAAGTTTGCCGTCAGAGGCGATAATTAGCACCAGGCGCTAAACTTTGCGCACAGCCGATAATCGTGCCCCAAACGGGGCGATACTGAATTTTTCCCCCTATATGTCTCCAATATCAGGAAATATTTACTATCTGTCCCGAATATCAGGAGATGGTTACTATCTGTCTCCAATATGAGGACATGGTTACTATCTGTCTCCAATATCAGGAGATGGTTAATATCTGTCCCAAATATCAAGAGATGTGTACTAGCTGTCCCAAACATCAGGGATTGGTTACTATCTGTCCCAAATATCCGGAGATGGTTACTAACCATCTCCAATATCAGGAGATGGTTACTATCTGTCCCAAATATCAGAAGGTGTTTACTATCAGTCCCATATATCAGTAGTTGGTTACTATCTGTCTCCAATATCAGGAGATGGTTGTAATCTGTCCTATATATCAGTAGCTGGTTACTATGGGCTGGATTTTGTCATTGGGGTGGGCTGGGGTAATGTTATCTGCTTTTCATGTCATCCACCCGATTCCAAATCGATGTGGGAGATTGATGCGATTTTCACATAATTCACACGTGTGGGAACCCATGGCCCAATTAGTTTTTTCAGACTGAGACTCGCCTCCGATGACATCATCATTGCTGCTGCATTTAAAGTCTGCAAGAAGCTTTGTTTCTTCTGCAGACTGCCAACCTTTTGGCCTTTGCAGTGAGAGGGACCTGGAGGCGGAATGAGCAGCGGGAGACCTAAGTCTGCTCCCAGGTTTGATGACGTCGCCCTGCAAGCTTTGGTGGAGGGAGCAAGAGCTAGTAAGGAGGTGCTCTTCCCTTCTTCGGGGAGGAAGAAGCCTCCCCAGCAAACAAAGACTGTGTGGGTCCAGGTGGCCCAGGAGGTGAACTCATTGTCCCTCATCTGCAGAACCTGGCTTCAGTGCAGGAAGAGGTTTCATGACCTTCTGCGCACTGGAAAAGTGAGTATGACTTTCCCATCACCCTCAATCTGATCCCCATTGCCTCTCCTCACCAGCACTCAGCTTTAGCAATCTCTTCCTCCACATTCCACTTGACACTGACATCCATGCACCCTTACCCATTCCCTCTCTCTCTATGGTCACATTCACCTAACTATTTGACTATGCAGCCCTCACACACCTTATTACTGTGATGCTATGAAAACTTACAAAACATATGGAGGGCCCTTGATCTTGCCAACTCACTCCATCTTTGTCTCCTTCTAAGCATCTATGCTATGGATTCTCTACACTCACTCCTTCATTCTCACTCAAAATCCACTTGTCTCCCTCATTGCAGGAAAAGAGAGCTCACAATAAGAGGAAAAGAGCGAGGACAGGAGGAGGGCCACACTCAGTAACCCACCTCACCCCTTGGGAGGAGGCGGTCCTGGAGATCGTGGGAGTGGAGGAGGATGCACACGTGGGAGACCGACAGACGGGTGCATCAGAGAAAGCTGGTGACAGAATAATTTTTCATCTCTCTCATTGACATTGCATGAGTCACTGATAATGATTCTGAAGCTCTAACAGATGGACTAATGATCATCTGCACTATGCAATGTGCATGTAACCTTGGCCTCACATCGCTGACTCTTTCCTTTACTCCCCCACAGGACCATCGGAAGCACCTGTCCCCACTATCCAGGAGGAACAGCCTGAGCATCCAGACTCCACAGAGGAAGCTGCAACCTCTGAGGGCACAGCATTACCAGAATTCAGCGCACCCAGCACCAGCGCAGACACTCACACCTCGGTGGGACCATCGCGAGATAGAGTAGTGTTGTCACCTGATGTATCACAACTCACAAGTGAGCATCAGCAGATTGTGGAGATAGGGACAGCAGTGGAGAGTCCTAGTTGGAGGGCGCAGGACTCGCCCAGCTCGGCTCAGCTGCATGTCGACCCTCTGCCTCTGGGTCCATCAAGAAGAACAGCGGTGCTGGAACTCCAGGAACAGGTGCAGGAGTCTCTGGCAGGTTTTGTCTCCAGAGTCACTGCGAGTGTGGAGTGAATGGAGGAGTCCATCACGAACATGAGCAGAGCCTTTGTGGAGTCATTGGCGCATGAAGGCAGCACTACGGAAAGGATGGCAACCTCTGTGGAAAGGCTGGCTATGGCCATGGAGGCAGTAAGTCGTCGGAGTGAAGAAAACATGGTGAGTGTTCAAAATAGACTGACATCTCTGGAGGAGCAATGGTCAGCTATTGAACAGAGAAACCAGAGCTTCATGGAAGTCCTTCTGAGTAGGACAGCCAGTGCAGATACGGGTCCCCATGGCCCCCCTGATGTGCAGCAAGGTGCTCTCAAGCTACTTGCAAGCGCTGAGGGGGACCTGACCCATAAGAGGGAAGTTGGTGGCAGACATCAAGGAAGTGGGGGCTCCTATCCAAGTCCTCACACTTCCATGCCACTGCAGAGCCGTCGGTCAGATCCCTACCGGAGTACACAACCAACTGAGATCGGCGCCTCAACCCCTGCACAACCACAGGAGCAGCAGACTGTTGACGAGCCCTCACAGGTTCAGAACCCCAGAGGACGCCCGCCAAAGGTGTCGAGACAGGAGCAGCAAGAAAGTGAGCAAGGGGACTCCACATCTGTTGAAGCCACAGGGGAAGCACCACGTAGGAGCACGTGTAAGAGAAAGATACTGCACAAATAGTCACAAGGGTAGTCATTTGGGTGAAATGTTGTGTTTATTTTTAAAATGCCATCAGTTGGTTATTGTAAATTAAAATTCTGATGGCAACTGCTGCAGTTTCGCAAATGGGACTTCCACATTGAGGGCTTAGGATTACTTGCAATTATCAGTATGGTGGTCAGAGTGCTAGGAATCCTCTGGTTCTTGGCCATTGTTGATGCTCTGGTAAGAAGCTGCGAGGCAAAAGTGCTTGATTGGCTAGGCTAAGCAAACCTGGCCAAGATGAGTGTGTTCCTTCCATCCCGCGCAGCAATGTTCTCGCATACTGCTGCCGCTGGTTGATGGGCCTCTGCAAGATGTTCATTTTTGATCTCCTCCTCCTCCTCCTCCTCCTCCGCATCTGAGGAAGATATGTGAGGAGCCACTTGGTCATCAGGAATCTGCAAGCCACAACGCTGCGCCATGCTGTGAAGTGCACAGCAAACTACGATGATTCTGGGGACCCTGGCTGTTGTGTACTGCAGGGCTCCACCTGATCTATCCCGGCATCTGAAGCGCATATTCAGCATGCCAATGGTTTGCTCAATTATGGATCTGGTGGAAATGTGGCTGTAGTTGTAGCTCTCCTCAGCTTCGTTGGATGGGATCCTTAACGGCGTCATTAGCCATGTCTTCAGGGGATAGCCCTTGTCTCCAAGTAGCCATCCGTTAAGTTGGTCTGGCGGACTGAAGAGTGGAGGCACACTAGACTGGTGCAGTATGAAAGAGTCATGGCAACTGCCAGGGTACTTGGCACAAACATGCAAAATTTCCTTCTTGTGGTCACACACCAGCTGCACGTTGAGGGAGTGGAAGCCCTTGCGGTTGACAAAAGTACCTGCATTACGATGGGGTGCCTTAAGGGTCACATGTGTGCAGTCAACGATGCCCTGCACCCTTGGAAAGCTTGCCAGATTAGATAATCCAACCGCACGCACCGTGACACTTGCTTGATCCTTGGAGAAATGGATGTGATTGTGCGCGATGGCAAAGAGAGCATCGGTTACCTGCATGATGCAAGTGTGTGTGGCCGCCTGGGAGATGCCGCTGATGTCTGCTGCTAATCCCTGGAATGAGCCTGAAGCAAAAAAGTTGAGTGCGGTGGTGACTTTGATGACCACTGGTAAGGGGTGTCCACCTGCTCCTCTTGGCTCCAGGTCTTGCTGCACCATTGCACAGATGTCACCCACTACCTCTCGAGAAATTCGGAGCCGCCTTTGGCACTGCTGCTCACTCATGTTGAGGTAGCTGATCCTCTGTCTGTAGACCCTGTTTGGGGGGTATCTTCTTTGGGCTGGCACCTTCTGGCCTGTGCAGCTTCAGGTGGGTGAGCAGCAGCTTGGCGCTCCTGTTGTTGCTGCTGCTGTTGGTGCTGCTGCTGTTGGTGCTGCTGTTGTTCATGGCTCTCCTGCTGCCGCGGCTGGTCTTCATCCTCATCTGAGGTCCAGAAGGGAAGGAAATAAATGCCTCCCATGCTTTTGGTATATGCCTCAGTTGAGGAAACGCTCAGTCAAGGTGGCAAGAGGGGTTTCCCAGGAGGTCACACTGGAGATGGGTGTCAGGCTCCAAACTTCCACAGCTATGGTTATGCCTGCTAAAATTTCCCCAGACCTGAGAAAACAAGGTCCTGCCACCTGCAAATAATGACTGATCAATACTCCTATTTAATGGTGGAGCTACAGCTTATAGTCAGCAATCCAATTGTGCTCCCACCAGGTTTCACTGTTGTGTTTCAGAGGAGGCGGGAATCACGTGGAAAACGTGTTAAAATCGGAAAGGCCTCTCAAAATGGGATTCCAAATATCAGATGGTTACGATCTGTCCCAAATATAAGGAGATGGTTAATATCTGTCCCAAATATCAGGAGATGTGTACTAGCTGTTCCAAATATCAGGAATTGGTTACTATCTGTCCCAAATATCCAGTGATGGTTATTAACCATCTCCAATATCAAGAGATGGTTACTATCTGTCCCAAATATCAGATCTTTACTATCTGTCCCAAATATCAGGAGATGCTTAATATTGTCCCAAATATCAGGAGATGTTTATTGGCAATCTGAAATATCAGGAGTTGGTTAATATCTGACCCAAATATCAGGAGATGATTACTAGCTGTCTCCAATATCAAGAGACGCTTACTATGTGTCACAAATATCAGGAGATGGTTACTAACTGTCTCAAATTTTCAGAGATGGTGGCTGTCTCTCTCAAATACCAAGCATTGGTTACTAATTGTGTCCAATATCTGGAGATGGTTACTATCTGTCCCAGATATCAGGAAATGGTTTCTATCTGTCCCAAATATCAGGAGATGTTTACTAGCTGCCCCAAATATCAGGAGTTGGTTACTATCTGTCCCAAATATCAGGAAATGGTTTCTATCTGTCCCAAATATCAGGAGATGTTTACTAGCTGCCCCAAATATCAGGAGTTGGTTACTATCTGTCCCAAATATCAGGAGATGATTACTATCTGTCTCCAATATCAGGAGATGGTCACTAACTGTCCCAAATATCAGGAGATGGTTACAAATATCCCAAATATCAGGATTGGTTACTCTCTGTCCCATATATTAGAAGATGCTTACTAGCGGTCCCAAATATCAGGAGATGATGATTATTTGTCCCAGAAATCAGGAGATGGTTAGTAGCTGTCTCCAAAATCAGGAGATGTTTATTATCTGTCCCAAATATCTGGAGATGTTTACCATATGCCCTAAATATCAGGAGATGGCTATTTGCTGTCTCCAATATCAGGAGATGATTACTACCTGTCCCAACTATCAGGAGATGATTACTATATGTCCCAAATATCAGGAGATGGTTACTATCTGTCCTAAATATCAGGAGATGGTTACGATCTGTGCCAAATATCAAGAGATGGCTACTAGCAGCCCCAAATATCAGGAGATGGTTACTTACTGCCCCAAATATCAGGAAGTTGTCTCCATCTGTCCCAAATATCAGGAGATGATTACTATTTGCCCCAAAAATCAGGAGATGGTAACTAGCTGTCTCCAATATCAGGAGATGTTTATTATCTGTCCCAAATATCAGGAGATGTTTACTATCTGTCCAAAATATCAGGAGATGGTTACCAGCTGTCCCAAATACCAGGAGATGGTAACTATTTGTCCCAAATATCAGGTGATGGTTACTATCTGCCCCAAATATTAGGAGATGGTTACTATATGTCCCAAATATCATGAGATGGTTACTATTTGTCCCAAATGTCATGAGATGGTTATGATCTGTCCCAAATGTCAGGAGATGGCTACTAGCTGTCCCAAATATCAGGAGATGGGTACTGTATGTTGCCAATATCAGGAGAGGGTTACTATCATTCCCTAATATCAGGAGATGGTTACTATCTGTCCCAAATATCAGAAGTTGGTTGCTGTCTGTCCCAAATATCAGGAGATGGTTACTATCTGTCTGACCCTTAGTGTTAGGGGATTAAATACGTGGGGTTACGGGGAAAGGGTGGGATATGTGTCGGTGCAGGCTCGATGGGCCGAAATGGCCTCTATCTGCACTGTGGGGATTCTGTGATACTGTGATTCTGTGAAATGGTTACTATCTGTCCCAAATATCAGGAGATGTTTACTATCTGTCTCCAATATAAGGAGATGGTTACTAGCTGTCTCTAATATCAGGAGATGGTTACTATATGTCTCCAATATCAGGAGAGGGTTATTATCATTCCCTAATATCAGGAAACGGTTACTATCTGCACAAACTATCAGGAGATGGTTACTATCTGTCCCAAATATCAGGAGATCATTACCAGCTGTCCCAGATATCCGGAGATGGTTTCTCTCGGTCCCAAATATCAGGAGATGGTTACTAGCTGTCACAAATATCAGGAAATGGTTACTATCTGCCCCAAATATCAGGAGATGGTTACTATATGTCTCCAATATCAGGAGAGGGTTATTATCATTCCCTAATATCAGGAGATGGTTACTATCTGTCCCAAATATCAGAAGTTGGTTGCTGTCTGTCCCAAATATCAGGAGATGGTTACTATCTGTCTCCAATATCAGGAGATGGTTACTGTCTGTCCCAAATATGAGGAGTTGGTTTCTCTCTGTCTCCAATATCAGGAGATAGTTACTATCTGTCCCAAATATCAGGAGATTGTTACTATCTGTCTCCAATATCAGGAGATGGTTACTATCTGTACAAAATACCAGGAGATGGTTACTATCTGTCCCAAATATCAGGAGATCATTACCAGCTGTCCCAAATATCCGGAGATGGTTTCTATTTCTCCCAAATATCAGGAGATGGTTACTGGCTGCCCCAAATATCAGGAGATGGTTACTAGCTGTCCCAAATATCAGGAGATGTTTACTATCTGTCTCCAATATAAGGAGATGGTTACTGACTGTCTCTGCTATCAGGAGATGGTTACTATACGTCTCCAATATCAGGAGAGGGTTACTATCATTCCCTCATATCAGGAGATGGTTACTATCTGCCCAAATATCCAGAGAGGATTACTATCTGTCCCAAATATCAGGAGATGGTTACTAGCTGTCCCAAATATCAGGGGATGGTTACTAGCTGCCCCAAATATCAGGAGTTGGTTATTATCTGTTGCAAATATCAGGAGATCATTAGTAACTGTCCCAAATATCAGGAGATGGTTACTATCTTTCCCAAATATCAGGAGATGTTTATAATCTGTCTCCAATATAAGGAGATTGTTATTAGCTGTCTCTAATATCAGGAGATGGTCACTATATGTCTCCAAAATATGGAGAGGTTTACTATCATTCCCTAATATCAGGAGATGGTTACTATCTGTCCCAAATATCCGGAGAGGGTTGCTATCTGTCCCAAATATCAGCAGATCATTAATATTTGTCCCAAATAACAGGTGATGGTTAGTATCTGTCCCAAATATGATGAGTTGGTTTCTGTCTGTCTCCAATATCAGGAGATGGTTACTATCTGTCCCAAATATCAGGAGTTCGTTGCTATCTGTCCCAAATATCAGGAGATGGTTACTATCTGTCTCCAATATCAGGAAATGGTTACAGAAGTCCCAAATATCAGAATTTGGTTGCTATCTGCCTCCAATAGCAAGAGTTGGTTACTATCTGTCCCAAATATCAGGAGATGGTTACTATCTGTCCCAAATATCAGGAAATGGTTACTTGCTATTCCAAATATCAGAAGATGGTTACTACCTGTCCCAAATATCAGGAGATGGTTACTTTCTGTCCCAAATATCAGAAGATTTTTGCTAGCTGTCCCAAATATCAGGAGATGGTTACTTTCTGCCCAAGTATCAGGAGTTGGTAACTCTCTGTCTCCAATATCAGGAGGTGGTTACTATCTGTCGCCAAGATCAGGAGGTGGTTACTATCTGTCCCATATATCAGTAGTCAGTTACTATCTGTCTCCAATATCAGGCGATGTTTACTATCTGACCTGAATATCAGGAGATGGTTACTATCTGTCTCTAATATCAGGAGGTGATTATAATCTGTCCCATATATCAGGAGTTGGATACTATCTGTCTCCAATATCAGGAGGTGTTTACTATCTGACCTGAATAATTGGAAATCATTACTATCTGTCTCTAATATCAGGAGATGGTTATTATCTGTCTCCTATATCAGGAGATAGTTATTAGCTATCACCAATATCAGGAGATGGTTACTATCTGTCCCAAATATCTGGAGTTGGTTATTATCTGTCTCCAATATCAGGAGATGTTTACTATCTGTCCCAAATATCAGATGGTTACTATCTGTCCCAAATATCAGGAGATGGTTACAATCTGTCCCAAATATCAGGATATGTTTATTGGCTGTCCCAAATATCAGGAGTTGGTTAATATCTGACCCAAATATCAGGAGACGATTACTAGCTGTCTCCAATAGTAAGAGATGCTTACCATCTGTCCCAAATATCAGGAGATGGTTATTATCTGTCTCCAATATCTGGAGATGGTGGCTGTCTCTCTCAAATATCAGGAGTTGATTACTAATTGTGTCCAATAGCTGGAGATGGTTACTATCTGTCCCAGATATCAGGAAATGGTTTCTATCTGTCCCAAATATCAGGGGATGTTTACTATCTGTCTCCAATATAAGGAGATGATTACTAGCTGTCGCTAATATCAGTAGATGGTCACTATATGTCTTCAATATCAGGAGCGGGTTACTACCATTCCCTAATATCAGAAGATGGTTACTATCTGTCCCAAATATCAGCAGATCATGAATATTTGTCCCAAATATCAGGAGATGGTTACTATCTGTCCCAAATATGAGGAGTTGGTTTCTGTCTGTCTCCAATATCAGGAGATTGTTACTATCTGTCCCAAATAGTAACATAGAAACATAGAAACTTAGAAACATAGAAGATAGGAGCAGGAGTAGGCCATTCGGCCCCTTGAGTCTGCTCTGCCATTCAATGCGATCGTGGCTGATCATCCAAGTTCAGTACCCGGTCCCTGCTTTCTCCCCATACCCCTTGATCCCTTTAGCCTTAAGAAATATGTCCAACTCCTTCTTGAATATATTTAATGAATTGGCCTCTACTGCCTTCTGTGGTAGAGAATTCCACAGGTTCACCACTCTCTGGGTGAAGAAAGTCCTCCTCATTTCTGTCCTAAAAGGCCAACCCCTTATCCTTAGACTGTGACCCCTGGTTCTGGATTCGTCGACCATCGGGAACATCCTCCCTGCATCTAGTCTGTCCAGTCCTGCCAGTATTTTATAAGTTTCAATGAGATCCCCTCTCATTCTTAGCTCCAGAGAGTACAAGCCCAATCGACCCAATCTCTCCTTATACGTCATTCCTGCCATCTCAGGTATCAGCCTTGTGAATCTTCTCTGAACTCTTTCCATGGCAAGAATATCCTTCCTCAGATAAGGCGACCAAAGCTGCACACAATACTCAAGATGTGGTCTCACCAAGGCCCTGTACAACTGCAGCAAGACATCCTTGTTCCTGTACTCAAACCCTCTCGCTATGAAGGCCAACATACCATTTGCCTTCTTCACCGCCTGCTGCACCGGCATGCTTACCTTCAGTGACTGGTGCACAAGGACACCCAGGTCTCATTGCACTTCCCCTTCTCCCAATCTATTGCCATTCAGATAATAATCTGCCTTCCTGTTTTTGACACCAAAGTGGATAACCTCACATTTATCCACGTTATATTGCATCTGCCATGCTTCTGCCCAATCACCCAACCTGTCCGAATCATCCTGTCATTTCTCGGCATCCTCCTCACAGCACACACGCCCACCCAGCTTTGTGTCGTCTGCAAATTTGGAGATATTACATCTAGTTCCCTTGTCTAGATCATTAATATATATTCTCAATAGCTGGGGTCCAAGGACCGATCCCTGTGGTACCCCACTAGTCACTGCCTGCCACTCTGAAAAAGACGTGCTTATTCCAACTCTTTCCTTTCTGTCTGCCAACCAGTTCTCTATCCAAGTCAATACCTTGCCCCCAATCCCATGTGCCTTAACTTTACACGCTAATCTCTTATGTGGGACCTTATCGAAAGCCTTCTGAAAGTCCAAATACACCACATCCACTGGTTCTCCCTTATCTATTTTACTAGTTACATCCTCAAAAATTCCAGTAGATTAGTCAAGCATGATTTACCTTTTGTAAATCCATGTTGACTTTTTTGTCCGATCCTGTCACTGTTTTCCAAGTGCTCTGCTATTACATCTTTTATAATGGACTCTAGCATTTTCCCCACTACCGATGTCAGGCTTACCGGTCTGTAATTCCCCGTTTTCTCTCTACCACCTTTTTTGAATAGTGGGGTAACATTAGCTACCCTCCAATCCATGGGTACTGTTCCAGATTCCATCGAATGTTGGAAGATGATCAGCAATGCATCTACTATTTCTAGGGCCACTTCCTTAAGTACCCTAGGATGTAGATTATCAGGCCCTGGGGATTTATCGGCCTTCAATCCCATCAATTTCCCTAACACCATTTCCCTACAAATACTGATTTCTTTCAGTTCCTCCCTTTCATCAGACCCTATGTTCCCGGACATTTCTGGGAGGTTATTTGTGTCCTCCTTTGTGAAGACAGAACCAAAATATGTATTTAATTTGTCTACCATTTCTTTGTTCCCCATTATAAATTCCCCTGATTCTGACTGCAAGGGACCTACGCTTGACTTCACCAATCTTTTTCTCTTCACATATCTATAAAAGCTTTTACAGTCAGTTTTTATGTTCCCTACAAGCTTACTCTCATATTCTATTTTCCCTCTCTTAATTAATCCCTTTGTCCTCTTTTGTTGAATCCTAAACTGCTCCCAATCCTCTGGATTACTGCTTTTTATGGCCAATTTATATGTCCTCTCCTTGGATCTTATGCTATCCCTAATTTCCCTTGTTAGCCACGATTGAGTCACCTTTTTTGTTTTATTTTTATGCCAAACTGGGATGAACAAATTCTGTAGGTCATCCATGCGGTCTTTGAATGTTTGCCATTGCCTATCCACCGTTAACACTTTGAGTGACATTCCCCAGTCAATCCTACCCAATTCGCGCCTCAGACAATCGTAGTTTCCTTTATTTAAATTCAGGACCCTAGTCTCTGAGTCAACGACTTCATTCTCCATCTTAATGAAGAATTCGATCATATTATGATCGCTCTGACCCAAGGGGCCTCGTACAACAAGATTGTTAATTAATCCTTTCTCGTCACATAATACCCAGTCTAAGATGGCCTGATCTCTGGTTGGTTCCTCGACATATTGATCCAGGAAACCATCCCGTAAACACTCCAGAAATTCCTCCTCCACAGTATTGTTACTAATTTGGTTAGCCCAATCTATATGTAGATTAAAGTCACCCATGATAACTGCTGTGCCCTTTTTGCACACTTCTCTAATTTCCCTTTTAATGCCATCCCCAACCTCCACATTACTGTTTGGAGGTCTATATACCACTCCCACTAACGTTTTCTGCCCCTTGGTATTTCTCAGTTCTACCCATACAGATTCCACATCATCAGAGCTAATATCCTTCCTTACAATTGTTTTAATCCCTTCTTTAACCAGTAATGCTACCCCACCTCCCTTTCCTTTTTGCCTATCTTTCCTGAATATTGATTATCCCTGGATGTTGAGTTCCCAGCCTTCGCCACCCTGGAGCCATGTTTCCGTAATCCCAATCAAATCATATTCATTTACCTCTATTTGCGCAGCTAATTCATCCACCTTAAGACACAAAGGGGGAGAAATTCAGTTGTTAGCGCCACCCATTAGTGCCTTAAGAGGGCGATAAGTGGGATGCGAAGCGGCTAGCGCCCAGGCGCGGTGAGACCTGCGCCTCTCACGACATTGAGCGGTCATTTAGCTGTGGCGCAAAACCGCAACGCCCGCTTAGCTGCGCGCGCAGATCCTGACATCATTTCATGGTGCAACGCCCTTGGGGTGCACCGAACCGGAACTTCAGTGGTGCCCCCCCTCCTTTCTGCCTGGCGCTCCCAGTGATTGGTTGACTGGAATGGTTCCCTGTCACTGTGACTGTGGGGCTGGGGTGGCGCTATTTAAAGTGGGCACTTCCTGGCTTCTTATTGGTAGCCATTTTTGGATCACTCCTTCTGTGAGCGAGAGAGATTTGCAAAGAGACAAAGGGAGAGAACTTTCTGCATTGAGTCAGCGCTCGCACAGGTACTTCTGGCTTCGGCCCAGAACTTTGCAGTTGGTTTGATTTTTCAGTGCCATAACCTTGAGTGGCCACATATTATGGGGGCTGCAATGGGTGGAAACACTGTGTTTCTCCATTGCATTGAGAGGGCTCAGAGACGCCGAGAGAGAGTGCCAATCATGGCCAGACAGAGGAGGGCCAACAGGCGTCGGCACAGGAGGCCTTACCCTCCCAGGGTATTCCGCCAACAGTTCTCCTACCTCAACATGTCTGAGGAGCAGTGTTTTTGGAGGCTTCGATTCAGCAGGGAGGTGGTCACTTAGCTCTGCCACCTGCTTCAGCCAGATCTGCAGCTTCAACTGAGGAGCAGGACATCTCTGTCGGTGGCAGTGAAGGTGACAGTGGCTCTCAACCTCTATGCCACCGGCTCCTTCCAATCCGCTACTGGGGACATTGCCAATGGCTCCCAGTTCGTGGTGCATTGCTGCATCCGCCAAGTCATGAATGCCCTCTTTAAAAGGAGACGTCAGTACATTTCCTTCCCCATGACCCTGGAAAAGCAGCAAGAGCGCGCAATGGGATTTGCAAGAATAGCGGGCTTCCCCATGGTCCAGGGCGCCATTGACTGCACGCATGTGGCTTTGCGGGCGCCGCAAGAAAATGCCGAGGATTACCGCAACCTGAAGGGGTTCCATTCATTGAACGTGCAGTTGGTGTGTGACCACAGACAGCTGATACTAGCTGTCAATGCCCACTTTCCAGGCAGCAGCCACGATGCCTTCATCCTTCACCAGACTTCTGTGGCAGACCTTTTTGAAGCCCCGGCTCACCCAGGAGGCTGGCTTCTCGGGAACAAGGGCTATCCTCTGTGCACCTGGCTGACGACCCCGCTCCGTGCGCCCAGCACCCCTGCTGAAGAACGATACAATGAGAACCATCAAGCGACCAGGAACACCATTGAGCACACAATCGGCGTGCTAAAGCAACAGTTCCGCTGTCTGGACCATTTCGGGGGAGCCCTGCAGTACTCGCCTGAGCGAGTCTCCCATTTCATTGTAGTGTGCTGCATGCTGCATAACCTGGCAATCCTCAGGACTCAGCCACTGCCACCAGACATTGGAGCACCAGCAGAGGAGGAGGAGGAGGAGGAGCACCAAGATGGGAGGGAGGCACAAAGTGCACGGGCCATCCATCAGCGGCTTATTGCAAGTCGGTTCTAGGCCCCCTCTGAGGGAATGGCTTGTGCCATTGAAAGAACATGAATGGAACCGTTCCGCAAACCCTGAGCCGGTCAAGGCAACAAATAGTTCAAAGAGCAAACATGCACAATCTGAATAAAGACACTTCTTTATTTAACAAACTGTGTGCCCTTCCCGCATGACAAAGTAATAGAGAGAAACCCCCCAAAAAGCAGTCAGACACATAACTGGCTCTCACAACCTGGAGACAATGAACAAAAGAGTTAACAAAAAATGACCACGATCCTCGGCCTTCACTTAAAAAATTAACAGCATTTTGCCACACCTCCTACTTTTTGCCCTTCGAGGGTGATCTGCTTCGCTTGCGAGATTGGCCCCTTCCCACCCTGCAGCTCCTCCGCAATGGGACCCCAGTGGCTGCAGCAAGTCTGGGGGAAGGTTGCTGAGTGTCAGAAACTGAGTCAGCAGATGCCCTTGGGGGATGGCCTGGACCAGCTCTGGGCCTGGAGGGCCCGGCTGCTGACTGCTCCAACTCTGCATGGGCGGCAGCAGTCTTTACTACGGGCGGTGGCAGCTGCAGTGGAGAAGTGACAGTGTTGGCAGCAGGAATGCTGCCATCCTGACAGAGGACAGGCACTCCCTGGTCGGATGACTCACTGGCACTCCCATGGGGCAGCACTGCAGCATGCGGAGCAATCTGCTGAAGCACAGACTGCTGTCCTTCTGCGGCGCGGCGAGGGCCCCGGCGATTCGTGCCCGATGCAGTGAGGGTGGCAGCAGTCAGTGCTCGTGTGGTCTAAATCTGTGTCTGCATCAGACTAGCCACTGACTGCATTGCAGCACTAAGCACTTGCGTGGAAGCCGCATGTGCTGCACTGAAGTCCTGCAGACTCCTTGCCTGTGCTGCACCAAAGTCCTGGCTCCTTGCCAGTGACTCAATGGATTCGGGCATCCTTGCCACTGCAGCCATGAGCTCAGTTTGCTTCTGCTCCGCCTGTGCGCCCATTTCAGCGATGAGCCGCACCTCTTCTGCGCTCACTGTAACAGGACTGGAGGCCAGACTCTCCCTCCGGGGAGAAGGCTGCCGAGCTTCCCTACGCCCTCCCCCCCCCCCCCGCGTTGCTGCAGCCCACTGGGCCCCGGAGCTTCATCCTCCTCAGACCCTTCCCCCCTGCTCCCCTCCAGTGAAGGCGTGTCCCCATTATGGCCATGGGCTGCCTCGGCTGAGGGTGGCACTGATGGTCCGGCTTCCTCTTCCTCCTCGCCTTCAGAATCACTCACAGTGGCAGCTTGAGGGCCCGCCTCCTCACCTGGCAAATCACCATCTGAAAGCAGGGAGGTACAAGAGTTGCTTTAGCGTGAGGACAGGGCGGCAGCGAGGGAGGCGTGAGTGCTGCAATGCATTGTATTGGTTCGATAGTGGCAAAGGATGCTGGTGTGAGGCACAAGTGGAAGGAGAGAGGTCAAAAAGGTGATGACCTTACCATTGCTGTCCAGAACGGGGTCGGCATCTCCAGTGGCAACGGGGCCAATCATCCGGCCTGCCATAATGCGCTGGAGTCACTGCTCCAGATCGCTGAAGTCTTTAAGGTGAGGCCGGCCTCCCCCAGTCCGTTGCTGCTGCCTCCTGTTATGGGCCAGCTTGCACTGCAAGAGAAAGGACGGGTTCTGAGTACAGTGTGAAGCCCTGATCTTGGCTGCACTGCCTCCCATGGTGGAATAGCCCTTACAGTGTGAAGCCCTGATCTTGGCTGCACTGCCTCCCATGGTGGAATAGCCCTTACAGTGTGAAGCCCTGTTCTTGGCTGCACTGCCTCCCATGGTCGAATAGCCCTTACAGTATGAAGCCCTAATCTTGGCTGCACTGCCTCCCATGGTCGAATAGCCCTTACAGTGTGTAAAGTAGTGAATGTGCGTGTGAGTTTCCTGAAAGGCCCATAGGTGTTGGAGGAGGGCTGGGCATTGGGGCTTTCAGGACCCTTTGGCCATAAAGTGAGGTGCACATGCAGGGATGAAGAGGATACTGAAAAGGGTACTCACCCTGACGACCCGAGTGAGGTCATTGAGCTTCTTCCTGCATTGCACAGGGGTCCTAGGCACCATGCTGCTGGACGTCACTCTGTGAGCCACCTCCCTCCAAGCTTTGCGGTAGTCGGTGGGCAGCGGCCTCCTGCCACTGTCTGGAAACAGGATAGATCACCTGCGCTCCACTGCACCAACCAGAACCTGCAGGGCCCCCTCACTGAACCGCTGCGCTTGCTCCCTGGCCCTCTCCATGGTCCTAGGCATTAGAATGTGGCAGCAGGCCTGTCCAGGCCGAGAATCAGGGCTCCGATGTGTAGGGTGTGGCTGCAATCCAAGATTGACCCTCCCCTTTAAGAGCTGACCGGCACCAGCGTGTTTGTGTGCAATCGCTAACTGTCCACACCTGCGCTGCGCCCGCCCTCAGTGGTAGCACCTCGCTTCTCCAGCTTAGCGCCTTAGGACAGTCGTGCAGCACCTGCTTTAGCACTCCAAGCACCTCTTAAGGCGAAGCAGGTCAATTTAACTGAAGGTGGCGATAATTTGCGCCGGGCGCTAAATTTCGCGCCCGCTCGAGTATAACGCCCCAAACGTGGCGATACTGAATTTCTAGGCCAAAGTCTTCAGGCTTGCTTTTTTTAATGCTCTTAGACCTATTAGAATTATTATTTACTGTGGCCATGTTTGATTTATACCGTTGATTTCTCTGACTGCCACTTTTGTTTTTCTCCTTCCTACCTTTTGCTTTTATCCTTGTTTCCCTTTCCTCTGTCCCCCTGCTCAGGTTCCCAACCCCCTGCCATTTTAGTTTAAACCCTCCCCCAGAGCACTAGCAAACACTCCCCCTAGGACATAGGTCCCGGCCCGGCCCAAGTGCAAACCGTCCGGTTTGAACTGGTCCCACCTCCCCCAGAACCGGTTCCAATGTCCCAGGAATTAGAATCCCTCCCCCTGGCACCATTCCTCTAGCCACGTGTTCATCTGAAATATTCTTCTATTTCTACTCTGACTAGCACATGGCACTGGTAGCAATCCTGAGATTACTACCTTTGAGGTCCTATTTTTTAATTTACCACCTAACACCCTATATTCAGCTTTTAGGACCTCATCACGTTTTTTACCTATATCGTTGGTACCTATATGCACCACGACAACTGGCTGTTCACCCTCCCCTTCCAAGATGTTCTGCAATCGCTCTGAGACATCCTTGACCCTTGCACCAGGGAGGCAACACACCATCCTTGAGTCTCATTTGCGGCCGCAGAAATGCCTATCTATTCCCCTTACAATAGAGTCCCCTATTACTATAGCTCTACCCCTCTTTTTCCTCCCATCCTGTGCAGCAGAGCCACCCCTGGTGCCAGGAAGTTGGCTGCTGCTGCCTTCCCCTGGTAAGCCATCCCCCCCATCAGTATCCAAAGCGGTATATCTGTTTGAGAGGGGAATGGCCACAGGGGACCCCTGCACTACCTGCCTGCGCCTACTACTCTGCCTGTTGGTCACCCATTCCCTTTCTGCCTGTGCCACCTTTATCTGCAGTGTGACCAACTGATTAAATGTGCTATTCACAATGTCCTCAGCATCGCGAATGGTCCAGTATGCATCCAATCGCTGCTCCAGCACCGCAATGCGGTCTGCCAGTAGCTGCAACTGGACACACTTCCTGCACACATGGTTGTCAGGGACACAGGCGTGGTTGCTATCTGTCCCAAATATCAGGAGATGGTTACTATCTGTCCCAAATATCAGGCGTTGGTTACTATCTGTCCCAAATATCTGGAGAGGGTTACTATCTGTCCCAAATATCAGCAGATCATTAATATTTGTCCCTAATATCAGGAGATGGTTACTATCTGTCTCCAATATCAGAAGATGGTCACTAACTGTCCCAAATACCAGGAGAAGGTTACTATCTCTCCCAAATATCAGGATATCATTACTAGCTGTCCCAAATATCAGGAGATGGTTACAAATGTCCCAAATATCAGGATTGGTTACATTCTGTCTCAAATATTAGGAGATGGTTACTATCTGTCCCAAATAGCAGATGGTTACTATCTGTCCCAAATATCAGGATATGTTTATTGGCTGTCCCAAATATCAGGAGTTGGTTAATGTCTGTCCCAAATATCAGGAGATAGTTATTATCTGTCTCCAATATCAGGAGATGTTTACTACCTCTCCCAAATATCCAGAGAGGGTTACTATCTGTCCCAAATATCAGGAGATGGTTAATATCTATCCCAAATATCAGGAGATGTTTATTGGCTGTCCCAAATATCGGGAGTTGGTTAATATCTGACCCAAATTTCAGCAGATGATTACTAGCTGTCTCCAATATCAAGAGATGCTTACTACCTGTCCCAAATATCAGGAGATGGTTACTAACTATCTCCAATATCCGGAGATGGTGGCTGTCTCTCTCAAATATCAGGCGTTGGTTACTAATTGTGTCCAATATCTGGAAATGGTTACTATCTGTCCCAGATATCAGGAAATGGTTTCTATCTGTCCCAAATATCAAGAGATGATTAGTAGCTGTCCCAAATATCAGGAGTGGTTTACTATCTGTCCCAAATATCAGGAGATGATTACTATCTGCCTCCAATATCAGGAGATGGTCACTAACTGTCCCAAATACCAGGAGATGGTTACTCTCTCTCCCAAATATCAGGATATCATTACTAGCGGTCCCAAATATCAGGAGACTGTTACTATCTGTCCCAAATATCAGGAAATTGTCTCTATCTGTCCCAAATATCAGGAGATGATTACTGTTTGTCTCAAATATCAGGAGATGTTTAATATCTGTCCCAAATATCATGAGATGGTTACCATCTGTCCCAAATATCAGGAGATGGTTACTAGCTGTCCCAAATATCAGGAGATGGTTACTAGCTGCCCCAAATATCAGGAGTTGGTTACTATCTGTTGCAAATATCAGGAGATGTTTACTATCTGTCTACAATATAAGGAGATGGTTGCTAGCTGTCGCTAATATCAGGAGATGGTCACTATATGTCTCCAAAATCAGAAGAAGTTTACTATCATTCCCTAATATCAGGAGATGGTTACTATCTGTCCCAAATATCCGGAGAGGGTTACTATCTGTCCAAATATCAGCAGGTTATTAATATTTGTCCCAAATAACAGGCGATGGTTACTATCTGTCCCAAATATGAGGAGTTGGTTTCTCTCTGTCTCCAATATCAGGAGATGGTTACTATATGTCCCAAATATCAGGAGTTCATTGCTATCTGTCCCAAATATCAGGAGATGTTTGCTATCTGCCTCCAATATCAGGAGATGGTTACAAAAGTCCAAAATATCAGAAGTTGGTTGCTATCTGTGTCCAATAGCAAGAGCTGGTTAGTATCTGTGCCAAATATCAGGAGATTGTTACTATCTGTCCCAAATATCAGGAGATGGTTACTTGCTGTTCCAAATATCAGAAGATGGTTACTAGCTGTCCCAAATATCAGGAGATGGTTACTATCTATCTGCAATATCAGGAGATGGTTACAAAAGTCCCAAATATCAGAAGTTGGTTGCTATCTGTCTCCAATACCAAGAGCTGGTTACTATCTGTCCCAAATATCAGAAGATTTTTGCTATCTGTCCCAAATATCAGGAGATGGTTACAATTTGTCCCAAATATCAG
Source organism: Somniosus microcephalus (assembly GCF_052327205.1). Taxonomy (NCBI): domain Eukaryota; kingdom Metazoa; phylum Chordata; class Chondrichthyes; order Squaliformes; family Somniosidae; genus Somniosus; species Somniosus microcephalus. The sequence continues at coordinate 128,103,619 of NC_140997.1, forward strand.
GAGATAGTTACTTTCTGCCCAAATATTAGGAGATGGTTGCTTGCTGTTCCAAATATCAGAAGATGGTTACTATCTGTCCCAAATATCAGAAGATTTTTACTATCTGTTCCAAATATCAGAAGATGGTTACAATCTGTCCCAAACATCAGGAGATAGTTACTTTCTGTCCGAAATATCAGGATTTGGTAACTATCTGTCTCCAATATCTGGAGGTAGTTACTATTCTAGCCAATATCAGGAGGTGTTTGCTATCTGTCCCATATATCAGTAGTCAGTTACTATCTGTCTCCAGTATCAGGAGATGTTTAGTACCTGACCTGAATATCAGGAGATGGTTACTATCTGTATCTAATATCAGGAGATTGTTATAATCTGTCCCATATATCAGGAGTTGGTTAATATCTGTCTGCAATATCAGGAGATGGTTATAAGCTACCCCAAATATCAGGAGATGGTTACTATCTGTTGCAAATATCAGGAGATGCTTACTAGCTGTCCCAAATATCTGGAGATGGTTACTATCTGTCCCAAATATCAGGAGATGTTTACTATCTGTCTCCAATATAAGGAGCTGATTACTAGCTGTCTCTAATATCAGGAGATGGTCACTATATGACTCCACTATCAGGAGAGGGTTACTATCATTCCCTAATATCAGGAGATGGTTACTATCTGTCCCTAATATCTGGAGAGGTTTACTATCTGTCCCAAATATCAGCAGATCGTTAATATTTGTCCCAAACTTCGGGAGAAGGATACTATCTGTCCCAAATATCAGGCGTCGGTTGCTATCTGTCCCAAATATCAGGAGATGGTTACTATCTGTCCCAAAGATGAGGAGTTGGTTTCTGTCTGTCTCCAATATCAGGAGATGGTTACTATCAGTCCCAAATATCAAGAGATGGTTACTTGCTGTTCCAAATATCAGGAGTTGGTTACAATCAGTCCCAAATATCAAGAGATGGTTACTTGCTGTTCCAAATATCAGGAGTTGGTTACAATTTGTCCTGAAAATCAGGAGATAGTTACTATCTGTCCCAAATATGAGGAGTTGGTTTTTGTCTGTCTCCAATATCAGGAGATGGTTACTATCTGTCTCCAAATTCAAGAGATGGTTACTATCAGTCCCAAATGTCAGGAGATGGGTAAATGCTGTTCCAAATATCAGGAGATGGTTACTATCTGTCTCCAATATCAGGTGGTGTTTACTATCTGACCCGAATATCAGGATATGGTTACTATCTGTCTCTAATGTCAGGAGATGGTTATAATCTGTCCCAAATATCAGGAGATGGTTACTATCTTTCTCCAATATCAGGAGATGGTTACTATCTGTCCCAAACATGAGGAGTTGGTTTCTGTCTGTCTCCAATATCAGGAGATGGTTACTATCTGTCTCCAAATTCAAGAGATGGTTACTATCTGTCCCAAATATCAGGAGATGGTTACTATCAGTCCCAAATATCAGGAGATGGTTACTTGCTGTTCCAAATATCAGGAGATGGTTACTATCTCTCCCAAATATCAGAAGAATTTTGCTATCTGTCCCAACTATCAGGAGATGGTTAAAATTTGTCCCGAATATCAGGAGATAGTTACTATCTGTCCCAAATATGAGGAGTTGGTTTTTGTCTGTCTCCAATATCAGGAGATGGTTACTATCTGTCTCCAAATTCAAGAGATGTTTACTATCTGTCCCAAATGTCAGGAGATGGGTAAATGCTGTTCCAAATATCAGGAGATGGTTACTATCTGTCTCCAATATAAGGTGGTGTTTACTATCTGACCCGAATATCAGGATATGGTTACTATCTGTCTCTAATGTCAGGAGATGGTTATAATCTGTCCCATATGTCAGGAGGTGGATACAATCTGTCTCCAATATCAAGAGATGGTTACTATCTGTCCCAAATATCTGGAGATGGATACTTTCTGTCCCAAATATCAGGAGATGGTTACTTGCTGTTCCAAATATCAGAAGATGGTTATTAGCTGTCTCCAATATCAGGAGGTGGTTACTATCTGTCGCCAATATCAGGAGGTGTTTACTCTCTGTCCCATATATCAGTAGTTGGTTACTACCTGTCTCCAATATCAGAAGATGTTTACTATCTGACCCGAATATCAGGAGATGGTTATTCTCTGTCTCTAATATCAGGAGATGGTTATAATCTGTCCCATATATCAGGAGTTGGATATTATCTGCCTCTAATATCAGGAGATGTTTACTATCTGACCCAAATATCAGGAAATCATTACTATCTGCCTCTAATATCAGGAGATGGTTACTATCTGTCTCCTATACCCGGAGATCATTCTTAGCTGTCACAAATATCAGGAGATGGTTACTATCTGTCCCACATATCAGGAGTTGGTTATTATCTGTCTCCAACATCAGGAGATGTTTACTATCTGTACCAAATATCAGATTGTTACTATCTGTCCCAAATATCAGGAGATGGTTATTATCTGTCTCCAATATCAGGAGATGTTTACTCTCTGTCCCAAATATCCAGAGAGGGTTACAATTTGTGCCAAATATCAGGAGATGATTAATATCTGTCCCAAATATCAGGAGATGTTTATTGGCTGTCACAAATATCAGGGGTTGGTTGATGTCTGACACAAATATCAGGAGGTGATTACTAGCTGTCTCCATTATCAAGAGGTGCTTACTATCTGTCCCAAATATCAGGATATCATTACTAGCTGTCCCAAATTTCAGGAGATGTTTACAAATGTCCCAAATATCAGGATTGGTTACTATCTGTTCCAAATATTAGGAGATTCTTACTAGCAGTCCCAAATATCAGGAGATGGTTACTATCTGTTGCAAATATCAGGAGATGGTTACTAGCTGTCCCAAATATCAGGAGATGGTTTCTATCTGTCACAAATATCAGGAGATGTTTACTATCTGTCTCCAATATAAGGAGATGGTTACTAGCTGTCTCTAACATCAGGAGGTGGTTACTATATGTCTCTAATATCAGGAGAGGGTTACTATCATTCCTAATATCAGGAGATGGTTGCTATATGTCCCAAATATCCGGAGAGGAATACTCTCTGTCCCAAATATCAGCAGATCGTTAATATTTGTCCCAAATATCAGTAGATGGTTACTATCTGTCCCAAATATGAGCAGTTGGTTTCTATCTGCCTCCAATATCAGGAGATGATTACTATCTTCCCAAATATCAGGCATTGGTTGCTATCTGTCCCAAATATCAGGAGATGGTTGCTATCTGTCTCCAATATCAGAAGATGGTTACTATCTGTCCCAAATATCAGAAGCTGGTTGCTATCTGTCTCCAATATAAGGAGATGGTTAATATCTGTCCCAAATATCAGGAGATGGTTGCTATCCGTCCCAAATATCAGGAGATGGTTACTTGCTGTTCCAAATGTCAGGAGATGGTTACTAGCTGTCCCAAATAACATGAGATGGTTACTATCTGTCCCAAATTTCAGGAGATGGTTATTATCTGTCGCAAATATCAGATAGTTACTAAATGTCCCAAATATCAGGAGATGGTTAATATCTGTACCAAATATCAGGAGATGTTAATTGGCTGTCCCAAATATCAGGAGTTGGTTAATATCTGACCCAAATATAAGGAGATGGTTACTAGCTGTCTCTAATATCAGGTGTGGAGATGCCGGTTTTGGACTGGTGTGGACAAATGTAAGAAGTCACACAACACCAGGTTAAAGTCCAACAGCTTTATTTGAAATCACAAGCTTTTGGAGCACTGCTTCTTCATCAGGTGAAGTGGAGAAATGCATAAAGACACAGCTTATATAGTCAGAAAATAATGTCAGATGTTTACAGGTAATCTTTCCAACTACCATTTATCACACCTCGGCAGAGAGATAATCACAGCAATCAAAGGTGTGAATGGTGTCCAAACAGGTCAGTCAGGAAAACATTATATCAAAGAACAATGAGGTGGGGTCACAAGGGGTCAAATGTTGCAGATGCTGGGGTCTGTATGAAAAACAAACAAACAGACAAAAAACATTTTTTTTGCTGGAAATCACAGCAGGTCCGGCCGCATCTGTGTAGAGAGAACAAGCCAATGACGACTCGAGTCTGGATGACCCTATGTCGGGTGCGGTTACATGTAGCGTGACATGAACCCAAGATACCGGTTGAGGCCGTCCTCATGGGTGCGGAACTTGGCTATCAGTTTCTGCTCGACGATTTTGCATTGTCGTGTGTCTCGAAGGCCGCCTTGGAGAATGCTTACCCGAAGATCGGAGGCTGAATGTCCTTGACTGCTGAAGTGTTCCCCGACTGGGAGGTAACACTCCTGCCTGGCAATTGTTGCACGGTGTCCGTTCATCCGTTGTCGCAGTGTCTGCATGGCCTCACCGATGTACCATGCTCCGGGGCATCCTTTCCTGCAACGTATGAGGTAGACAACGTTGGCCGAGTCACATGAGTATGTACCATGTACCTGGTGAGTGGTGTCCTTACATGTGATGATGGTATCTGTGTTGATGATCTGGCATGTCTTGCAGAGGTTGCTGTGGCAGGGTTGTGTGGTGTCATGGTCGCTGTTCTCCTGAAAGCTGGGTAATTTGCTGCGAACGATGGTTTGTTTGATGTTAGGCAGCTGTTTGAAGGCGAGTAGTGGAGGCGTGGGGATGGCCTTAGCGAGGTGTTTGTCGTCATCGATGACATGTTGAAGGTTGCGAAGAACATGGCATAGTTTCTCCGCTCCGGGGAAGTACTGGACGACGAAGCGTACTCTGTTGGTTGTGTCCCATGTTTTTCTTCTGAGGACGTCTATGCGATTTTTCGCTGTGGCCAATCGGAACTGTCGATCGACGAGTCGAGCGTCATATCCCATTCTTACAAGGGCGTCTTTCAGCGTCTGTAGGTGTCAATCGCGTTCCTCCTCTTCTGAGCAGATCCTGTGTATTCGCAGGGCTTGTCCATAGGGGATGGCTTCTTTAACGTGGTTAGGGTGGAAGCTGGAGAAGTGGAGCATCGTGAGGTTGTCCGTGGGCTTTCAGGAGAGTGAAGTGCTGAGGTGTCCGTCTTTGATGGAGATTCGTGTGTCCAAGAATGAAACCGATTCTGAGGTGTAGTCCATGGTGAGTTTGATGGTGGGATGGAACTTGTTGATGTTACCGTGTAATCTTTTCAGTGATTCTTTGCCGTGGGTCCATAGTAGAAAATGTCGTCGATGTATGTTGGAGATCCTGTGCAGCGAATAAGTCTTGCTCGAACTTGTGCATGAAGATGTTGGCGTATTGGGGTTGCGAATTTGGTCCCCATGGCTGTTCCGTGTGTTTGGGTAAAGAACTGGTTGTTGAAGGTGAAGACATTGTGGTCAAGGATGAAGTGGATGAGTTGTAGGATGGTGTCTGGAGATTGGCTGTTGTTGGTGTTGAGTACTGAGGCTGTTGCAGCGATGCTGTTATCGTGGGGGATACTGGTGTAGTGTGCCGAGACGTCCATCGTGGCGAGGATTGTTCCTGGTTCAACTGGTCCGTGGGTGCTGAGTTTCTGTAAGAAGTCTGTAGTGTCGCGACAGAAGCTGGGGGTTCCCTGTACGATGGGTTTCAGGATGCCCTCGACGTATCCAGAGAGGTTCTCACACAGGGTTGCGTTGCCTGATACAATAGGACGTCCGGGTGTGTTGGCTTTGTGTATCTTTGGGAGGCAGTAGAAGTCTCCTACGTGGGGAGTACGTGGGATGAGAGCGCATAGGATACTTTGAAGGTCTGGATCAAAGGTCTTGATCAGTCTGTTGAGTTGGCGGGTGTGTTTTTTGGTCGGATCTGTGGGTAACTGTCTGTAGTGTTCCTGGTTGTTCAGTTGTTGGTATGCTTCTTTGCAATAGTCTGTTCTGTATGGCGATGGCTCCTCCTTTGTCTGCTGGTTTGATGACGATGTTGCGGTTGGTCTTGAGGGCGTGCATGGTGTTGCGTTGTGCTCGGGTGACATTCTGGACTGTCTTGTGAGTGCGGCTGATGAATCTGGTGTTGATACATCTCCTGACAGCTTGAACATACATGTCAAGCTTAGGGCAGCGACCCTCTGGAGGGGTCCAATTTGACTCTTTCTTCTTCGGTTGCTGCACTGTGGATCCCTCTGACTGCTGTTCTGGATCATTGATTGTCTCATTGGGTTCGCTGCTGTCATCTTGGGATTTGTGGAAGAATTCCCGTAGCCTCATTCTCCTGATGAATTCCTCTGTGTCTGCCGCGAGACCGATGGGGTCCATTTTGGTGGTGGGGCAGGAATTGAGCCCTCAGCTGAGAACTTCAATTTCGTCTGGTTGAAGGGTGTGGTCAGACAGGTTGACGATGGACTTCCCTGTGGTTTCAACCATGGTACCGGGGGAGGCTTGATTTCTGCTGCTGGTGATGCCGAGTTTCTCAAGCTTCCTGTTCTTGGTGTGCATGTAGGCAGTGTAGTTCCGTTGCCTCGTCTGTTTGGCGGTGTCTTGTAGCTGATCTGCTGTGTCCTGAGCACAGGCTGAGAACATGGACTCCATCTCGGTTTCGAGATTGCGGCGTCTGCTGTAAAGCTGGTGTACGAGATGTTTGAGGAGTGTACGAGAGGTACGACGGCAGAGTCTCTCAGCGTAGTCTGTGTTATAGGTCGACTTGAGTGGGTTCGTGACCTGTAGTCCTTTCGGGATCTTGTCTGCTTTCTTGCATCTCTGTAGAAACTTGATGTCTCTGTCGATATGTGCAATCTTCTTGGAGATCCTCTCCACTTTGAGCCGGCAGTTTGTGGTGTCGATAGTAGCCATGGTGTGGAGATGCCGGTGTTGGACTGGGGTGGACAAATGTAAGAAGTCACACAACACCAGGTTATAGCCCAACAGCTTTATTTGAAATCACAAGCTTTCAGAGCGCTGCTCCTTCGTCAGGTGAAGTGGAGAAATGCATAAAGACACAGATTATATAGTCAGAGAATAATGTCAGATGTTTACAGGTAATCTTTCCAACTGCCATTTATCACACCTCGGCAGAGAGATAATCACAGCAATCAAAGGTGTGAATGGTGTCCAAACAGGTCAGTCAGGAAAACATTACATCAAAGAACAATGAGGTGGGGTCACAAGGGGCAGCAACAGCAACCAAGCCTCCCCCCGGTACCATGGTTGAAACCACAGGGAAGTCCATCGTCAACCTGTCCGGCCACACCCTTCAACCAGATGAAATTGAAGTTCTCAGCCGAGGGCTCAATTTCTGCCCCACCACCAAAATGGACCTCATCGGTCTCGCGGCAGACACAGAGGAATTCATCAGAAGAATGAGGCTCCGGGAATTCTTCCACAAATCCCGAGATGTCAGCAGCGAACCCAATGAGACAATCAATGATCCGGAACAGGAGACAGAGGGATCCACAGTGCAGCAACCGAAGAAGAAAGAGTCAAATTGGACCCTTCCGGAGGGTTGCTGCCCTAAGCTTGACATGTATACTCAAGCTGTCAGGAGATGCATCAACGCCAGATTCATCAGCCACACTCACAAGACAGTCCAGAATGTCACCCGAGCACAATGCAACGCCATCCACACTCTCAAGACAACCGCAACATTGTCATCAAACCAGCAGACAAAGGAGGAGCCATCGTCATACAGAACAGAACGGACTATTGCAAAGAAGCATACCGACAACTGGACAACCAGGAACACTACAGACAGTTACCCGCAGATCCGACCAAAGAACACACCCGCCAACTCAACAGACTGATCAAGACCTTCGATCCAGACCTTCAAAGCATCCTACGCGCTCTAATCCCACGTACTCCCCGTGTGGGAGACTTCTACTGCCTCCCAAAGATACATCAAGCCAACACACCCGGACGTCCTATCATATCAGGCAATGGAACCCTGTGTGAGAACCTCTCTGGATATGTCGAGGGCATCCTGAAACCCATCGTACAGGGAACCCCCAGCTTCTGTCGCGACACTACAGACTTCTTACAGAAACTCAGCAACCACGGACCAGTTGAACCAGGAACACTCCTCGCCACGATGGACGTCTCGGCACTCTACACCAGTATACCCCACGATGACGGCATCGCTGTGACAGCCTCGGTACTCAACACCAACAACAGCCAATCTCCAGACGCCATCCTACAACTCATCTGCTTCATCCTTGACCACAATGTCTTCACCTTCAACAATTAGTTCTTTACCCAAACACACGGAACAGCCATGGGGACCAAATTCACACCGCAATACACCAACATCTTCATGCACAAGTTCGAGCAAGACTTCTTCGCTGCACAGGATCTCCAACCAACGCTATACACCAGATACATCGACGACATTTTCTTCCTATGGACACACGGCGAAGAATCACTGAAAAGACTACACGATAACATCAACAAGTTCCATCCCACCATCAAACTCACCATGGACTACTCCTCAGAACCGGTTTCATTCTTGGACACACGAATCTCCATCAAAGACGGACACCTCAGCACTTCACTCTACCGCAAGCCCACGGACAACCTCACGATGCTCCACTTCTCCAGCTTCCACCCTAACCACGTTAAAGAAGCCATCCCCTATGGACAAGCCCTGTGAATACACAGGATCTGCTCAGACGAGAAGGAACGAGATGGACACCTACAGATGCTGAAAGACGCCCTCGTAAGAACGGGATATGACACTCGACTCGTCGATCGACAGTTCCGACAGGCCACAGTGAAAAATTGCATAGGCCTCCTCAGAAGACAAACACAGGACACAACCAATAGGGTACCCTTCATCATCCAGTACTTCCCCGGAGCGGAGAAACTACGCCATGTTCTTCGCAGCCTTCAACATGTCATCTATGCCGACGAACACCTCACTAAGGCCACCCCCACGCCTCCACTACTCGCCTTCAAACAGCCGCCTAACCTCAAACAGACCATCGTTCACAGCAAATTACCCAGCTTTCAGGAGAACAGCGACCATGACACCACACAACCCTGCCACAGCAACCTCTGAAGACATGCCAGATCATCAACACAGATACCATCATCACACGTGAGGGCACCACTCACCAGGTACATGGTACATACTCATGTGACTCGGCCAACGTTGTCTACCTCATACGTTGCAGGAAAGGATGCCCCGGAGCATGGTACATCGGCGAGACCATGCAGACACTGCAACAACGGATGAACGGACACCGCGCAACAATCGCCAGGCAGAAGTGTTCCCTCCCAGTCGGGGAACACTTCATCAGTCAAGGACATTCAGCCTCCGATCTTCGGGTAAGCATTCTCCAAGGCGGCCTTCAAGACACACGACAATGCAAAATCGTCGAGCAGAAACTGATAGCCAAGTTCCGCAACCATGAGGACAGCCTCAACCGGGATCATGGGTTCATGTCACGCTACATGTAACCCCACCTGACGTAGGGTCATCCAGACTCGAGTCGTCGTTGGCTTGTTCTCACTACACAGATGCAGCCGGACCTGCTGTGATTTCCAGCAAGAAAAATGTTTTTTGTCTGTTTTTTTGTTTTTCATACAGACCCCAGCATCGGCAATATTTGACCCCTCGTGACCCCACCTCATTGTTCTTTGATGTAATGTTTTCCTGACTGACCTGTTTGGACACCATTCACACCTTTGATTGCTGTGATTATCTCTCTGCCGAGGTGTGATAAATGACAGTTGGAAAGATTACCTGTAAACATCTGACATTATTCTCTGACTATATAAGCTTTGTCTTTATGCATTTCTCCACTTCACCTGACGAAGGAGCAGCGCTCCAAAAGCTTGTGATTTCAAATAAAGCTGTTAGATTATAACCTGGTGTTGTGTGAATTCTAATATCAGGAGATGGGTACTATATGTCTCCAATATCAGGAGAGGGTTAATATATGTCCCAAATATCAGGAGATGGTTACTTGCTGTTCCAAATATCAGAAGATGGTTACTAGCTTACCCAAATATCAGGAGATGGTTACTATCTGTCCCAAATAGCAGAAGATTTTACTATCTGTTCCAAATATCAGAAGATGGTTACAATCTGTCCCAAATATCAGGAGATAGTTATTTCTGTCCCAAATATCAGGAATTAGCAACAATCTGTCTCCAATTTGAGGAAGTGGTTACTATCCTAACCAATATCAGGAGGTGTTTACTATCTGTCCCATATATCAGTAGTCAGTTACCATCAGACTCCACTATCAGGAGATGTTTACTATCTGTCCTGAATATCAGGAGATGGTTACTATCTGTTTCTAATATCAGGAGATGGTTATAATCTGTCCCATATATCAGGAGATGTTTACTATCTGACCCAAGTATCAGGAAATCGTTACTATCTGACTCTAATATCAGGAGATGGTTACTATCTGTCTCGTATATCAGGAGATAATTACTAGCTATCACCAATATAAGGAGATAGTTACTATCTGTCCCAAATATCAGGAGTTGGTTATTATCTGTCTCCAATATCAGGAAATGGTTACAATCTGTCCCAAATATCAGGATATGTTTATTGGTTGTCCCAACTATCAGGAGTTGGTTAATGTCTGACCCAAATATCTGGAGATGATTATTATCTGTCTCCAATATTAAGAGATAGTTACTATCTGTCCCAAATATCAGGAGATGGTTAATATCTGTAGCAAATATCAGGAGATGTTAATTGGTTGTCCCAAATATCAGGAGTTGGTTAATATCGGAACCAAATATAAGGAGATGGTTACTGTATGTCTCCAATATCAGGAGAGGGTTACTATCATTCTCGAATATCAGGAGATGGTTGCTATCTGTCGCAAATATCCAGAGAGGGTTGCTATCTGTCCATAATATCAGGAGATCATTAATATCTGTCCCAAATATCAGGAGATGGATACTATCTGTCCCAAATATGAGGAGTTGATTTCTATCTGTCTCCAATATCAGGAGATGGTTACTATCTGTCCCAAATATCAGGAGATGGTTACTATCTGTCTCCAATATCAGGAGATGGTTACTATCTGTCCCAAATATCAGAAGTTGGTTGCTATCTGACCCAAATATCAGGAGATGGTTACTACCTGTCTCCAATATCAGGAGATGGGAACAATCTGTCCCAAATATGAGGAGTTGGTTTCTGCTTGTCTCCAATATCAGTAGATGGTTACTATCTGTCCCAAATATCAGGAGTTGGTTGCTATCTGTCCCAAATATCAGGAGATGGTTACTGTCTCCAATATTAGGAGATGGTTACTATCTGTCCCAAATATCAGGAGATGGTTACTTGCTGTTCCAAATATCAGAAGATATTTACTAGCTGTCCCAAATATCAGGAGATGATTACTATCTGTCCCAAATATCAGAAGATTTTTACCATCTGTCCCAAATATCAGGAGATGGTTACAATCTGTCCCAAATATCAGGAGTGGTTACTTTCTGTCCCAAATATCAGGAGTTGATTACTATATGTCTCCAATTTCAGGAGATGTTTACTATTTGTCTCCAATATCAGGAGATGGTTGATATCTGTCTCCAATATCAGGAGATGGTTACTATTTGTCTCCAATATCAGGAGTTGGTTGCTATCTGTCTCTAATATAAGGAGTTGGTTGCTATCTCTCTCCAATATCAGGAGATGGTTACTATCTGTCTCCAATACCTGGAGTTGGTTACTATCTTTCTCCAATATCAGGAGATGGTTACTATCTGTCTACAATAGCAGGAGATGGTTACTATCTGTTGCCAATATCAGGAGATGGTTATAATCTGTCCCATATATCAAGAGTTGCAAACAATCTGTCTCCAATATCAGGAGATGTTCACTATCTGACCCAAGTATCAGGAAATCATTACTATCTGTCTCCAATATGAGGAGATGGTTACTATCTGTCTCCTATATCAGGAGATAGTTACTAGCTGTCACCAATATAAAGAGATAGTTACTATCTGTCCCAAATATCAGGAGATGGTTATTATCTGTCCCAAATATCAGATGGTTACTATATGTCCCAAATATCAGGAGATGGTTAATATCTGTACGAAATATCAGGAGATGTTAATTGGTTGTCCCAAATATCAGGAGTTGGTTAATATCGGGACCAAATATAAGGAGATGGTTACTATATGTCTCCAATATCAGGAGAGGGTTACTATCATTCTCTAATATCAGGAGATGGTTGCTATCTGTCGCAAATATCCAGAGAGGGTTGCTATCTGTCCCTAATATCAGGAGATCATTAATATCTGTCCCAAATATCAGGAGATGGTTACTATCTGTCCCAAATATGAGGAGTTGATTTCTATCTGTCTCCAATATCAGGAGATGGTTGCTATCTGTCCCAAATATCAGGAGATGGTTACTATCTGTCTCCAATATCAGAAGATGGTTACTATCTGTCCCAAATATCAGAAGTTGGTTGCTATCTGACCCAAATATCAGGAGATGGTGACTACCTGTCTCCAATATCAGGAGATGGGAACAATCTGTCACAAATATGAGGAGTTGGTTTCTGTCTGTCTCCAATATCAGTAGATGGTTACTATCTGTCCCAAATATCAGGAGTTGGTTGCTATCTGTCCCAAATATCAGGAGATGGTTACTGTCTCCAATATTATGAGATGGCTACTATCTGTCCCAAATATCAGGAGATGGTTACTTGCTGTTCCAAATATCAGAAGATATTTACTAGCTGTCCCAAATATCAGGAGATGGTTACTATCAGTCCCAAATATCAGAAGGTTTTTACCATCTGTCCCAAATATCAGGAGATGGTTACAATCTGTCCCAAATATCAGGAGTGGTTACTTTCTGTCCCAAATATCAGGAGATGGTTACTATTTGTCTCCAATATCAGGAGTTGGTTGCTATCTGTCTCCAATATCAGGAGTTGGTTGCTATCTGTCTCCAATATCTGGAGTTGGTTGCTATCTGTCTCTAATATCAGGAGTTGGTTACTATCTGTCTCCAATATCAGGAGATGGTAACTATCTGTCTCCAATATCACGAGATGTTTACTATCTGTCTCCAATAGCAGGAGATGGTTACTATCTGTCACAAATTTCCGGAATTGGTGGCTGTCTTTGTCCCAGTTGAGCCTGCGAGCTGCGAGCTCTGCGGGGCGGAGTTGTCTTTTCGCGGTTTCTCAGCGTGTGCTTGGTGTTAATGTGTTAAACTGCCATTGGAAACGAGTCACCGTCACAACAGCACCTGGGAGCCCGACACACTCATTCCCCCAGAGACTGGCCTCACTCCGGTCCACCGACCTCGCCGGACACTAAATACCGGCCAGGGAGATCCCTTAAAGGCTCGTTCAAACCGGTCCAACGGCTCTGCTTCGGCGGCTGGGAAATTCAGTCAGGGTTTGGGGAAATGAAAGGAACCCAGTAATCCGTTTAAAGACGACGGAACTTCATCAGCGGGGACAATGCCCAGTGTCTTGCCAGAGGATCAAGAGAGAGACAGAAAGAGAGAGGGGGGAACTGGGGGAGGTTCTGAGCGATAGAACCGGCTACAACATCTCAATCCCAGCCCACAGTATCAGGAAGGCTACTGAGTGCCAGGGGCGACCTGAAGTGGGGCAAGGAGACCACCAAGGGCTGGTAGCTTGGACAACACGGCGGAGACCAGCAGCAACTCCTTGGGGCTGTGTCAGGGAACATGTTGGAGAAGGGAACCTCTCTCGGAGCCCTCAAGAGAAAGCGGTAAGGACGGGCTGATCTGAATTCTTCATCTTCCCTCAGCAGATCGGGAGCAGACGGTAAGATGCGGGGACACTGGCCACTGCCAGCCTGGCCGAGACTCCTGCACACAGGGTAAGACTGGCATTTCATTATTTCCACTTATACTCATAGTTTTATTCAACCACACAGCTTCTCGTCGCTTCTAAACAAAAGAACTGGCAGTCGAGTTGAGAGTGTGGAGGGACTGTTGGCATTTTGATCAGGTTCTAGTGTAACTAGCTGCCGGCCTGATGCGAAGCTGTTCCGACACGTTAGTTGTCGGTGTCTTGAAGCCAAAGCACTTACCTGTTAGCCGGTGTGTTCCAGCTGATGCTTTGTACTGACACACAGCTCGGGATTCTGAGGATCTCCTCCAGCTCCCGCATCTCTGGGCTGGCAATCTGCAGCCGACAGGATCCCTGGTCAAGAACCACGGGGGTCCACCGCCCGGACTCCACTCTCTCTCTGAAGCGGGACTTCGCTGTCTATTTAAATGAGGGTATTGTGGTTTTAGGAGAATGCTTGTCCAGCCTGGCTAACGTTGCGATGATCACTGGGATCTGAGATCGCGCGGCTGTGCTTTGTTAATACTGGTCAGAGGAGGCTGTTTACAGCAGCCGTGGGGTTGAGGTGAAGCCCATTGGTGTGTTGGTTCCCCCAGCCCGACCGGACTCAGCCCCGGAGCCGAGCTGGTGCTCAGTCTCCAGCCGCTCTCTCCCCTCGACAGACTCGGGGCTGCTCGGCTGGAGCCCGAGTAACGCCCGGTAAAGTGACTCTCATTAGCAACAAACTGTTAGTGGGCGGAACAGCCCCTCAGAAGAACAATTGGAAGGAATAAGACCCATTCCACACTGTAAACCTTTACAACCATCTGATCGGGAAGTGTGCTCAGCGCCGGTACAAATGATTATATTTTAAATCTTATTAATTAAATACACAGATGGAAGTCAAACCCCGCTCTACAACAGGAGCTAGCACCCACATTAACACACTCACTCATACACTGACACACACTCACTCGCTGACACACACAATGACACTCTCACACTCTCACTGACACACACACTCACACACACACTCACACGCACACTCACTCACACTGACACACACACTCACTCACACACACACTGACAGACGCACTCACTCACAAACACACTCACACACACTCACACGCACACTCACTCACACTGACACACACACTCACACACACACACTGACACACACACACGCTCACTCACACTGACACACACACTCACTCACACACACACTGACACACACACACACTCACTCACACTGACACACATTCATTCATACACTCACTCACACATACAATGACAATCTCATTCTCACTCACACTGACACACACACTGACACACACTGACACACACTCACTCACTCACTGACACACACAATGACACGCTCACTCACACACACTCACTGACACACTCACTCACACTCACTCACACTGACACACACACTCACACACACTGACACTCACACACTCACTCACTCACTGACACACACAATGACACGCTCACTCACACACACTCACTGACACACACAATGACACTCTCGTTCTCACACACACACACACTGACACACACACACACTCACTCACTGACACACACAATGACACTCTCACACACTCACTGACACACACAATGACACTCTCATTCTCACTCACACACACTGACACTCACTCACACTCACTCGCACTGACACACACACTCACTCACTCACTGACACACACAATGACACTCTCACACCCTCACTCACTCACACACTCACTCACACACACAATGACACTCTCACACTCTCACTCACTCACACACTCACTCACACACACAATGACACTCTCACACTCTCACTCACTCACACACTCACAGACACACAATGACACTCTCACACTCTCACTCACACACACACTGACACTCACTCACACTGACACACACACACACTCACTCACTCACACACACAATGACACTCTCACACTCTCACTCACTCACACACTCACTCACATACACAATGACACTCTCACACTCTCACTCACACACACATTGACACTCACTCACACTGACACACACACACACTCACTCACTCACACACACAATGACACTCTCACACTCTCACTCACTCACACACTCACTCACATACACAATGACACTCTCACACTCTCACTCACACACACACTGACTCACACAGCTATATTATCTATTCATGTGTGCTCTGACTATACCAGACTGCTCAAACTGTACACCTCGCACACCAATATTAGTCAATCAAAAATCTATTACTCACTTTCCACAATCCAGTGGCTTCACATTGTGGTCAGCTCCCAGTAATCAGATCCCAACATACACTGAATATCATTAACCCTTCGTATCTCATTGTATACCAGTCTAGATTCAAAGATAACACTCGAATGTATGAATCGGAACCAGCCATGAAATGTCTCCCACTGAATGTTGTTTACTGCTGCAGCTTCTTTCAACCGTTGAAACTCCAGCATCCTGAGATTTCCGGTTTATTCCAGTCACAATTTCCAAATCAAAGGGGCAGGTGAAAGCAGCCGATGGGACTGTGCAGATAGGGAACAGGCGGAGGGGACTGCCCAGACAGTGAACTGTCCAGATAGTGAACTGTCCAGACAGCGAAATGTCCAGATAGGGAACTGTCCAGATAGGGAAATGGCATACGGAACTTACCAGAAAGGGAAGCATCCAGGTAAGGAACTGTCCACCTAGGAAACTGTCCAGAAAGGGAACTGTCCAGAGAGGGAAATGGCAGAAGAAAATGTCCTGTTAAGGAACTGGCCAGGTCGGGAACTGACCGAGGAAACTGTCCAGACAGGGAACTGTCCAGATAGGTAACTGTCCAGATAGGGAACTGTCCAGATAGGGAAATGGCAGAAGGAATTGACCTGATAGGGAACTGACCGAGGAAACTGTCCAGATAGGGAACTGTCCAGATAGGGAGAGAACCAGATAGGGTCAGTCCAGATAGGGAAATTTCCAGATAGGGAAATGTCCAGACACATAATTGTCCAGATAGGGAATTGTCCAGATAGGGAACTGCCCAGATAGGGAAATGTCCAGATAGGGGACGGTCCAGATAGAGAAATGTCCAGATACATAATTGTCCAGATAGGGAATTGTCCAGATAGGGAACTGCCCAGATAGGGAAATGTCCAGATAGGGGACTGTCCAGATAGGGAAATGTCCAGATAGGGGACTGTCCAGATAGGGAAATGTCCAGATAGGGGACTGTCCAGATAGGGAAATGTCCAGATGGGGAACTGTCCAGAAGGGAGATATCCAGATAGTGAAATGTCCAGCTAGGGGTCTGACCAGATATGGAACTGACCAGGTAGGGAAATGTCCAGGTCGGGAAATGTCCTAGTAGGGAAGTGTCCAGGTAGGGAAATGTCCAGGTAGGGAATTGTCCAGTTTGGGATCTGGCAGAGGGAACTGTCCAGATAGGGAAATGTCCAGATAGGGAAATATCCAGGTAGGGAAATGTTCAGGTAGGGAAGTGTCCAGTTCGGGAACTGGTGGAGGGAACTGTCCAGATAGGGAATTGTCCAGATAGGGAAATGTCCACTGAGGGAACTGTCCAGATAGGGAACTGTGCAGACAGGGAATTATCCAGTTCGGGAACTGGCGGAGGGAACTGTCCAGATAGGGAAATGTCCAGATAGGGAAATGTCCAGACAGGGAATTATCCAGTTCGGGAACTGGCGGAGGGAACTGTCCAGATAGGGAATTGTCCAGATAAGAAAATGTCCACTGAGGGAACTGTCCAGATAGGGAACTGTCCAGATAGGGAATTGCCCAGAGAGGGAACTGTGCAGATAGGGAAATGTCCAGATAGGGAAATGTCCAGATAGGTGACTGTCCAGAAGGGAGATGTCCAGATAGGGATCTGACCAGATAGGGAACTGATCGACGATACTGTCCAGATAGCAGACTATCCAGATAGGGGACTGTCCAGATAGGGAACTGACCAGGTAGGGAACTGAGCAGGTAGGGAACTGACTGAAGAAACTGTCCAGATCGTGAACTGTCCAGATAGGGGCCTGTCCAGATAGGGAACTGTCAAGATATGGGACAATTCAGTTGGAGAAATATCCAGATAGGGAACTGTCCAGGAAGGGAACTGTCCAGGTAGGGAATTGTCCAGTTTGGGATCTGGCGAGTGAACAGTCCAGATAGGAAATTGTCCAGAGAGGGAACTGTCCAGATAGGGAAATGTCGACTGAGGGAAATGTCCAGATAGGGAATTGCCCAGAGAGGGAACCGTGCAGATAGGGAAATGTCCACTGAAGGAACTGTCCAGATAGGGAAATGTCCAGATAGGGAACTTTCCAGATAGGGAAATGTCCAGATAGGGAAATATGCAGATAGGGCACTGTCCAGATAGGGAAATGTGCAGATAGGGCACTGTCCAGATAGGGAAATGTCCAGATAGGGAATTGTCCAGAGAGGGAACTGTCCATATAGGGAAATGTTCAGATAGGGAACTGTCCAGGTAGGGAAATGTCCAGATAGGGAAATGTCCAGATATTAAAATGTCCAGTTAGGGAACGGTCCAGCTAGGGAAATGTCCAGGTAGGGCTATGTATAGGTATGGAAATGTCCAGGGAGGGAAGTGTCCAGTTCGGGATCTGGCGGAGGGAACTGTCCAGATAGTGAAATGTCCAGATAGGGAAATGTCCAGGTAGGGAAATGTCGAGGTAGGGAAATGTCCAGGTATTGAAAAGTCCAGGTAAGGAAGTGTCCAGTTCGTGAACTGGCAGAGGGAACTGTCCAGATAGGGAAATGTCCAGGTAGGGAAATGTCCAGGTAGGGAAATGTCCAGATACTGAAAAGTCCAGGTAAGAAAGTGTCCAGTTCGCGAACTGGCAGAGGGAACTGTCCAGATAGGGAAATGTCCAGATAGGGAACTGTCCAGATAGTGAAATGTCCAGATAGGGAAATGTCCAGGTAGGGAAATGTCCAGGTAGGGAAATGTCCAGATACTGAAAAGTCCAGGTAAGAAAGTGTCCAGTTCGCGAACTGGCAGAGGGAACTGTCCAGATAGGGAAATGTCCAGATAGGGAACTGTCCAGATAGTGAAATGTCCAGATAGGGAAATGTCCAGATAGGGAAATGTCCAGGTAGGGAAATGTCCAGGTATTGAAATGTCCAGGTAAGGAAGTGTCCAGTTCGCGAACTGGCAGAGGGAATTGTCCAGATAGGGAAATGTCCAGATAGGGAAATGTCCAGGTAGGGAAATGTCCAGGTAGGGACATGTCCAGGTAGGGAAATGTCCAGGTATTGAAAAGTCCAGGTAAGGAAGTGTCCAGTTCGCGAACTGGCAGAGGGAACTGTACAGATAGGGAAATGTCCAGATAGGGAAATGTCCAGGTAGGGAAATGTCCAGGTATTGAAAAGTCCAGGTAAGG
This sequence comes from Somniosus microcephalus, assembly GCF_052327205.1. Classification (NCBI taxonomy): domain Eukaryota; kingdom Metazoa; phylum Chordata; class Chondrichthyes; order Squaliformes; family Somniosidae; genus Somniosus; species Somniosus microcephalus. Next base: position 128,122,720 of record NC_140997.1, read on the forward strand.
AAGTGTCCAGTTCGTGAACTGGCAGAGGGAACTGTCCAGATACAGAAATGTCCAGCTAGGGAAATGTCCAGACAGGGAAATAGCCGGTTCGGAACAGGTGGAGTGAACTGTCCAGATAGGGAATTCTCCAGTGTGGGAACTGTCCAGATAGGGAAATGTCCAGATAGTGAAATGTCCAGAGAGGGAACTGCCCTGATAGGGAACTGACCAGCTAGGGAAATGTTCAGATAGATAAATGTCCAGATAGGGAACTGACCAGATCGGGAAATGTCCAGATAGTGGACTGTCCAGTTGGGAAATGTCCAGATGGGGAAATGTCCAGATAGGGAAATGTCCAGATATGGGACTCTTCAGGTAGAGAAATATCCAGATAGGGAAATGTCCAGTTAGGGAAATGTAAAATTAGGGAAAAGACCAGATAGGGAAATGTCCAGTTAGGGCAATGTCCAGATAGGGAACTGTCCAGATAGGGAACTGAGGAGAGAGGGAAATGTCCAGATCGGTAAATGTCCAGATCGGTAAATGTCCAGATAGGAACTGTTCAGTTAGGGAAATGTCCAGATAGGTAAATGTCCAGATAGGGAACTGTCCAGGTAGGGAAATGTCCAGATAGGTGGCTGTCCAGATAGGGAAATGTCCAGATGGGTCACTGTCCAGATAGGGAAATGTCAATATAGGGAAATGTCCAGATAATGACATGACCAGATAGGGAACTGGCCAGATAGGGAACTGAACAACGAAACTGTCTAGATAGGGAACAGTACACATATGGGGACTTTCCAGATAGGGAACTGTCCAGATAGGGAACTGACCAGGTAGGCAACTGACCAGCTAGGAAAATGACCGACAAAACTGTCCAGATAGGGAATTGTCCAGATAGGGGACTGTCCAGATAGGGAAATGTCCAGATCGGGAACCTTCCATATAGGGAACTGATCAGATGGGGAGCTGTCCAGACAGCGAAAAGTCCAGGTAGGGAAATGTCCAGGTAGGTGAATGTCCAGGTAGGGAAATGTCCAGTTAGGGAAATGTCCAGGTAGGGAAATGTCCAGATAGGGAAATGTCCAGAAATGGAAATGTACAGATAGGGAATTCCAGTTATGGAATTGTCCAGAGAGGGGACTGCCCAGATAAGGAATTGTCCATATAGGGAATTGCCCAGAGAGGCAACTGTCCAGATAGGGTAATATCCAGAAAGGGAAATGTCCAGATAGGGAAATGTTGAGATAGGGAACTGTACAGATATTGGACTGCCCAGATAGGGAAATGTCCAGATAGGGGACTGTCCAGGTAGGGAAATGTCCAGATAGGGGCTGTCCAGATAGGGGACTGTCTAGAAAGGGAAATGTCCAGATAGGGAATTTCCAGTTATGTAATTATCCAGATAGGGAAATGTCCAGATAGAGAAATGTCTAGAAATGCAAATGTCCAGATAGGGAACTTCCAGTTATGGAATTGTGCAGAGAGGGGGCTTTCCAGATAGGGAACTTTCAGTTAGGGAAATGTCCAGATAGGGAACTGTCCAGATAGGGGACTGTCCAGATAGGGAACTTCCAGTTAGGGAAATGTCCAGGTAGGGGACTGTCCAGATTGGAAACTGTCCAGATAGGGAAATATCCAGATAGGGGTTTGTCCAGAGAGAGAAATGTCCAGATAGGTAACTGTCCAGATAGGGAATTGTCCAGAGAGTGAACTGTCCAGATAGGGAACTGTCCAGATAGGCAACTGTCCAGTTAAGGAAATGTCCAGTTAGGGAAATGTCCAGATAGGGAAAAATCCAGTTAGGGAATTGTCCAGATAGGGTGCTGTCCAGATAGTGAAATGTCCAGATGGGGAACTGTCCAGATAGGGAGATGTCCAGATAGGGAAATGTCCAGATAGGGAACTGACTAGGTAGGGAACTAACCAAAGAAACTGACCAGATAGCGAACTGCCCAAAGAGGGAACTGCCCAGAGAGGGAACTGTCCAGATATGGGACTATAAAGGTAGAGAAATTTCCAGATCGGGAACTGTCCAGTTGGGAAATGTCCAGATTATAGAAAGTCCAGCTCAGGCAGGGAAATGACAAGGTAGGGAATTGACCACAGACACTGTCCATAAATAGGGAACTGTCCAGATAGGGGACTGTCCAGATATGGACCTGTCCTGATAGGTGACTGTACAGATAGGGAAATGTCCAGATAGTAAAATGTCCAGATAGTGAATTGCCCAGATAGGGGAATGTTCAGATAACGAACTGTCCAAATAGGGAAATGTCTAGATAGGGAAATGCCCAGATAGGGTGCTGTCCAGATAGGGAAATGTCCAGGTAGGGAAATGTCCAGATAACGAAATGTCCAGGTAGGGAACTGTCCAGTTCAGGATCCGGTGGAGGGAGCTGTCCAGATAGGGAAATGTCCAAATAGGGAAATGTCCAGGTAGGGAAGTGTCCAGTTCGGGAACTGGCAGAAGGAACTGTTCAGATAGGGAACTGTCCAGATAGGGGATGTCCAGGTCGGGAAATGTCCAGATAGGGAACTGACCAGATACGGAACTGTCCAGATAGGGAACTGTCCAGATATGGAATTGTCACGATCGGGAATTGTCAGAGAGGGAGCTGTCCAGATAGGAAAATGTCCAGATAGTAAACTGTCCTGAAATGGAAATGTCCAGATAAGGAAACATCCTGATAGGAAAATATCCAGATAGGGAACTGTCCAGGTAGGGACAAGTCATGGTAGGGAACGGCCCAGATGGGGCATTTTCCAGAGAGGGAACTGTCCAGATAGTTAACTGTCCAGATAGGGAATTGTCCAGAGAGGGAACTGTCCAGAGAGGGAACTGAATATTTAGGGAAATTTCCAGATAGGGAAATGTCCAGATAGTGAAATGTCCAGAGAGGGAACTGTCCAGATAGGGAACTGACCAGATAGGGAAATGTCCAGATAGGGAAATGTTCAGATAGGGAACTGTCCAGATCCGGAAATGTCAAGATAGGGGACTGTCCAGATAGGGAAAAGACCAGAAGGGGAAATGTCCAGATAGGGAACTGTCCTGATAAGGGACTGTCCAGATAGGGGACTGTTCAGATAGAGAAATGTCCAGTTAAGCAAATGTCCAGTTAGGGAAAGGTCCAGGCAGGGACAGATCCTGTTCGGGAACTGCTGGTGGGAACTTTCCAGATAGGGAATTGTCCAGAGAGGGAACTGTCGAGATAGAGAAATGTCCAGATAGGGAAACATCCTGGTAGGGAACTGTCCAGAAAGGGAAATGTCCAATTCGTGAACTTCAATTTGGGAATTGTCCAGACAGGGAACTATCCAGATAGTGAAATGTCCAGACAGGGACAGATCCTGTTCGGGAATTGGTGGTGGGAACTGTCCAGATAGGGAATTGACCAGAGAGGGAAATTTCCAGATAGGGAAATGTCCAGATAGGTAAATATCCTGATAGCGAACTGTCCAGAAAGGGAAATTTCAAGTTATGGACCTTCCAGTTAGGGAATTGTCCAGAGAGGGAACTGTCCAGATAGAGAACTGTTCAGATAGGGAATTGTCCAGATAGGGAACGGTCCTCATAGGGGAATGTCCAGATAGGGAATTGTCCAGTGAGGCAACTGTCCAGGTAGGGAAATGTCCAGATAGGGAACTGTTCAGATAGGGAATTGTCCAGTGAGGCAACTGTCCAGGTAAGGAATTGTCCAGAGAGAAAACGGTCCAGATAGGGGAATGTCCAGATAGGGAATTGTCCAGTGAGGCAACTGTCCAGTTAGGGAAATGTCCAGATAGGAAATGTCCAGATAGTGAAAAGTCCCAAGAGGGAAGTCTCCTGATACGGAACTGTCCAGATAGGGAAATGTCCAGGTGGATAAATGTCCAGATAGGGAACTGTCCAGATAGGGAAAATTCCAGATAGGGAAATGTCCAGATGGGGAAATGTCCAGATGGCGAACTGTCCAGGTAGGGATTTGTCCAGATAGGGAAATGCCCAGCTAGGAACTGACCAGATATGGAACGGACCAGATAGGGAACTGACTGATGAAACTGTCCAGATAGGGAATTGTCCAGGTAGAGGACTGTCCAGATAATGAAGTGTCCAGATAGGGAACTGAAGAGGTAGGGAACTGACCAGGTAGGGAACTGACCGAAATAACTGTCCAGATAGTGAACTGTCCAGATAGGGGACCGTCCAGATAGGGAACTGTCCAGATATGGGACATTTCAGGTAGAGAAATGTCCAGATAGAGGACTGTCCAGGTAGTGAAATGTCCAGGTAGGGAAATGTCCAGATAGGGAACTGTCCATATAGGGAAATGTCCAGGAAGGGAAATGTCCAGGTAGGGAACTGTCCAGGTAAGGAAATGTCCATATAGGGAAATGTCCAGGTAGGGAAATGCCCAGGTAGGGAACTGTCCATATAGGGAAATGTCCAGATAGGGAAATGTCCAGATAGGGAACTGTCCATATAGGGAAATGTCCAGGTAGGGAAATGTCCAGATAGGGAAATGTCCAGATAGGGAACTGTCCATATAGGGAAATGTCCAGGTAGGGAAATGTTCAGATAGGGAACTGTCCAGATAGGGAACTGTCAATATAGGGAAACGCCCAGTTAGGGAAATGTCCAGGTAGGGAACTGTCCAGGTAAGGGAATGTCCAGGTAAGGGAATGTCCAGGCAGGGAAATGTCCAGTTAGGGAACTGTCCATTTTGGGATCTGGTGGAGGGAACTGTACAGATAGGCAAATATCCGGAAAGGGAAATGTCCATGTCGGGAAATGTCCAGGTAGGGAAATATCCAGGTAGGACACTGTCCATTTCGGGAACTTGCGGAGGGAACTGTCCAGATAGGGAAATGTCCAGGTAGGGAAATGTCCAGGTATTGAAAAGTCCAGGTAAGGAAGTGTCCAGTTCGCGAACTGGCAGAGGGAACTGTCCAGATAGGGAAATGTCCAGATAGGGAACTGTCCAGATAGTGAAATGTCCATGTCGGGAAATGTCCAGGTAGGGAAATATCCAGGTAGGACACTGTCCATTTCGGGAACTTGCGGAGGGAACTGTCCAGATAGGGAAATGTCCAGGTAGGGAAATGTCCAGGTATTGAAAAGTCCAGGTAAGGAAGTGTCCAGTTCGCGAACTGGCAGAGGGAACTGTCCAGATAGGGAAATGTCCAGATAGGGAACTGTCCAGATAGTGAAATGTCCAGATAGGGAAATGTCCAGGTAGGGAAATGTCCAGGTATTGAAAAGTTCAGGTAAGGAAGTGTCCAGATCGTGAACTGGCAGAGGGAACTGTCCAGATAGGGAAATGTCCAGATAGTGACATTTCCAGACAGGGAAATAGCCGGTTCGGAACAGGTGGAGTGAACTGTCCAGATAGGGAATTCTCCAGTGTGGGAACTGTCCAGATAGGGAAATGTCCAGATAGTGAAATATCCAGAGAGGGAACTGTCCAGATAGGGAACTGACCAGATAGGGAAATGTCCAGATAGGTAAATGTCCAGTTAGGGAACTGTCCAGATCAGGAAATGTCCAGATAGTTGACTGTCCAGATAGGGAAATGTCCAGATGGGGATATGTCCAGATAGGAAATGTCCAGATATGGGACTCTTCAGGTGGAGAAATATCCAGATAGGGAACTGTCCAGTTAGGGAAATGTAAAATTAGGGAAAAGGCCAGATAGGGAAATGTCCAGTTAGGGTAATGTCCAGATAGGGAACTGTTCAGTTAGGGAAATGTCCAGATAGGTAAATGTCCAGATACTGAACTGTCAAGATAGGGAAATGTCCAGATAAGTGACGTCCAGATAGGGAAATATCCAGATGGGTCACTGTCCAGATAGGGAAATGTCAATATAGGGAAATGTCCAGATAGGGAACTGAACGATGAAACAATCTAGATAGGGAACAGTACACATATGGGGACTTTCCAGATAGGGAACTCTCCAGATAGGGAACTGACCAGGTAGGCAACTGACCAGCTAGGGAATTGACCGACAAAACTGTCCAGATAGGTGTTAGATCCGTGATTCTGAGTATGATGTTTTTCAATAACCACACAGGTGCTGTAACTTAATAATAAACAGGGATTTACTGGAGGAGGGTAGTCTCAAGACTGGGGGTACAGAGGCATACGCAAGGCTTATATACAGGTGTGGTCACTGTCGGTACTACAGTATACAGGAGCTGTAAAAGTAGTTCTGTCTTAAAGGTACATACACTATAATTCCTCCCCTTTTGGATTAGTAGTACCCCTAATATTCAAATAACAATTAACACTTTAACATGTACATTAAACAACAATAGTCCATTTATAGATTCAGTCTTTGGGGCGGCTTCCTGACCCTTTCGGGATAGCACCTTTCCTGAGGTTCTTGTTCTTGGTGCAGAGGCGATTCTGGCCCCGTTTCATCGGGTAGTTCATCGGGTTCCACTGCTACTAGTTCTGAGCTGGATGCTACCGGTATGTCAGGTTCATCCCCAGGTGCTCGTGACATGGGGTGGACTCGTTCCTGTGATGCTAAGATCTGATCGACGTGGCATCTCACAATGTTCTCCCCGACATCCACTGTGTACATTAATGGCCCCTGCCTTGTGCATATCGTTCCGGGTTGCCATTTCTCTGTTCGATAGTCATGGGCCAAGACTGGTTGTCCTACATTGAAGCTCCTTGTCGGCTTCTCATTGATGTGCTGGAATTGTTTGTCCTCAACATTTCTTCGCACATTTGGTCTGAGCAAGTCCAGATGAGATCTTAACCTTCGGTTAAAGAACATCATGGCCGGGGTCTGGTTGGTAACTGCATGTGTCGCGTTTCGGTAGGCTAATAAGAAATTGTCCACCTTATGCTGTAGTGGAATTTCATCGTCGCACATGGCCTTTATCGCCTTCTTAAAGGTTTGTACGAACCGCTCAGCCAATCCATTTGTGGCTGGATGATACTGGGCGGATGTGTAATGCCTTACCCCATTCCTTCTCATAAATTTTCGAAACTCTTCGGACACAAACTGTGGTCCATTATCAGAGCAAATCTGCTCTGGCAAACCGTTTCTGGCAAATATGGTCCGTAGGACTGCAATTGTTTTCTCTGTAGTGGTTGAGGACATTTTTATCACCTCAGGCTACTTCGAATGAGCATCCACTGCTATTAAGAACATTGAGTCCATGAATGGACCAGCGAAATCAATATGCACCCGTTGCCATGGAGAGGAGGGCCACTCCCATGGGTGTAGAGGGGCATGTGGTGGTGCATTTTGGACCTTCTGGCATCCTGAGCAGCTCTTAGTTAGGTCTTCAATTTGTTGATCGATTCCCGGCCACCACACATAAGCCCTAGCAAGGCTTTTCATTTTCACCCCCCCCAGATGACCTTCATGTAGCTCATTTAGCACTCTCTCCCTTAACTTGGGTGGAATCAGCACTCTGGATCCACACATCATTGTCCCCTGGCATACTGACAGCTGTTCTCTTCTGGATGAGAATGCTGGCAACAGTGAGTCGCCATGTGTTGGCCATCCCCTCACCGTCAAATCATATACCCAAGACAGCGTTGGATCATTGCGGGTCTCCTTCTCTATATCCGTGTTCATTACTGGCAATCGTTCAATTATTGACTAATAAAATATCTCGATAGGGTCCACTGCTGGTGCTTCCTCCACAGTAGGCAGTGGCAGGCACGATAGCCCATCAGCGTTCCCATGCTGTTTCGTGCCTTTATATTCTATTTCATATATATTCGCCCCTAGAAACAGGGACCATCTTTGTAACCGTTGTGCAGTCATCATTGGAACGCCCTTCTTAGGATTAAAGATGGAGACAAATGGTTGGTGGTCAGTCAGCAAGGTAAACTTCTGCCCATGCAAATAGTGGTTGAATTTTTTTACTCCCCATTATAGGCTGAGGGCCTCCTTGTCAACCTGGGCGTAGTTGCGCTCGGCTGAGGTTAGTGACCGAGACGCAAAGGCTACTGGCCTCTCCAACCCGTCTGGGAATTTGTGCGACAGCACCGCTCCAATACCATAGGATGATGCATCACATGCCAAACGAATTGGTAGTGCTGGGTTGAAATGGGCCAACACCTCTTTTGATGTGATCAATTCTTTACACTTCTGGAAAGCTCGTTTACGTTCATCATTCCACTTCCATGGTACCCCTGTTTGCAGTAGGGTGTTCAGTGGGTGTAATACCGTGGACAAACTTGGTAAGAACTTGTGGTAGTAGTTTACCAGCCCGAGGAACGACCTCAGTTGTGACACATTTTCCGGTGCTGGAGTCTTGACTACTGCCTCAATCTTTTCAGGGGACTTATGTAACCCCTCTTCATCGATGACGTGGCCACAATACGAGATCTGTTTCTGGAGAAACTCGTACTTGTGGCGATTAGCTCATAGCCCATACTCCTTTAATCTGGTGAGCACCTTCTCCAAGTTGGCGTGGTGATCACTGTCATTTTCGCCCGTGACCAGGATGTCGTCCAAATAACACTGGGTCCCTGGAATCCCTTGCAGGACCTGATCCATTGCCCTTTGCCAGATAGCCGGAGCCGAGGCTACCCCGAACACCAGCTGGTTGTATTGATAGAGACCTTTATGAGTGTTAATTGTAAGGTATTGTTTCGAAGATTCTTCCACCTCCAGTTGCAAGTACGCCTGGGCTAGATCAATTTTCGTGAAGCGTTTACCTCCAGATAGCGAGGCGAAAATATCCTCAATTCGTGGAAGCGGATATTGTACCGCGTGAAGGACTGGGTTCACTGTCACCTTAAAATCCCCACAGATGCGGACCTTCTTTGGTTCCCCAGGCTTATTACTCAATGACCTCTTCATTACAGGAACGATGGGTGTAGCCCACTCGCTCCAGTCCACTTCGGACAGTACTCCTGAACGTTCCAACCCTTCCAGCTCTGCTTCGACAGCTGGTCTGATCGCATACGGCATTGGTGTGGCCTTAAGAAACTTTGGGCTTGCATTTTCCTCTATTTTAATCATTGCTGTTATGCCTTTTAGTGTTCCGAGTCCCTCCTGGAACACTTCTTTTGCATCAGTTAGCATTTTTGACAGTCGTCCAGGTGTGACGTCGTCATCCTTTTTGGCCTCAACCTTCAGTGCCTGTATGGAATGCCAATCTAATTGTATCTTCCGGATCCATTCACGTCCTAGCAGTGGTGGTCCTCCATCTGGCAATACATATATATCCATTTTAGGTATTTCGTGGCCTTTATATGTCACTTTCACCCTTATTTTTCCTTTGGGGTAGACTTCTTGCCCCGTGTACATCTTCAAGACTATCTCTGTAGCTTTCAAGAGTATATGTGAAAATAGCCGCTTGTCGTCCCTTTGGTTTATGACTGTTAGGGCTGATCCTGTGTCCAATTCCATTTTCACTTGGACTCCGTCTATCTTGAGTGTAACCCAGATAGTCTGGTGATCCTCCATTTTGGTTACCTTATGTAGTTTCAGACAACCCAGCTCCTTGCTTCCGGAGTCTGTGTCACTTTTCTGTTCGTCTGAACCACTGTCCATCACCTGGTGTACCTTTTTGTATTTCTCCTGTGGAGATTTCTTACTGTTGGTTTTCTTCCCAGACCTGCAGACTCTTGCTATGTGTCCTGCTTTTCCACACTGTCTGCACACTTGGTCCTTGAACCAACAATCCTTCTGGTCATATGTTGTTCTGCCGCAGCAAGAGCACTTCCCTGTTCCATAGGACAATTCATTGGTGCCATATTCTTGCGGTTTCCGTTGTATCTCTGCAGCGCCCCTTGCGGCTGCTTCGTGATACTGCCATACTGAAAGCCTTGTCCAGCGTAAGATCCTTTTCTGATAGAAGCCGTTTCTGGGTTCCTTCACTTTGTAGCCCACACGCAAACTTGTCCCTTAACATATCTGCTAGTCCCGCTCCAAACTGGCAGTGTTTCGATAGCTTGCGCAGTTCCGTTAGGTACTCAGCATTGCTTTCATCTTTGTGTTGGTTCCTTTTATGGAACTTAAATCGTTCTGCTATCAGCAGCGGTGTGGGGTTTAAGTGGTCCTGTAGGATTTCTACTATGCTTTCGAAATTCTTGTTCACCGGCTTCTCTGGGGTTATTAGGTTTTGCAGTAACCCATAAGTTTTTGCACCCATGGAATTTAACAAAACCAGTGCTTTCCTAGCATCTGGCACTTAATTCGCCCTGCAGTACACCTCAATACATTCCACATACGTCTTCCAATCTTCGACTTCATTGCTGAACGTAGAGATACTGCCACTCTTTGGCATCCCTGGGTGTGATTTACTGTCAAAAATGGCGTTTACCGCGCTTCCCCTTCTTCTCCGCTGGCACAAAATGGCATCTCCCGCACGTTCCTTCCTTCCTGCGCTCGCCCGTCTTCTCCGCTGCGGCTAATAAAAATGGCTTCTCCCACGCTCTTCCTTCTTCTCCACGGCTCAATGGCATCTCCCGCACTCTCCCTTCTTCTCCCCGTGGACACTGTTCAGCCCTTGAGCCCTGGCTGTGCTCTGCGCGTTCTTTTTTTTTTTTTTTTTCGACGCCGCTCGGTTTTCAACCCCCGGCTGTGCCCTGTGCGCTTCACCCTCTGTCTTACCCCATCGACGCTGCTTGGCTTTCTCTCCGCCGTCAGTCGGCTCCAGCCGCCACTGTCCGGGAAGGTTCTGCGCTGGACCTGTTGTCAGTCTCTTGCTGATCGTCGTGGCTGGGGAACCAAGCCCGGCTCTCCACAGCCTCCCCTGCGATGTTCACTCTCTGCCGGACGACTGGGTGGTTGCTCGTGGTTGACGCCCATGTTCCGGGCTTCGACTTTCTTACACCACCCTCCCAGAGCGAATCCTCGAAGGGAAATGCAGAGTTGCAAGTAGATTCGAATCGACACTCGTCGCCAATGTTAGATCCGTGATTCTGAGAGTATGATGTTTTTCAATAACCACACGGATGCTGTAACTTAACAATAAACAGTGGAGGGAGCTGTCCAGATAGGGAAATGTCCAAATAGGGAAATGTCCAGGTAGGGAAGTGTCCTGTTCGGGAACTGGCAGAGAGAACTGTCTAGATAGGGAACTGTCCAGATAGGGGATGTCCAGGTAGGGAAATGTCCAGATAGGGAACTGACCAGATACTGAACTGTCCAGCTGGGGAACTGTCCAGATATGGAATTGTCACGATTAGGAATTGTCAGAGAGGGAACTGTCCAGATAGGAAAATGTCCAGATCGTAAACTGTCCTGAAATGGAAATGTCCAGATAAGGAAACGTCCTGATAGGAAAATAACCAGATAGGGAACTGTCCAGATAGGGACAAGTCAAGATAGGGAACTGCCCAGATAGGGCATTGTCCAGAGAGGGAACTGTCCAGATAGTGAACTGTCCAGATAGGGAATTGTCCAGGTAGGGAATCATCCAGGTAGGGGAATGTCCAGATAGGGAAATGTCCAGATAGGGAAATGTCCAGATATGCAAATGTCTAGTTAGGGAAATGAAAATTTAGGGAAATGTCCAGATAGGGAAATGTCCAGATAGTGAAATGTCCAGGGAGGAAGCTGTCCAGATAGGGAACTGACCAGATAGGGAAATGTCCAGATAGGGAAATGTCCAGATAGGGAACTGTCCAGATTGGGAAATGTCCAGATAGGGGACTGTCCAGATAGGGATAAGTCCACATTGGGAACTGTCCAGATCGGGAAATGTCCAGATAGGGGACTGTCCAGATGGGGAAAAGACCAGATGGGGAATTGTCCACAAAGGGAACTGTCCTGATAAGGGTCTGTCCAGATAGGGGACTGTTCAGATAGAGAAATGTACAGTTAGAGAAATGTCCAGTTAGGGAAAGATCCAGGCAGGGCTAGATCCTGTTCGGGAACTGGCGGTGGGAAATTTCCAGATAGGGAATTGTCCAGAGAGGGAATTGTCCAGATAGAGAAATGTCCAGATAGGGAAACATCCTGATAGGGAACTGTCCAGAAAGGGAAATCTCCAATTAGGGATCTTCAATTAGGGAATTTTCCAGACAGGGAACTATCCAGATAGGGAAATGTCCAGACAGGGACAGATCCTGTTCGGGAATTGATGGTGGGAACTGTCCAGATTGGGAATTGTCCAGAGAGGGAACTTTCCAGATAGGAAAATGTCCAGATAGGTAAATATCCTGATAGCGAACTGTCCAGAAAGGGAAATTTCCAGTTAGGGACCTTCCAGTTAGGGAATTGTCCAGATAGGGAATTGTCCAGTGAGGCAACTGTGCAGGTAGGGAAATGTCTAGATAGGGAATGGGCCAGATAGGGGAATGCCCAGATAGGGAATTGTCCAGTGAGGCAACTGTCCAGGTAGGGAAATGTCCAGATAGAGAACTGCCCAGATAGGTAATTGTCCAGTGAGGCAACTGTCCAGGTAGGGAAATGTCCAGATAGGGAACTTGCAGTTAGGGAAATGTCCAGATAGGTTACTCTCCAGATAGGGAACACTCCAGATTGGAAAATTTCCAGTTAGGGGACTGTCCAGCTAGGCGACTGTCCAGATAGGGAAATGTCCAGATAAGGAAACGTCCAGACAGGGAACTGTCCAGATAGGCGACTGTCCAGATAGGGAAATGTCCAGATAGGGAAATGTCCAGATAGGGAACTGTCCAGATAGGCGACTGTCCAGATAGGGAAATGTCTAGATAGTGAAATGTCCAGTAATGGAAATGTCCAGGTAGGGCACTTCCAGTTATGGAATTATCCAGAGAGGGGACTGTCCAGATAGGGAATTTTCCAGATAGGGAAATGTCCAGATAGGGAAATGTCCAGAAATGGAAATGTTCGGATAGGCAACTTCCAGTTATGGAATTGTGCAGAGAGGGGAATGTCCGGATAGGGAAATGTCCAGAGAGGGAACTGTTCAGATTGGGAACTGTCGAGATAGGGAAATGTGTGGATAGATAAATGTCCAGATAGGTAACTGTCCAGATAGGGAACTGTTCAGGTAGGGAAATGTCCAGATAGGGGACTGTCCAGATAGTGAAATGTCCAGATGGGGAACTGTCCAGAAAGCGAGATGTCCAGATAGGGAAATGTCCAGATAGGGAACTGTCCAGATAGGGAACTGACTGGGTAGTGAACTAACCAAAGAAACTGACCAGATAGTGAACTGCCCAGAGAGGGAACTGCTCAGAGAGGGAACTGTCCAGATATGGGACTATAAAGGTAGCAACATTTCCAGATAGGGAACTGTCCAGTTGGGAAATGTCCAGATTATAGAAAGTCCAGCTCAGGCAGCGAAATGACAAGGTAGGGAATTCACCACAGAAACTGTCCAGATAGGGAACTGTCCAGATAGGGGACTGTTCAGATATGGACCTGTCCAGATAGGTGACTGTACAGATAGGGAATTGTCCAGATAGTAAAATGTCCACATAGTGAATTGTCCAGATAGGGGACTGTTCAAATAGCGAACTGTCCAAATAGAGAAATGACTAGATAGGGAAATGTCCAGATACGGTGCTGTCCAGATAGGGATATGTCCAGGTAGGGAAATGTCCAGATAAGGAAATGCCCAAGTAGGGAACCGTCCAGTTTGGGATCCAGTGGAGGGAGCTGTCCAGATAGGGAAATGTCCAAATAGGGAAATGTCCAGGTAGGGAAGTGTCCTGTTCGGGAACTGGCAGAGAGAACTGTCTAGATAGGGAACTGTCCAGATAGGGGATGTCCAGGTAGGGAAATGTCCAGATAGGGAACTGACCAGATACTGAACTGTCCAGATAGGGAACTGTCCAGATATGGAATTGTTACGATCGGGCATTGTCAGAGAGGGAACTGTCCAGATAGGAAAATGTCCAGATCGTAAACTGTCCTGAAATGGAAATGTCCAGATAAGGAAACGTCCTGATAGGAAAATATCCAGATAGGAAACTGTCCAGATAGGGACAAGTCAAGATAGGGAACTGCCCAGATAGGGCATTGTCCAGAGAGGGAACTGCCCAGATAGTGAACTGTCCAGATAGGGAATTGTCCAGGTAGGGAATCATCCAGGTAGGGAAATGTCCAGATAGGGAAATGTCCAGATAGTGAAATGTCCATGGAGGAAGCTGTCCAGATAGGGAACTGACCAGATAGGGAAATTTCCAGATAGGGGACTGTCCAGATAGGGAAAAGTCCAGATTGGGAACTGTCCAGATCAGGAAATGTCCAGATAGGGGACTGTCCAGATAGGGAACTCTCCAGATAGGAAAACTTCCAGTTAGGGGACTGTCCAGCTAGGCGACTGTCCAGATAGGGAAATGTCCAGATTGGGAAACGTCCAGACAGGGAACTGTCCAGATAGGCGACTGTCCAGATAGGGAATTGTCCAGATAGGGAAATGTCCAGATAGGGAAATGTCCAGATAGGGAACTGTCCAGATAGGCGACTGTCCAGATAGGGAAATGTCCAGATAGGGAAATGTCCAGATAGGGAAATGTCCAGAAATGGAAATGTCCAGGTAGGGAACATCCAGTTATGGAATTATCCAGAGAGGGGACTGTCCAGATAGGGATTTTCCCAGATAGGGAAGTGTCCAGATAGGAAAATGTCCAGAAATGGAAATGTTCGGATAGGAAACTTCCAGTTATGGAATTGTGCAGAGAGGGGAATGTCCAGATAGGGAAATGTCCAGATAGGGAACTGTCCAGATAGGGGACTGTCCCGATTGGGAACTGTCCAGATAGGGTAATATCCAGAAAGGGAAATGTCCAGATAGGGAAATGTCCAGATAGGGAATTCCAGTTATGGAATTGTCCAGAGAGGGCACTGTCCAGATAGGGAACTGTCCATATGGGGAATTGCCCAGAGAGGCAACTGTACAGATAGGGTCATATCCAGAAATGGAAATGTCCAGATAGGGAAATGTCCAGATAGGGAACTGTCCAGATAGGCGACTGTCCAGATAGGGAAATGTCCAGATAGGGAAATGTCCAGAAATGGAAATGTCCGGTTAGGGAACTTCCAGTTATGGAATTATCCAGAGAGGGGACTGTCCAGATAGGGAATTTCCCAGATAGGGAAAAGACCAGATAGGGAAATGTCCAGAAATGGAACTGTTCGGATAGGAAACTTCCAGTTATGTAATTGTGCAGAGAGGGGACTGTCCAGATAGGGAACTTCCAATTAGGGAAATGTTCAGATAGGGAAATATCCAGATAGGGAACTGTTGAGATAGGGAAATATCCAGATAGGTGTTTGTCCAGACAGGGAAATGTCCAGATAGGGAACTTTCCAGATAGGCGACTGTCCAGATAGGGAAATTTCCAGATAGGGAAAGGTCCAGAAATGGAAATGTCCAGGTAGGGTACTTCCAGTTATGGAATTATCCAGATAGGGAACTGTCCAGATATGGAATTGTCACGATCGGGAATTGTCAGAGAGGGAACTGTCCAGATAGGAAAATGTCCAGATCATAAAATGTCCTGAAATGGAAATGTCCAGATCAGGAAACGTCCCGATAGGAAAATATCCAGATAGGGAACTGTCCAGATAGGGACAAGTCAAGATAGGGAACTGCCCAGATAGGGCATTGTCCAGAGAGGGAACTGTCCAGATAGTGAACTGTCCAGATAGGAAAATGTCCAGATCGTAAACTGTCCTGAAATGGAAATGTCCAGCTAAGGAAACGTCCTGATAGGAAAATATCCAGATAGGGAACTGTCCAGATAGGGACAAGTCAAGATAGGGAACTGCCCAGATAGGGCATTGTCCAGAGAGGGAACTGCCAGATAGTGAACTGTCCAGATAGCGAATTGTCCAGGTAGGGAATCATCCAGGTTGGGAAATGTCCAGATAGGGAAATGTCCAGATAGTGAACTGTCCAGATAGCGAATTGTCCAGGTAGGGAATCATCCAGGTTGGGAAATGTCCAGATAGGGAAATGTCCAGATAGTGAAATGTCCATGGGGGAAGCTGCCCCGATAGGGAACTGACCAGATAGGGAAATGTGCAGATAGGGAAATGTCCAGATAGGGTACTGTCCAGATTGGGAAATGTCCAGATAGGGGACTGTCCAGATAGGGAAAAGTCCAGATTGGGAACTGTCCAGATTGGGAAATGTCCAGATAGGGGACTGTCCAGATAGGGAACTCTCCAGATAAGAAAATTTCCAGTTAGGGGACTGTCCAGCTCGGCGACTGTCCAGATAGGGAAATGTCCAGATTGGGAAACGTCCAGACAGGGAACTGTCCAGATAGGCGACTGTCCAGATAGGGAATTGTCCAGATAGGGAAATGTCCAGATAGGGAAATGTCCAGATAGGGAAATGTCCAGAAATGGAAATGTCCAGGTAGGGAACTTCCAGTTATGGAATTATCCAGAGAGGGGACTGTCCAGATAGGGATTTTGCCAGATAGGGAAGTGTCCAGATAGGGAAAAGTCCAGATTGGGAACTGTCCAGATTGGGAAATGTCCAGATAGGGGACTGTCCAGATAGGGAACTCTCCAGATAGGAAAATTTCCAGTTAGGGGACTGTCCAGCTCGGCGACTGTCCAGATAGGGAAATGTCCAGATTTGGAAACGTCCAGACAGGGAACTGTCCAGATAGGCGACTGTCCAGATAGGGAATTGTCCAGATAGGGAAATGTCCAGATAGGGAAATGTCCAGATAGGGAAATGTCCAGAAATGGAAATGTCCAGGTAGGGAACTTCCAGTTATGGAATTATCCAGAGAGGGGACTGTCCAGATAGGGATTTTGCTAGAAAGGGAAGTGTCCAGATAGGGAAATGTCCAGAAATGGAAATGTTCAGAGAGGTAACTTCCAGTTATGGAATTGTGCAGAGAGGGGAATGTCCAGATAGGGAAATGTCCAGATAGGGAACTGTTCAGATAGGGGACTGTCCAGATTGGGAACTGTCCAGATAGGGTAATATCCAGAAAGGGAAATGTCCAGATAGGGAAATGTCCAGATAGGGAATTCCAGTTATGGAATTATCCAGAGAGGGCACTGTCCAGATAGGGAACTGTCCATATGGGTAATTGCCCAGAGAGGCAACTGTACAGATAGGGTAATATCCAGAAATGGAAATGTCCAGATAGGGAAATGTCCAGATAGGGAACTGTCCAGATAGGCGACTGTCCAGATAGGAAAATGTCCAGATAGGGAAATGTCCAGATAGGGAAATGTCCAGAAATGGAAATGTCCAGGTAGGGAACTTCCAGTTATGGAATTATCCAGAGAGGGGACTGTCCAGATAGGGTATTTCCCAGATAGGGAAATGTCCAGATAGGGAAATGTCCAGAAATGGAAATGTTCGGATAGGAAACTTCCAGTTATGGAATTGTGCAGAGAGGGGAATGTCCAGATAGGGAAATGTCCAGATAGGGAACTGTCCAGATAGGGGACTGTCCAGATTGGGAACTGCCCAGATAGGGTAATATCCAGAAAGGGAAATGTCCGGATAGGGAAATGTCCAGATAGGGAATTCCAGTTATGGAATTGTCCAGAGAGGGCACTGTCCAGATAGGGAACTGTCCATATGGGGAATTGCCCAGAGAGGCAACTGTACAGATAGGGTAATATCCAGAAATGGAAATGCCCAGATAGGGAAATGTCCAGATAGGGAAATGTCCAGCTGGGGGACTGTCCAGATAGGGAAATGTCCAGATAGGGAAATGTCCAGATAGGGAAATGTCCAGAAATGGAAAGGTCCAGATAGGGAACTTCCAGTTATGTAATTGTGCAGAGAGGGGACTGTCCAGATAGGCAACTTCCAGTTAGGGAAATGTCCAGATAGGGAAATGTTCAGATAGGGAACTGTCAAGATAGGGAAATATCCAGATAGGTGTTTGTCCAGATAGGGAAATTTCCAGATATGGAAAGGTCCAGAAATGGAAATGTCCAGGTAGGGTACTTCCAGTTATGGAATTATCCAGAGAGGGTACTGTCCATACAGGGAATTTTCCAGGTAGGGAAATGACCAGATAGGGAAATGTCCAGAAATGGATATGTCCAGGTAGGGAACTTCCAGTTATGGAATTGTGCAGAGAGGGGCTGTCCAGATAGGGAACTTCCAGTTGGGGAAATGTCCAGATAGGGAAATGTCCAGATAGGGAACTGTCGAGATAGGGAAATATCCAGATAGGTGTTTGTCCAGAGAGGGAACTGTCCAGATAGGCAACTGTCCAGTTAAGGAAATGTCCAGTTAGGGAAATGTCCAGATAGGGAAATGTCCAGTTAGGGAAATGTCCAGATAGGGAAATGTCCAGATAGTGAAATGTCCAGAGAGGGAACTCTTCAGATAGGGAAATGTCTGGATAGATAAATTTCCCGATAGGTAACTGTCCAGATAGGGAACTGTTCAGGTAGGGAAATGTCCAGATAGCGTACTGTCCAGATAGTGAAATGTCCAGATGGGGAACTGTCCAGATAGGGAGATGTCCAGATATTGAAATGTACAGATAGGGAACTGCCCAGATAGGGAACTGACTAGGTATGGAACTAACCAAAGAAACTGACCAGATAGCGAACTGCCCAGAGAGGGAACTGCCGAGAGAGCGAACTGTCCAGATATGGGACTATAAAGGTAGAGACATTTCCAGATAGGGAACTGTCCAGTTGGGAAATGTCCAGATTATAGAAAGTCCAGCTCAGGCAGGGAAATGACAAGGTAGGGAATTGACAAGGTAGGGAATCCACTACAGAAACTGTCCAGATAGGGAACTACCCAGATAGGGGACTGTCCAGATCTGGACCTGTCCAGATAGGTGACTGTACAGATAGGGAAATGTCCAGATAGTAAAATGTCCACATAGTGAATTGTCCAGATAGGGGACTGTTCAGATAGCTAACTGTCCAAATAGGGAAATGTCTAGATAGGGAAATTTCCAGATACGGTGCTGTCCAGATAGGGAAATGTCCAGGTAGGGAAATGTCCAGATAAGGAAATGTCCAGGTGGGGAACTGTCCAGTTTGCGATCCAGTGGAGGGAGCTGTCCAGATAGGGAAATGTCCAAATAAGGAAATGTCCAGGTAGGGAAGTGTCCAGTTCGGGAACTGGCAGAGGGAACTGTCTAGATAGGGAACTGTCCAGATAAGGGATGTCCAGGTAGGGAAATGTCCAGTTAGGGAACTGACCAGATACGAAACTGTCCAGATAGGGAACTGTCCAGATATGGAATTGTCACGATCGGGAATTGTCAGAGAGGGAACTGTCCAGATAGGAAAATGTCCAGATCATAAAATGTCCTGAAATGGAAATGTCCAGATAAGGAAACGTCCTGATAGGAAAATATCCAGATAGGGAACTGTCCAGATAGGGACAAGTCAAGATAGGGAACTGCCCAGATAGGGCATTGTCCAGAGAGGGAACTGTCCAGATAGTGAACTGTCCAGATAGGGAATCTTCCAGGTAGGGAAATGTCCAGAAAGGGAAATGTCCATATAGGGAAATGTCCAGATATGGAACTGTCTCGTTAGGGAAATGAAAATGTAGGGAAATGTCCAAATAGGGAAATATTCAGATAGTGAAATGTCCAGAGAAGAAGCTGTCCAGATAGGGAACTGACCAGATAGGGAAATGTCCAGATAGGGAAATGTCCAGATAGGGAACTGTCCAGATCGGAAAATGTCCAGATAGGGGACTGTCCAGCTAGGGAAAAGACCAGATGGGGAATTGACCAGAAAGGGAACTGTCCAGATAGAGAAATGTCCAGTTAGAGAAATGTCCAGTTAGGGGAAGATCCAGGCAGGGACAGATCCTGTTTGGGAACTGGCGGTGGGAACTTTCCAGATAGGGAATTGTCCAGAGAGGGAACTGTCCAGATAGAGAAATGTCCAGATAGGGAAACATCCTGATAGGGAACTGTCCAGAAAGGGAAATCTCCAATTAGTAAACTTCAATTAGGGAATTGTCCAGACAGGGAAATATCCAGATAGGGAAATGTCCAGACAGGGACAGATCCTGTTTCGGAATTGGTGGTGGGAACTGTCCAGATAGGGAATTGTCCAGAGAGGGAACTTTCCAGATAGTGAAATGTCCAGATAGGTAAATATCCTGATAGCGAACTGTCCAGAAAGGGAAATTTCCAGTTAGGGATCTTCCAGTTAGGGAATTGTCCAGATAGGGAATTGTCCAGTGAGGCAACTGTCCAGGTAGGGAAATGTCCAGATAGGGAATGGACCAGATAGGGGAATGTCCAGATAGGGAATTGTCCAGTGATGCAACTGTCCAGGTAGGGAAATGTCCAGATAGGGAACTGTCCAGATAGGGAATTGTCCAGTGAGGCAACTGTCCAGTTAGGGAATTGTTCAGATAGGGAATTGTCCAGTGAGGCAACTGTCCAGTTTGGGAAATGTCCAGATAGGGAATGGACCAGATAGGGGAATGTCCAGATCGGGAATTGTCCAGTGAGGCAACTGTCCAGGTAGGGAAATGTCCAGATAGGGAACTGTCCAGATATGTAATTGTCCAGTGAGGCAACTGTCCAGGTAGGGAAATGTCCAGATAGGGAACTGTCCAGATAGGGAATTGACCAGTGAGGGAACTGTCCAGGTAGGGAAATGTCCAGATATGGAAATGTGCAGAAATGGAAATGTTCAGAAAGGCAACTTCCAGTTATGGAATTGTGCAGAGAGGGGAATGTCCAGATAGGGAAATGTCCAGAGAGGGAACTGTTCAGATTGGGAACTGTCCAGATAGGGAAATGTGCGGATAGATAAATGTCCAGATAGGTAACTGTCCAGATAGGGAACTGTTCACGTAGGGAAATGTCCAGATAGGGGACTGTCCAGATAGTGAAATGTCCAGATGGGGAACTGTCCAGAAAGCAATATGTCCAGATAGGGAAATGTCCAGAAAGGGAACTGTTCAGATAGGGAACTGACTAGGTAGGGAACTAACCAAAGAAACTGACCAGATAGCAAACTGCTCAGAGAGGGAACAGTCCAGATATGGGACTATAAAGGTAGAGACATTTCCAGATAGGGAACTGTCCAGTTGGGAAATGTCCAGATTATAGAAAGTCCAGCTCAGGCAGGGAAATGACAAGGTAGGGAATTGACCACAGAAATTGTCCAGATAGGGAACTGTCCAGGTAGGGGACTGTTCAGAAATGGACCTGTCCAGATAGGTGACTTTACAGATAGGGAATTGTCCAGCTAGTAAAATGTCCACATAGTGAATTGTCCAGTTAGGGGACTGTTCAGATAGCGAACTGTCCAAATACGGAAATGACTAGATAGGGAAATGTCCAGATACGGTGCTGTCCAGATAGGGAAATGTCCAGGTAGGGAAATGTCCAGATAAGGAAATGCCCAGGTAGGGAACTGTCCAGTTTGGGATCCAGTGGAGGGAGCTGTCCAGATAGGGAAATGTCCAAATAGGGAAATGTCCAGGTAGGGAAGTGTCCTGTTCGGGAACTGGCGGAGAGAACTGTCTAGATAGGGAACTGTCCAGATAGGGGATGTCCAGGTAGGGAAATGTGCAGGTAGGGAACTGACCGAATACTGAACTGTCCAGATAGGGAACTGTCCAGATATGGAATTGTCATGATCGGGTATTGTCAGAGAGGGAGCTGTCCAGATAGGAAAATGTCCAGATCGTAAACTGTCCTGAAATGGAAATGTCCAGATAAGGAAACGCCTTGATAGGAAAATATCCAGATAGGAAACTGTCCAGATATTGACAAGTCAAGATAGGGAACTGCCCAGATAGGGCATTGTCCAGAGAGGGAACTGTCCAGATAGTGAACTGTCCAGATAGGGAATTGTCCAGGTAGGGAATCATTCAGGTAGGGATATATCCAGATAGGGAAATGTCCAGATAGTGAAATGTCCATGGAGGAAGCTGTCCAGATAGGGAACTGACCAGATAGGGAATTGTCCAGATAGGGAAATGTCCAGATAGGGGACTGTCCAGATAGGGAAAAGTCCAGATTGGGAACTGTCCAGATCGGGAAATGTCCAGATAGGGGACTGTCCAGATAGGGAACTCTCCAGATAGGAAAATTTCCAGTTAGGGGACTGTCCAGCTAGGCGACTGTCCAGATAGGGAAATCTCCAGATTGGGAGACGTCCAGACAGGGAACTGTCCAGAGAGGCGACTGTCCAGATATGGAATTGTCCAGATAGGGAAATCTCCAGATAGGGAAATGTCCAGATAGGGAACTGTCCAGATAGGCGACTGTCCAGATAGGGAAATGTCCAGATAGGGAAATGTCCAGATAGGGAAATGTCCAGAAATGGAAATGTCCAGGTAGGGAACTTCCAGTTATGGAATTATCCAGAGAGGGGACTGTCCAGATAGGGATTTTCCCAGATAGGGAAGTGTTCAGATAGGAAAATGTCCAGAAATGGAAATGTTCGGATAGGAAACTTCCAGTGATGGAATTGTGCAGAGAGGGGAATGTCCAGATAGGGAAATGTCCAGATAGGGAACTGTCCAGATAGGGGACTGTCCAGATTGGGAACTGTCCAGATAGGGTAATATCCAGAAAGGGAAATGTCCAGATAGGGAAATGTCCAGATAGGTCATTCCAGTTATGGAATTGTCCAGAGAGGGCACTGTCCAGATAGGGAACTGTCCATATGAGGAACTGCCCAGAGAGGCAACTGTACAGATAGGGTAATATCCAGATAGGGAAATGTCCAGATAGGCGACTGTCCAGATAGGCGACTGTCCAGATAGGGAAATGTCCAGATAGGGAAATGTCCAGAAATGGAAATGTCCAGATAGGGAACTTGCAGTTAGGGAAATGTCCAGATAGGTATCTGTCCAGATAGGGAACTCTCCAGATAGGAAAACATTCAGTTAGGGGACTGTTCAGCTAGGCTACTGTCCAGATAGGGAAATGTCCAGATAGGGCATTGTCCAGAGAGGGAACCGTCCAGATTGGGAATTGCCCAGGTAGGGAATCTTCCAGGTAGGGAAATGTCCAGAAAGGTAAATGTCCAGATAGGGAAATGTCCAGATATGGAACTGTCTAGTTAGGGAAATGAACATTTAGGGAAATGTCCAAATAGGGAAAAATCCAGATAGTGAAATGTCCAGAGAGGAAGCTGTCCAGATAGGGAACTGACCAGATAGGGAAATGTCCAGATAGGGAAATGTCCAGATAGGGAACTGTCCAGATTGGGAAATGTCCAGATAGGGGACTGTCCAGATAGGGAAAAGACCAGATGGGGAATTGTCCAGAAAGGGAACTGTCCAGATAGAGAAATGTCCAGTTAGAGAAATGTCCAGTTAGGGAAAGATCCAGGCAGGGGCAGATCCTGTTCGGGAACTGGCGGTGTGAACTTTCCAGATAGGGAATTGTCCAGAGAGGGAACTGTCCAGATAGAGAAATGTCCAGATAGGGAAACATCCTGATAGGGAACTGTCCAGAAAGGGAAATCTCCAATTAGGAGACTTCAATTAGGGAATTGTCCAGACAGGGAAATATCCAGATCGGGAAATGTCCAGACAGGGACAGATCCTGTTTGGGAATTGGTGGTGGGAACTGTCCAGATAGGGAATTGTCCAGAGAGGGAACTTTCCAGATAGTGAAATGTCCAGATAGGTAAATATCCTGATAGCGAACTGTCCAGAAAGGGAAATTTCCAGTTAGGGACCTTCCAGTTAGGGAATTGTCCAGATAGGGAATTGTCCAGTGAGGCAACTGTCCAGGTAGGGGAATGTCCAGATAGGGAATGGTCCAGATAGGGGAATGTCCAGATAAGGAATTGTACAGTGAGGCAACTGTCCAGGTAGGGAAATGTCCAGATAGGGAACTGTCCAGATAGGGAATTGTCCAGTGAGGCAACTGTCCAGTTAGGGAATTGTCCAGATAGGGAATTGTCCAGTGAGGCAACTGTCCAGGTAGGGAAATGTCCAGATAGGGAAACGTCCAGACAGGGAACTGTCCAGATAGGTGACTGTCCAGATAGGGAAAAGTCCAGATAGGGAAATGTCCAGATAGGGAACTGTCCAGATAGGGATATGTCCAGATAGGGAAATGTCCAGAGAGGGGACATGTCCAGAAATGGAAATATCCAGGTAGGGAACTTCCAGTTATGGAATTATCCAGAGAGGGGACTGTCCAGATAGGAAAGTTTCCAGTTAGGGAAATGTCCAGATAGGGAAATGTCCAGAAATGGAAATGTTCGGATAGGGAACTTCCAGTTATGGAATTGTGCAGAGAGGGGAATATCCAGATAGGGAAATGTCCAGATAGGGAACTGTCAAGATAGGGGACTGGCCAGATTGGGAACTGTCCAGATAGGGTAATATCCAGAAAGGGAAATGTCCAGATAGGGAAATGTCCAGATAGGGAATTCCAGTTGTGGAACTGTCCAGAGAGGGGACTGTCCAGATAGGGAACTGTCCATGTAGGGAATTGCCCAGAGAGGCAACTGTCCAGATAGGGTAATATCCAGAAATGGAAAAGTCCAGATAGGGAAATGTCCAGATAGGGAAATGTCCAGATAGGGGACTGTCCAGTTAGGGAAATGTCCAGATAGGGTACTGTCCAGTAGGGGACTGTCCAGATAGGGAAATGTCCAGATAAGGAACTGTCCAGATAGGTGACTGTCCAGATAGGGAAATGTCCAGATAGGGAAATGTCCAGAAATAAAAATGTCCCGGTAGGGAACTTTCAGTTATGGAATTATCCAGAGAAGGTACTGTCCAGATAGGGAATTTTCCGGATAGGGAAATGTCCAGATAGGGAAATGTCCAGAAATGGACATGTCCAGATAGGGAACTTCCAGTTATGGAATTGTGCAGAGAGGGTACTGTCCAGATAGGGAACTTCCAGTTAGGGAAATGTCCAGATAGGGAAATGTCCAGATAGGGAAATGTCCAGTTAGGGAAATGTCCAGATAGGGAAATGTCCATATAGTGAAATGTCCAGAGAGGGAAAAGTTCAGATAGGGAAATCTCCAGATAGGGAAATGTCCAGATAGGGAACTGTCCAGATAGGCGACTGTCCAGATAGGGAAATGTCCAGATAGGGAAATGTCCAGATAGGGAAATGTCCAGAAATGGAAATGTCCAGGTATTGAACTTCCAGTTATGGAATTATCCAGAGAGGGGACTGTCCAGATAGGGATTTTCCCAGATAGGGAAGTGTTCAGATAGGAAAATGTCCAGAAATGGAAATGTTCGGATAGGAAACTTCCAGTTATGGAATTGTGCAGAGAGGGGAATGTCCAGATAGGGAAATGTCCAGATAGGGAACTGTCCAGATAGGGGACTGTCCAGATTGGGAACTGTCCAGATAGGGTAATATCCAGAAAGGGAAATGTCCAGATAGGGAAATGTCCAGATAGGTAATTCCAATTATGGAATTGTCCAGAGAGGGCACTGTCCAGATAGGGAACTGTCCATATGAGGAATTGCCCAGAGAGGCAACTGTACAGATAGGGTAACATCCAGAAATGGAAATGTCCAGATAGGGAAATGTCCAGATAGGCGACTGTCCAGATAGGCGACTGTCCAGATAGGGAAATGTCCAGATAGGGAAATGTCCAGAAATAGAAATTTCCAGATAGGGAACTTGCAGTTAGGGAAATGTCCAGATAGGTATCTGTCCAGGTAGGGAACTCTCCAGATAGGAAAATATTCAGTGAGGGGACTGTCCAGCTAGGTGACTGTCCAGATAGGGAAATGTCCAGATAGGGCATTGTCCAGAGAGGGAACTGTCCAGATAGTGAACCGTCCAGATTGGGAATTGTCCAGTAGGGAATCTTCCAGGTCGGGAAATGTCCAGAAAGCGAAATGTCCAGATAGGGAAATGTCCAGATATGGAACTGTCTAGTTAGGGAAATGAACATTTAGGGAAATGTCCAAATAGGGAAAAATCCAGATAGTGAAATGTCCAGAGAGGAAGCTGTCCAGATAGGGAACTGACCAGATAGGGAAATGTCCAGATAGGGAAATGTCCAGATAGGGAACTGTCCAGATTGGGAAATGTCCAGATAGGGGACTGTCCAGATAGGGAAAAGACCAGATGGGGAATTGTCCAGAAAGGGAACTGTCCAGATAGAGAAATGTCCAGTTAGAGAAATGTCCAGTTAGGGAAAGATCCAGGCAGGGGCAGATCCTGTTCGGGAACTGGCGGTGTGAACTTTCCAGATAGGGAATTGTCCAGAGAGGGAACTGTCCAGATAGAGAAATGTCCAGATAGGGAAACATACTGATAGGGAACTGTCCAGAAAGGGAAATCTCCAATTAGGAGACTTCAATTAGGGAATTGTCCAGACAGGGAAATATCCAGATAGGGAAATGTCCAGACAGGGACAGATCCTGTTTGGGAATTGGTGGTGGGAACTGTCCAGATAGGGAATTGTCCAGAGAGGGAACTTTCCAGATAGTGAAATGTCCAGATAGGTAAATATCCTGATAGCGAACTGTCCAGAAATGGAAATTTCCAGTTAGGGACCTTGCAGTTAGGGAATTGTCCAGATAGGGAATTGTCCAGTGAGGCAACTGTCCAGGTAGGGGAATGTCCAGATCGGGAATGGACCAGATAGGGGAATGTCCAGATAAGGAATTGTACAGTGAGGCAACTGTCCAGGTAGGGAAATGTCCAGATAGGGAACTGTCCAGATAGGGAATTGTCCAGTGAGGCAACTGTCCAGTTAGGGAATTGTCCAGATAGGGAATTGTCCAGTGAGGCAACTGTCCAGGTAGGGAAATGTCCAGATAGGGAAACGTCCAGACAGGGAACTGTCCAGATAGGCGACTGTCCAGATAGGGAAATGCCCAGATAGGGAAATGTCCAGATAGGGAACTGTCCAGATAGGGATATGTCCAGATAGGGAAATGTCCAGAGAGGGGACATGTCCAGAAATGGAAATATCCAGGTAGGGAACTTCCAGTTATCGAATTATCCAGAGAGGGGACTGTCCAGATAGGGAATTTTCCAGATAGGGAAATGTCCAGATAGGGAAATGTCCAGAAATGGAAATGTTCGGATAGGGAACTTCCAGTTATGGAATTGTGCAGAGAGGGGAATATCCAGATAGGGAAATGTCCAGATAGGGAACTGTCAAGATAGGGGACTGGCCAGATTGGGAACTGTCCAGATAGGGTAATATCCAGAAAGGGAAATGTCCAGATAGGGAAATGTCCAGATAGGGAATTCCAGTTGTGGAACTGTCCAGAGAGGGGACTGTGCAGATAGGGAACTGTCCATGTAGGGAATTGCCCAGAGAGGCAACTGTCCAGATAGGGTAATATCCAGAAATGGAAAAGTCCAGATAGGGAAATGTCCAGATAGGGAAATGTCCAGATAGGGGACTGTCCAGTTAGGGAAATGTCCAGATAGGGTACTGTCCAGATAGGGGACTGTCCAGATAGGGAAATGTCCAGATAAGGAACTGTCCAGATAGGTGACTGTCCAGATAGGGAAATGTCCAGGTAGGGAAATGTCCAGAAATAAAAATGTCCCGGTAGGGAACTTTCAGTTATGGAATTATCCAGAGAAGGTACTGTCCAGATAGGGAATTTTCCAGATAGGGAAATGTCCAGATAGGGAAATGTCCAGAAATGGACATGTCCAGATAGGGAACTTCCAGTTATGGAATTGTGCAGAGAGGGTACTGTCCAGATAGGGAACTTCCAGTTAGGGAAATGTCCAGATAGGGAAATTTCCAGTTCGGGAAATGTCCAGATTGGGAAATGTCCATATAGTGAAATGTCCAGAGAGGGAACTGTTCAGATAGGGAAATGTCTGGATAGATAAATGTCCAGATAGGGAACTGTTCAGATAGGGAACTGTTCAGGTCGGGAAATGTCCAGATAGGGGACTGTCCAGATAGTGAAATGTCCAGATGGGGAACTGTCCAGATAGGGAGATGTCCAGATAGGGAACTGTCCAGATAGGGAGCTGACAAGGTAGGGAACTAACCAAATAAACTGACCAGATAGTGAACTGCCCAGAGAGGGAACTGCCCAGAGAGGGAACTGTCCAGATATGGGACTATAAAGGTAGAGTCATTTCCAGATAGGGAACTGTCCATTTGGGAAATGTCCAGATTATAGAAAGTCCAGCTGAGGCAGGGAAATGACAAGGTCGGGAATTGACCACAGAAACTGCCCAGATAGGGAACTGTCCAGCTAGGGACTGTCCAGATATGGACCTGTCCAGATAGGGGACTGTCCAGATAGTGAAATGTCCAGATGGGGAACTGTCCAGATAGGGAGATGTCCAGATAGGGAAATGTCCAGATAGGGTACCGACTAGGTAGGGAACTAACAAAAGAAACTGACCAGATAGCGAACTGCCCAGAGAGGGAACTTCCCAGAGAGGGAAGTGTCCAAATATGGGACTATAAAGGTAGAGACATTTCCAGATAGGGAACTGTCCAGTTGGGAAATGTCCAGATTATAGAAAGTCCAGCTCAGGCAGGGAAATGACAAGGTAGGGAATTGACCACAGAAAATGTTCAGATAGGGAACTATCCAGATAGGGGACTGTCCAGATAGGTGACTGTACAGATAGGGAAAGGTCCAGATAGTAAATTGTCCAGATCGTGAATTGTCCAGATAGGGGACTGTTCAGATAGCGAACTGTCCAAATAGGAAAATGTCTAGATCAGGAAATGTCCAGATAGGGTGCTGTCCAGATAGGTAAATGTCCAGGTAGGGAAATATCCAGATAAGGAAATGTCCAGTTAGGGAACTGTCCAGTTTGGATCCAATGGAGGGAGCTGCCCAGATAGGGAAATGTCCAAATAGGCAAATGTCCAGGTAGGGAAGTGTCCAGTTCGGGAACTGGCAGAGGGAACTGTCCAGATAGGGAACTGTCCAGATATGGAATTGTCACGATCGGGAATTGTCGGAGAGGGAACTGTCCAGATAGGAAAATGTCCAGATCATAAAATTTCATGAAATGGAAATGTCCAGATAAGGAAACGTCCTGATAGGAAAATATCCAGATAGGGAACTGTCCAGATAGGGACAAGTCAAGATAGGGAACAGCCCAGATAGGGCATTGTCCAGAGAGGGAACTGTCCAGATAGTGAACTGTCCAGATAGGGAATTGTCCAGGTAGGGAATCATCCAAGTAGGGAAATGTCCAGAATGGGAAATGTCCAGATAGGGAAATGTCCAGATAGGGAACTGTCTAGTTAGGGAAATGAAAATTTAGGGAAATGTCCAAATAGGGAAATATCCAGACAGTGAAATGTCCAGAGAGGAAGCTGTACAGATAGGGAACTGACCAGATAGGGAAATGTCCAGATAGGGAAACGTCCAGATAGGGAACTGTCCAGATCAGGAAATGTCCAGATAGGGGCCTGTCCAGATAGGGAAAAGACCAGATGGGGAATTATCCAGAAAGGGAACTGTCCTGATAAGGGTCTGTCCAGATAGGGGACTGTTCAGATAGAGAAATATCCAGTTAGAGAAATGTCCATGTAGGGAAAGATCCAGGCAGGGACAGAACCTGTTTGGGAACTGGCGGTGGGAACTTTCCAGATAGGGAATTGTCCAGAGAGGGAACTGTCCAGATAGAGAAATGTCCAGATAGGGAAACATCCTGATAGGGAACTGTCCAGAAAGGGAAATCTCCAATTAGGGAACTTCAATTAGGGAATTGTCCAGACAGGGAAATATACAGATAGGGAAATGTCCAGACAGGGAGAGATCCTGTTCGGGAATTGATGGTGGGAACTGTCCAGATAGGGAATAGTCCAGAGTGGGAACTTTCCAGATATGGACATGTCCAGATAGGTAAATATCCTGATAGCGAACTGTCCAGAAAGGGAAATTTCCAGTTAGGGACCTTCCAGTTAGGGAATTGTCCAGATAGGGAATTGTCCAGTGAGGCAACTGTCCAGGTTGGGAAATGTCCAGATAGGGAATGGACCAGATAGGGGAATGTCCAGGTAGGGAATTATCCAGTGAGGCAACTGTCCAGGTAGGGAAATGTCCAGATAGGGAATTGTACAGAAAGGGATTTGTCCAGTGAGGCAACTGTCCAGGTAGGGAAATGTCCAGATAGGGAACTTGCAGTTAGGGAAATGTCCA
The DNA here is from genome assembly GCF_052327205.1 of Somniosus microcephalus. Classification (NCBI taxonomy): domain Eukaryota; kingdom Metazoa; phylum Chordata; class Chondrichthyes; order Squaliformes; family Somniosidae; genus Somniosus; species Somniosus microcephalus. The sequence goes on from NC_140997.1 coordinate 128,152,633, forward strand.
GATAGGTATCTGTCCAGATAGGGAACTCTCCAAACAGGAAAATATCCAGTTAGGGACTGTCCAGATAGGGAAATGTCCAGATAGGGAAATGTCCAGATAGGGAACTGTCCAGATAGGCGACCAGATAGGGAAATGTCCAGATAGGGACATGTCCAGAAATGGAAATATCCAGGTAGGGAACTTTCAGTTATGGAATTATCCAGAGAGGGGACTGTCCAGATAGGGATATTTTCCAGATAGGGAAATGTCCAGATAGGGAAATGTCCAGAAATGGAAATGTTCGTAGAGGGAACTTCCAGTTATGGAATTGTGCAGAGAGGGGAATGTCCAGATAGGGAAATGTCCAGATAGGGAACTGTCAAGATAGGGGACTGTCCAGATTGGGAACTGTCCAGATAGGGTAATATCCAGAAAAGGAAATGTCCAGATAGGGAAATGTCCAGATAGGGGACTGTCCAGTTAGGGAAATGTCCACATAGGGTACTGTCCAGATAGGGGACTGTCCAGATAGGGAAATGTCCAGATAGGGAACTGTCCAGATAGGCGACTGTCCAGATAGGGAAATGTCCAGAAAGGGAAATGTCCATAAATAAAAATGTCCCGGTAGGGAACTTCCAGTTCTGGAATTATCCACAGAAGGTACTGTGCAGATAGGGAATTTTCCAGAGAGGGAAATGTCCAGATAGGGAAATGTCCAGAAATGGACATGACCAGATAGGGAACTTCCAGTTATGGAATTGTGCAGAGAGGATACTGTCCAGATAGGGAACTTCCAGTTAGGAAATGTCCAGATAGGGAAATGTCCAGATAGGGAACTGTCGAGATAGGAAAATATCCAGATAGGTGTTTGTCCAGAGAGGGAAATGTCCAGATCGGGAACTGTCCAGATAGGCAACTGTCCAGTTAAGGAAATGTCCAGTTAGGGAAATGTCCAGATAGGGAAATGTCCAGTTAGGGAAATGTCCAGAGAGGGAACTGTTCAGATAGGGAACTGTTCAGGTAGGGAAATGTCCAGATAGGGAAACGTCCAGACAGGGAACTGTCCAAATAGGCGACTGTCCAGATAGGGAAATGTCCAGATAGGGAAATGTCCAGATAGGGAACTGTCCAGATAGGGATATGTCCAGATAGGGAAATGTCCAGAGAGGGGACATGTCCAGAAATGGAAATATCCAGGTCGGGAACTTCCAGTTATGGAATTATCCAGAGAGGGGACTGTCCAGATAGGGAATTTTCCAGATAGGGAAATGTCCAGATAGGGAAATGTCCAGAAATGGAAATGTTCGGATAGGGAACTTCCAGTTGTGGAATTGTGCAGAGAGCGGAATATCCAGATAGGGAAATGTCCAGATAGGGAACTGTCAATATAGGGGACTGGCCAGATTGGGAACTGTCCAGATAGGGTAATATCCAGAAAGGGAAATGTCCAGATAGGGAAATGTCCAGATAGGGAATTCCAGTTGTGGAACTGTCCAGAGAGGGGACTGTCCAGATAGGGAACTGTCCATGTAGGGAATTGCCCAGAGAGGCAACTGTCCAGATAGGGTAATATCCAGAAATGGAAAAGTCCAGATAGGGAAATGTCCAGATAGGGAAATGTCCAGATAGGGGACTGCCCAGTTAGGGAAATGTCCAGATAGGGGACTGTCCAGATAGGGGACTGTCCAGATAGGGAAATGTCCAGATAAGGAACTGTCCAGATAGGTGACTGTCCAGATAGGGAAATGTCCAGGTAGGGAAATGTCCAGAAATAAAAATGTCCCGGTAGGGAACTTTCAGTTATGGAATTATCCAGAGAAGGTACTGTCCAGATAGGGAATTTTCCAGATGGGGAAATGTCCAGATAGGGAAATGTCCAGAAATGGACATGTCCAGATAGGGAACTTCCAGTTATGGAATTGTGCAGAGAGGGTACTGTCCAGATAGGGAACTTCCAGTTCGGGAAATGTCCAGATAGGGAAATGTCCAGTTCGGGGAATGTCCAGATTGGGAAATGTCCATATAGTGAAATGTCCAGAGAGGGAACTGTTCAGATAGGGAAATGTCTGGATAGATAAATGTCCAGATAGGGAACTGTTCAGATAGGGAACTGTTCAGCTCGGGAAATGTCCAGATAGGGGACTGTCCAGATAGTGAAATGTCCAGATGGGGAACTGTCCAGATAGGGAGATGTCCAGATAGGGAACTGTCCAGATAGGGAGCTGACAAGGTAGGGAACTAACCAAATAAACTGACCAGATAGTGAACTGCCCAGAGAGGGAACTGCCCAGAGAGGGAACTGTCCAGATATGGGACTATAAAGGTAGAGTCATTTCCAGATAGGGAACTGTCCAGTTGGGAAATGTCCAGATTATAGAAAGTCCAGCTGAGGCAGGGAAATGACAAGGTCGGGAATTGACCACAGAAACTGCCCAGATAGGGAACTGTCCAGCTAGGGACTGTCCAGATATGGACCTGTCCAGATAGGGGACTGTCCAGATAGTGAAATGTCCAGATGGGGAACTGTCCAGATAGGGAGATGTCCAGATAGGGAAATGTCCAGATAGGGTACCGACTAGGTAGGGAACTAACAAAAGAAACTGACCAGATAGCGAACTGCCCAGAGAGGGAACTTCCCAGAGAGGGAAGTGTCCAAATATGGGACTATAAAGGTAGAGACATTTCCAGATAGGGAACTGTCCAGTTGGGAAATGTCCAGATTATAGAAAGTCCAGCTCAGGCAGGGAAATGACAAGGTAGGGAATTGACCACAGAAAATGTTCAGATAGGGAACTATCCAGATAGGGGACTGTCCAGATAGGTGACTGTACAGATAGGGAAAGGTCCAGATAGTAAATTGTCCAGATCGTGAATTGTCCAGATAGGGGACTGTTCAGATAGCGAACTGTCCAAATAGGAAAATGTCTAGATCAGGAAATGTCCAGATAGGGTGCTGTCCAGATAGGTAAATGTCCAGGTAGGGAAATATCCAGATAAGGAAATGTCCAGTTAGGGAACTGTCCAGTTTGGATCCAATGGAGGGAGCTGCCCAGATAGGGAAATGTCCAAATAGGCAAATGTCCAGGTAGGGAAGTGTCCAGTTCGGGAACTGGCAGAGGGAACTGTCCAGATAGGGAACTGTCCAGATATGGAATTGTCACGATCGGGAATTGTCGGAGAGGGAACTGTCCAGATAGGAAAATGTCCAGATCATAAAATTTCATGAAATGGAAATGTCCAGATAAGGAAACGTCCTGATAGGAAAATATCCAGATAGGGAACTGTCCAGATAGGGACAAGTCAAGATAGGGAACAGCCCAGATAGGGCATTGTCCAGAGAGGGAACTGTCCAGATAGTGAACTGTCCAGATAGGGAATTGTCCAGGTAGGGAATCATCCAAGTAGGGAAATGTCCAGAATGGGAAATGTCCAGATAGGGAAATGTCCAGATATGGAACTGTCTAGTTAGGGAAATGAAAATTTAGGGAAATGTCCAAATAGGGAAATATCCAGACAGTGAAATGTCCAGAGAGGAAGCTGTACAGATAGGGAACTGACCAGATAGGGAAATGTCCAGATAGGGAAATGTCCAGATAGGGAACTGTCCAGATCAGGAAATGTCCAGATAGGGGCCTGTCCAGATAGGGAAAGGACCAGATGGGGAATTATCCAGAAAGGGAACTGTCCTGATAAGGGTCTGTCCAGATAGGGGACTGTTCAGATAGAGAAATATCCAGTTAGAGAAATGTCCATGTAGGGAAAGATCCAGGCAGGGACAGATCCTGTTCGGGAACTGGCAGTGGGAACTTTCCAGATAGGGAATTGTCCAGAGAGGGAACTGTCCAGATAGAGAAATGTCCAGATAGGGAAACATCCTGATAGGGAACTGTCCAGAAAGGGAAATCTCCAATTAGGGAACTTCAATTAGGGAATTGTCCAGACAGGGAAATATACAGATAGGGAAATGTCCAGACAGGGAGAGATCCTGTTCGGGAATTGATGGTGGGAACTGTCCAGATAGGGAATAGTCCAGAGTGGGAACTTTCCAGATATGGACATGTCCAGATAGGTAAATATCCTGATAGCGAACTGTCCAGAAAGGGAAATTTCCAGTTAGGGACCTTCCAGTTAGGGAATTGTCCAGATAGGGAATTGTCCAGTGAGGCAACTGTCCAGGTAGGGAAATGTCCAGATAGGGAATGGACCAGATAGGGGAATGTCCAGGTAGGGAATTATCCAGTGAGGCAACTGTCCAGGTAGGGAAATGTCCAGATAGGGAATTGTACAGAAAGGGAATTGTCCAGTGAGGCAACTGTCCAGGTAGGGAAATGTCCAGATAGGGAACTTGCAGTTAGGGAAATGTCCAGATAGGTATCTGTCCAGATAGGGAACTCTCCAAACAGGAAAATATCCAGTTAGGGACTGTCCAGATAGGGAAATGTCCAGATAGGGAAATGTCCAGATAGGGAACTGTCCAGATAGGCGACCAGATAGGGAAATGTCCAGATAGGGACATGTCCAGAAATGGAAATATCCAGGTAGGGAACTTTCAGTTATGGAATTATCCAGAGAGGGGACTGTCCAGATAGGGATATTTTCCAGATAGGGAAATGTCCAGATAGGGAAATGTCCAGAAATGGAAATGTTCGTAGAGGGAACTTCCAGTTATGGAATTGTGCAGAGAGGGGAATGTCCAGATAGGGAAATGTCCAGATAGGGAATTGTCAAGATAGGGGACTGTCCAGATTGGGAACTGTCCAGATAGGGTAATATCCAGAAAAGGAAATGTCCAGATAGGGAAATGTCCAGATAGGGGACTGTCCAGTTAGGGAAATGTCCACATAGGGTACTGTCCAGATAGGGGACTGTCCAGATAGGGAAATGTCCAGATAGGGAACTGTCCAGATAGGCGACTGTCCAGATAGGGAAATGTCCAGATAGGGAAATGTCCATAAATAAAAATGTCCCGGTAGGGAACTTCCAGTTCTGGAATTATCCACAGAAGGTACTGTCCAGATAGGGAATTTTCCAGAGAGGGAAATGTCCAGATAGGGAAATGTCCAGAAATGGACATGACCAGATAGGGAACTTCCAGTTATGGAATTGTGCAGAGAGGATACTGTCCAGATAGGGAACTTCCAGTTAGGAAATGTCCAGATAGGGAAATGTCCAGATAGGGAACTGTCGAGATAGGGAAATATCCAGATAGGTGTTTGTCCAGAGAGGGAAATGTCCAGATAGGGAACTGTCCAGATAGGCAACTGTCCAGTTAAGGAAATGTCCAGTTAGGGAAATGTCCAGATAGGGAAATGTCCAGTTAGGGAAATGTCCAGAGAGGGAACTGTTCAGATAGGGAACTGTTCAGGTAGGGAAATGTCCAGATAGGGGACTGTCCAGATAGTGAAATGTCCAGATGGGGAACTGTCCAGATAGGGGACTGTCCAGATAGTGAAATGTCCAGATGGGGAACTGTCCAGATAGGGAGATGTCCAGATAGGGAAATGTCCAGATAGGGAACTGTCCAGATAGGGAACTGACTAGGTAGGGAACTAACCAAAGAAACTGACCAGATAACGAACTGCCCAGAGAGGGAACTGCCCAGAGAGGGAAGTGTCCAGATATGGGACTATAAAGGTAGAGACATTTCCAGGTACGGAACTGTCCAGTTGGGAGATGTCCAGATTATAGAAAGCCCAGCTCAGGCAGGGAAATGACAAGGTAGGGAATTGACCACAGAAAATGTCCAGGTAGGGAACTATCCAGATAGGGGACTGTCCACATATGGACCTGTCCAGATAGGTGACTGTACAGATAGGGAAATGTCCATATAGTAAACTGTCCAGATAGTGAATTGTCCACATAGGGGACTGTTCAGATAGCGAACTGTCCAAATAGGGAAATGTCTAGATAGGGAAATGTCCAGATAGGGTGCTGTCCAGATAGGGAAATGTCCAGGTAGGGAAATGTAAAGATAAGGAAATGTCCAGGTAGGGAACTGTCCAGTTTGGGATCCAGTGGAGGGAGCTGTCCAGATAGGGAAATGTCCAAATAAGGAAATGTTCAGGTAGGGAAGTGTCCAGTTTGGGAACTGGCAGAGGGAACTGTCTAGATAGGGAACTGTCCAGATAGGGGGTGTCCAGTTAGGGAAATGTCCAGATAGGGAACTGACCAGATACGGAACTGCCCAGATAGGGAACTGCCAGATATGGAATTTCACGATCGGGAATTGTCAGAGAGGGAACTGTCCAGATAGGAAATTGTCCAGATAGTAAACTGTCCTGAAATGGAAAAGTCCCGATAAGGAAACGTCCTGATAGGAAAATATCCAGATAGGGAACTGTCCAGATGGGGACAAGTCAAGATAGGGAACTGCCCAGATAGGGCATTGTCCAGAGAGGGAACTGTCCAGATAGTGAACTGTCCAGATAGGGAATTGTCCCGGTAGGGAATCATCCAGGTAGGGAAATGTCTAGAAAGGGAAATGTCCAGATCGGGAAATGTCCAGATATGGAACTGTCTAGTTAGGGAAATGAAAATTTAGGGAAATGTCCAAATGGGGAAATATCCGGATAGTGAAATGTCCAGAGAGGAAGCTGTCCAGATAGGGAACAGACCAGATAGGGAAATGTCCAGATAGGGAAATGTCCAGATCGGGAAATGTCCAGATCGGGAAATGTCCAGATAGGGGACTGTCCAGATAGGGAAAATACCAGATGGAGAATTGTCCAGAAAGGGAACTGTACTGATAAGGGTCTGTCCAGATAGGGGACTGTTCAGATAGAGAAATATCCAGTTAGAGAAATGTCCAGTTAGGGAAAGATCCAGGCAGGGACAGATCCTGTTCGGGAACTGGCGGTGGGAACTTTCCAAATAGGGAATTGTCCAGAGAGGGAACTGTCCAGATAGAGAAATGTCCAGATAGGGAAACATCCTGATAGGGAACTGTCCAGAAAGGGAAATCTCCAATTAGGGAACTTCAATTAGGGAATTGTCCAGACAGGGAAATATCCAGATCGGGAAATGTCCAGACAGGGACAGATCCTGTTCGGGAATTGGTGGTGGGAATAGTCCAGATAGGGAATTGTTCAGAGAGGGAACTTTCCAGATAGGGAAATGTCTAGATAGGTAAATATCCTGATAGTGAACTGTCCAGAAAGGGAAATTTCCAGTTAGGGACCTTCCAGTTAGGGAATTGTCCAGATAGGGAATTGTCCAGTGAGGCAACTGTCCAGGTAGGGAAATGTCCAGATAGGGAATGGACCAGATAGGGGAATGTCCAGATAGGGAATTGTCCAGATAGGGAATTGTCCAGTGAGGCAACTGTCCAGATAGGGAAATGTCCAGATAGGGAACTGTCCAGATAGGGAATTGTCCAGTGAGGCAACTGTCCAGGTAGGGAAATGTCCAGATAGGGAACTTGCAGTTAGGGAAATGTCCAGATAGGTATCTGTCCAGATAGGGAACTCTCCAGATAGGAAAATATCCAGTTAGCGGACTGTCCAGCTAGGCGACTGTCCAGATAGGGAAATGTCCAGATAGGGAAACGTCCAGACAGGGAACTGCCCAGATAGGCGACTGTCCAGATAGGGAAATGTCCAGATAGGGAACTGTCCAGATAGGCGACTGTCCAGATAGGGAAAAGACCAGATGGGGAAATGTCCAGGTAGGGTACTTCCAGTTATGGAATTATCCAGAGAGGGTATTGTCCATATAGGGAATTTTCCAGATAGGGAAATGTCCAGATAGGGAAATGTCCAGATAGGGAACTGTCCAGATCGGGAAATGTCCAGATAGGGGCCTGTCCAGATAGGGAAAAGACCAGATGGGGAATTGTCCAGAAAGGGAACTGTCCTGATAAGGGTCTGTCCAGATAGGGGACTGTTCAGATAGAGAAATGTCCAGTTGGAGAAATGTCCATGTAGGGAAAGATCCAGGCAGGGACAGATCCTGTTCGGGAACTGGCGGTTGGAACTTTCCAGATAGGGAATTGTCCAGAGAGGGAACTGTCCAGATAGAGAAATGTCCAGATAGGGAAACATCCTGATAGGGAACTGTCCAGAAAGGGAAATCTCCAATTAGGGAACTTCAGTTAGGGAATTGTCCAGACAGGGAAATATCCAGATAGGGAAATGTCCAGATAGGGAAATGCCCAGAAATGGACATGTCCAGATAGGGAACTTCCAGTAATGGAATTGTGCAGAGAGGGTACTGTCCAGATAGGGAACTTCCAGTTAGGGAAATATCCAGATAGGGAAATGCCCAGATAGGGAACTGTTGAGATAGGGAAATATCCAGATAGGTGTTTGTCCAGAGAGGGAAATGTCCGGATAGGTAACTATCCAGATAGAGAATTGTCCAGAGAGTGAACTGTCCAGATAGGCAACTGTCCAGTTAAGGAAATGTCCAGTTAGGGAAATGTCCAGATAGGGAAATGTCCAGTTAGGGAATTGTCCAGATAGGGAAATGTCCATATAGTGAAATGTCCAGAGAGGGAACTGTTCAGATAGGGAACTGTTCAGGGAGGGAACTGTCCAGATAGGTAACTGTCCAGATAGTGAAATGTCCAGATGGGGAACTGTCCAGATAGGGGACTGTCCAGATAGTGAAATGTCCAGACGGGGAACTGTCCAGATAGGGAGATTTCCAGATAGGGATATGTCCAGATAGGGAACTGTCCAGATAGGGAACTGTCTAGGTAGGGAACTAACCAAAGAAACTGACCAGATAGCGAACTGCCCAGAGAGGGAACTTCCCAGAGAGGGAAGTGTCCAGATATGGGACTATAAAGGTGGAGACATTTCCAGATAGGGAACTGTCCAGTTGGGAAATGTCCAGATTATAGAAAGTCCAGCTCAGGCAGGGAATTGACAAGGTAGGGAACTGACCACAGAAAATGTCCAGGTAGGGAACTATCCAGATAGGGGACTGTCCACATATGGACCTGTCCAGATAGGTGACTGTACAGATAGGGAAATGTCCATATAGTAAACTGTCCAGATAGTGAATTGTCCACAAAGGGGACTGTTCAGATAGCGAACTGTCCAAATAGGGAAATGTCTAGATAGGGAAATGTCCAGATAGGGTGCTGTCCAGATAGGGAAATGTCCAGGTCGGGAAATGTCCAGATAAGGAAATGTCCAGGTAGGGAACTGTTCAGTTTGGGATCCAGTGGAGGGAGCTGTCCAGATAGGGAAATGTCCAAATAAGGAAATGTCCAGGTAGGGAAGTGTCCAGTTCTGGAACTGGCAGAGGGAACTATTTAGATAGGGAACTGTCCAGATAGGGGATGTCCAGTTAGGGAAATGTCCAGATAGGGAACTGACCAGATACGGAACTGCCCAGATAGGGAACTGCCAGATATGGAATTTCACGATCGGGAATTGTCAGAGAGGGAACTCTCCAGATAGGAAATTGTCCAGATAGTAAACTGTCCTGAAATGGAAATGTCCCGATAAGGAAACGTCCTGATAGGAAAATATCCAGATAGGGAACTGTGCAGATGGGGACAAGTCAAGATAGGGAACTGCCCAGATAGGGCATTGTCCAGAGAGGGAACTGTCCAGATAGTGAACTGTCCAGATAGGGAATTGTCCCGGTAGGGAATCATCCAGTTAGGGAAATGTCTGGAAAGGGAAATGTCCAGATAGGGAAATGTCCAGATATGGAACTGTCTCATTAGGGAAATGAAAATTTAGGGAAATGTCCAAATGGGGACATATCCAGATAGTGAAATGTCCAGAGAGGAAGCTGTCGAGATAGGGAACTGACCAGATAGGGAAATGTCCAGATAGGGAAATGTCCAGATCGGGAACTGTCCAGATCGGGAAATGTCCAGGTAGGGGACTGTCCAGATAGGGAAAATACCAGATGGGGAATTGTCCAGAAAGGGAACTGTCCTGATAAGGGTCTGTCCAGATAGGGGACTGTTCAGATAGAGAAATGTCCAGTTAGAGAAATGTCCAGTTAGGGAAAGATCCAGGCAGGGAGAGACCCTGTTCGGGAACTGGCGGTGGGAACTTTCCAGATAGGGAATTGTCCAGAGAGGGAACTGTCCAGATAGAGAAATGTCCAGATAGGGAAACATCCTGATAGGGAAATGTCCAGAAAGGGAAATCTCCAATTAGGGATCTTCCAGTTTGGGAATTGCCCAGATAGGGAATTGTCCAGTGAGGCAACTGTCCAGGTAGGGAAATGTCCAGATAGGGAATGGACCAGATAGGGGAATGTCCAGATAGGGAATTGTCCAGATAGGGAATTGTTCAGTGAGGCAACTGTCCAGGTAGGGAAATGTCCAGATAGGGAACTGTCCAGATAGGGAATTGTCCAGTGAGGCAACTGTCCAGGTAGGGAAATGTCCAGATAGGGAACTTGCAGTTAGGGAAATGTCCAGATAGGTATCTGTCCAGATAGGGAACTCTCCAGATAGGAAAATATCCAGTTAGGGGACTGTCCAGCTAGGCGACTGTCCAGATAGGGAAATGTCCAGATAGGGAAACGTTCAGACAGGGAACTGTCCAGATAGGCGACTGTCCAGATAGGGAAATGTCCAGATAGGGAACTGTCCAGATAGGCGACTATCCAGATAGGGAAATTTCCAGATAGGGAAAGGTCCAGAAATGGAAATGTCCAGGTAGGGTACTTCCAGTTATGGAATTATCCAGAGAGGGTACTGTCCATATGGGAATTTTCCAGATAGGGAAATGTCCAGAAATGGAAATATCCAGAAATGGAAATGTCCAGGTAGGGAACCTCCAGTTATGGAATTGTGCAGAGAGGGGACTGTCCAGATAGAGAACTTGCAATGAGGGAAATGTCCAGATAGGGAAATGTCCAGATAGGGAACTGTCGAAATAGGGAAATATCCATATAGGTTTTTGTCCAGAGAGGAAACTGTCCAGTTAGGCAACTGTCCAGTTAAGCAAATGTCCAGTTAGGGAAATGTCCAGATAGGGAAATGTCCAGTTAGGGAAATGTCCAGATAGGGAAATGTCCAGATAGTGAAATGTCCAGAGAGGGAACTGTTCAGATAGTTAAATGTGCGGATAGATAAATGTCCAGATAGGTAACTTTCCAGATAGGGAACTGTTCAGGGAGGGAAATGTCCAGATAGGGGACTGTCCAGATAGTGAAATGTCCAGATTGGAACTGTCCAGATAGGGAGATGTCCAGATAGGGAAATGTCCAGATAGGGAACTGTCCAGATAGGGAACTGACTAGGTAGGGAACTAACCAAAGAAACTGACCAGATAGCGAACTGCCCAGAGAGGGAACTGCCCAGAGAGGGAACTGTCCAGATATGGGACTATAAAGGTAGAGACATTTCCAGACAGGGAACTGTCCAGTTGGGAAATGTCCAGATTATAGAAAGTCCAGCTCAGGCAGGGAAATGACAAGGTAGGGAATTGACAAGGTAGGGAATTGACCACAGAAACTGTCCAGATAGGGAACTATCCAGATAGGGGATTGTTCAGATATGGACCTGTCCAGATAGGTGACTGTACAGATAGGGAAATGTCCAGATAGTAAAATGTCCACATAGTGAATTGTCCAGATAGGGGACTGTTCAGATAGCGAACTGTCCAAATAGGGAAATGTCTAGATAGGGAAATGTCCAGATACGGTGCTGTCCAGATAGGGAAATGTCCAGGTAGGGAAATGTCCAGATAAGGAACTGTCCAGGTAGGGAGCTGTCCAGTTTGGGATCCAGTGGAGGGAGCTGTCCAGATAGGGAAATGTCCAAATAGGGAAATGTCCAGGTAGGGAAGTGTCCAGTTCAGGAACTGGCAGAGGGAACTGTCTAGATAGGGAACTGTCCAGATAGGGGATGTCCAGGTAGGGAAATGTCCAGATAGGGAACTGACCAGATACGGAACTGTCCAGATAGGGAACTGTCCAGATATGAAATTGTCACGATCGGGAATTGTCAGAGAGGGAACTGTCCAGATAGGAAAATGTCCAGATCATAAAATGTCCTGAAATGGAAATGTCCAGATAAGGAAACGCCCTGATAGGAAAATATCCAATAGGTATCTTTCCAGATAGGGACAAGTCAAGATAGGGAACTGCCCAGATAGGGCATTGTCCAGAGAGGGAACTGTCCAGATAGTGAACTGTCCAGATAGGGAATTGTCCAGGTAGGGAATCATCCAGGTAGGGAAATGTCCAGAATGGGAAATGTCCAGATAGGGAAATGTCCAGATATGGAACTGTTTAATTAGGGAAATGAAAATGTAGGGAAATGTCCAACTAGGGAAATATCCAGATAGTGAAATGTCCAGAGAGGAAGCTGCCCAGATAGGGAACTGACCAGATAGGGAATTTTCCAGATAGGGAAATGTCCAGATAGGGAAATGTCCAGATAGGGAACTGTCCAGATCGGGAAATGTCCAGATAGGGGCCTGTCCAGATAGGGAAAAGACCAGATGGGGAATTGTCCAGAAAGGGAACTGTCCTGATAAGGGTCTGTCCAGATAGGGGACTGTTCAGATAGAGAAATGTCCAGTTAGAGAAATGTCCATGTAGGGAAAGATCCAGGCAGGGACAGATCCTGTTCAGGAACTGGCGGTTGGAACTTTCCAGATAGGGAATTGTCCAGAGAGGGAACTGTCCAGATAGAGAAATGTCCAGATAGGGAAACATCCTGATAGGGAACTGTCCAGAAAGGGAAATCTCCAATTAGGGAACTTCAGTTAGGGAATTGTCCAGACAGGGAAATATCCAGATAGGGAAATGTCCAGATAGGGAAATGCCCAGAAATGGACATGTCCAGATAGGGAACTTCCAGTTATGGAATTGTGCAGAGATGGTACTGTCCAGATAGGGAACTTCCAGTTTGGGAAATATCCAGAAAGGGAAATGCCCAGATAGGGAACTGTTGAGATAGGGAAATATCCAGATAGGTGTTTGTCCAGAGAGGGAAATGTCCAGATAGGTAACTATCCAGATAGAGAATTGTCCAGAGAGTGAACTGTCCAGATAGGCAACTGTCCAGTTAAGGAAATGTCCAGTTAGGGAAATGTCCAGATAGGGAAATGTCCAGTTAGGGAATTGTCCAGATAGGGAAATGTCCATATAGTGAAATGTCCAGAGAGGGAACTGTTCAGATAGGGAACTGTTCAGGGAGGGAAATGTCCAGATAGGGGACTGTCCAGATAGTGAAATGTCCAGATGGGGAACTGTCCAGATAGGGGACTGTCCAGATAGTGAAATGTCCAGACGGGGAACTGTCCAGATAGGGAGATTTCCAGATAGGGATATGTCCAGATAGGGAACTGTCCAGATAGGGAACTGTCTAGGTAGGGAACTAACCAAAGAAACTGACCAGATAGCGAACTGCCCAGAGAGGGAACTTCCCAGAGAGGGAAGTGTCCAGATAAGGGACTATAAAGGTGGAGACATTTCCAGATAGGGAACTGTCCAGTTGGGAAATGTCCAGATTATAGAAAGTCCAGCTCAGGCAGGGAATTGACAAGGTAGGGAACTGACCACAGAAAATGTCCAGATAGGGAACTATCCAGATAGGGGACTGTCCAGATATGGACCTGTCCAGATAGGTGACTGGGCAGATAGGGAAATGTCCAAATAGTAAATTGTCCAGATAGTGAATTGTCCAGATAGGGGAATGTTCAGATAGGGGACTGTTCAGATAGCGAACTGTCCAAATAGGGAAATGTCTAGATAGGGAAATGTCCAGATAGGGTGCTGTCCAGATAGGGAAATGTCCAGGTCGGGAAATGTCCAGATAAGGAAATGTCCAGGTAGGGAACTGTTCAGTTTGGGATCCAGTGGAGGGAGCTGTCCAGATAGGGAAATGTCCAAATAAGGAAATGTCCAGGTAGGGAAGTGTCCAGTTCTGGAACTGGCAGAGGGAACTGTTTAGATAGGGAACTGTCCAGATAGGGGATGTCCAGTTAGGGAAATGTCCAGATAGGGAACTGACCAGATACAGAACTGCCCAGATAGGGAACTGCCAGATATGGAATTTCACGATCGGGAATTGTCAGAGAGGGAACTCTCCAGATAGGAAATTGTCCAGATAGTAAACTGTCCTGAAATGGAAATGTCCCGATAAGGAAACGTCCTGATAGGAAAATATCCAGATAGGGAACTGTGCAGATGGGGACAAGTCAAGATAGGGAACTGCCCAGATAGGGCATTGTCCAGAGAGGGAACTCTCCAGATAGTGAACTGTCCAGATAGGGAATTGTCCCGGTAGGGAATCATCCAGGTAGGGAAATGTCTAGAAAGGGAAATGTCCAGATAGGGAAATGTCCAGATATGGAACTGTCTCATTAGGGAAATGAAAATTTAGGGAAATGTCCAAATGGGGACATATCCAGATAGTGAAATGTCCAGAGAGGAAGCTGTCCAGATAGGGAACTGACCAGATAGGGAAATGTCCAGATAGGGAAATGTCCAGATCAGGAACTGTCCAGATCGGGAAATGTCCAGGTAGGGGACTGTCCAGATAGGGAAAATACCAGATGGGGAATTGTCCAGAAAGGGAACTGTCCTGATAAGGGTCTGTCCAGATAGGGGACTGTTCAGATAGAGAAATGTCCAGTTAGAGAAATGTCCAGTTAGGGAAAGATCCAGGCAGGGACAGACCCTGTTCGGGAACTGGCGGTGGGAACTTTCCAGATAGGGAATTGTCCAGAGAGGGAACTGTCCAGATAGAGAAATGTCCAGATAGGGAAACATCCTGATAGGGAAATGTCCAGAAAGGGAAATCTCCAATTAGGGAACTTCAATGAGGGAATTGTCCAGACAGGGAAATATCCAGATAGGGAAATGTCCAGACAGGGACAGGTCCTGTTCGGGAATTGGTGGTGGGAATTGTCCAGATAGGGAATTGTCCAGAGAGGGAACTTTCCAGATAGGGAAATGTCTAGATAGGTAAATATCCTGATAGTGAACTGTCCAAAAAGGGAAATTTCCAGTTAGGGACCTTCCAGTTTGGGAATTGCCCAGATAGGGAATTGTCCAGTGAGGCAACTGTCCAGGTAGGGAAATGTCCAGATAGGGAATGGACCAGATAGGGGAATGTCCAGATATGGAATTGTCCAGATAGGGAATTGTTCAGTGAGGCAACTGTCCAGGTAGGGAAATGTCCAGATAGGGAACTGTCCAGATAGGGAATTGTCCAGTGAGGCAACTGTCCAGGTAGGGAAATGTCCAGATAGGGAACTTGCAGTTAGGGAAATGTCCA
This sequence comes from Somniosus microcephalus, assembly GCF_052327205.1. Lineage (NCBI taxonomy): Eukaryota > Metazoa > Chordata > Chondrichthyes > Squaliformes > Somniosidae > Somniosus > Somniosus microcephalus. The sequence goes on from NC_140997.1 coordinate 128,167,820, forward strand.
GATAGGTATCTGTCCAGATAGGGAGCTCTTCAGATAGGAAAATATCCAGTTAGGGGACTGTCCAGCTAGGCGACTGTCCAGATAGGGAAATGTCCAGATAGGGAAACGTTCATACAGGGAACTGTCCAGATAGGCGACTGTCCAGATAGGGAAATGTCCAGATAGGGAACTGTCCAGATAGGCGACTATCCAGATAGGGAAATTTCCAGATAGGGAAAGGTCCAGAAATGGAAATGTCCAGGTAGGGTACTTCCAGTTATGGAATTATCCAGAGAGGGTACTGTCCATATAGGGAATTTTCCAGATAGGGAAATGTCCAGAAATGGAAATGTCCAGATAGGGAATTCCAGTTATGGAATTGTCCAGAGAGGGGACTGTCCAGATAGGGTAATATCCAGAAATGGAAATGTCCAGATAGGGAAATGTCCAGATAGGGAAATGTCCAGATATGGGACTGTCCAGATAGGGAAATGTCCAGATAAGGAACTGTCCAGATAGGCGACTGTCCAGATAGGGAAATGTCCAGATAGGGAAATGTCCAGAAATGGAAATGTCCAGGTAGGGAACTTCCAGTTATGGAATTGTGCAGAGAGGGGACTGTCCAGATAGGGAACTTCCAGTTAGGGAAATGTCCAGATAGGGAAATGTCCAGATAGGGAACTGTCGAGATAGGGAAATATCCAGAAAGGTGGTTGTTCAGAGAGGGAACTGTTCAATTAGGCAACTGTCCAGTTAAGGAAATGTCCAGTTAGGGAAATGTCCAGATAGGGAAATGTCCAGTTAGGGAAATGTCCAGATAGGGAAATGTCCAGATAGTGAAATGTCCAGAGATGGAACTGTTCAGATAGGGAAATGTGCGGATAGATAAATGTCCAGATAGGTAACTGTCCAGACAGGGAACTGTTCAGGTCGGGAAATGTCCAGATAGGGGACTGTCCAGATAGTGAAATGTCCAGATGGGGAACTGTCCAGATAGGGAGATGTCCAGATAGGGAAATGTCCAGATAGGGAACTGTCCAGATAGGGAACTGACTAGGTAGGGAACTAACCAAAGAAACTGACCAGATAGCGAACTGCCCAGAGAGGGAACTGCCCAGAGAGGGAACTGTCCAGATATGGGACTATAAATGTAGAGACATTTCCAGATAGGGAACTGTCCAGTTGGGAAATGTCCAGATTATAGAAATTCCAGCTCAGGCAGGGAAATGACAAGGTAGGGAATTCACCACAGAAACTGTCCAGATAGGGAACTGTCCAGATAGGGGACTGTTCAGATATGGACCTGTCCAGATCGGTGACTGTACAGATAGGGAAATGTCCATATAGTAAACTGTCCACATAGTGAATTGTCCTGATAGGGGACTGTTCAGATAGCGAACTGTCCAAATAGGGAAATGTCTAGAGAGGGAAATGTCCAGATATGGTGCTGTCCAGATAGGGAAATGTCCAGGTAGGGAAATGTCCAGATAAGGAAATGTCCAGGTAGGGAACTGTCCAGTTTGGGATCCAGTGGAGGGAGCTGTCCAGATAGGGAAATGTCCAAATAGGGAAATGTCCATGTAGGGAAGTTTCCAGTTCGGGAACTGGCAGAGGGAACTGTCTAGATAGGGATCTGTCCAGATAGGGGATGTCCAGGTAGGGATATGTCCAGATAGGGAACTGACCAGATACGGAACTGTCCAGATAGGGAACTGTCCATATACGGAATTGTCACAATCGGGAATTGTCAGAGAGGGAACTGTCCAGATAGGATAATATCCAGATCGTAAACTGTCCTGAAATGGAAATGTCCAGATAAGGAAACGTCCTGATAGGAAAATATCCAGATAGGGAACTGTCCAGATAGGGACAAGTCAAGATAGGGAACTGTCTAGTTAGGGAAATGAAAATTTAGGGAAATTTCCAGATAGGGAAATATCCAGATAGTGAAATGTCCACAGAGCTAGCTGTCCAGATAGGGAACTGACCAGATAGGGAAATGTCAAGATAGGGAAATGTCCAGATCAGGAAATGTCCAGATAGGGGACTGTCCAGCTAGGGAAAAGACCAGATGGGGAATTGTCCATAAAGGGAACTGTCCTGATAAGGGTCTGTCCAGATAGGGGACTGTTCAGGTAGAGAAATGTCCAGTTAGAGAAATGTCCAGTTATGGAAAGATTCAGGCAGGGACAGATCCTGTACGGGAACTGGCGGTGGGAACTTTCCAGATAGGGAATTGTCCAGAGAGGGAACTGTCCAGATTGAGAAATGTCCAGATAGGGAAACATCCTGATAGGGAACTGTCCAGAAAGGGAAATCTCCAATTAGGGAACTTCAATTAGGGAATTGTCCAGACAGGGAAATATCCAGATAGGGAAATGTCCAGACAGGGACAGATCCTGTTCGGGAATTGGTGGTGGGAACTCTCCAGATAGGGAATTGTCCAGAGAGGGAACTTTCCAGATAGGGAAATGTCCAGATAGGTAAATATCCTGATAGCGAACTGTCCAGAAAGGGAAATTTCCAGTTAGGGACCTTCCAGTTAGGGAATTGTCCAGATAGGGAATTGTCCAGTGAGGCAACGGTCCAGGTAGGGAAATGTCCAGATAAGAATGGACCAGATAGGGGAATGTCCAGATAGGGAATTGTCCAGTGATGCAACTGTACAGGTAGGGAAATGTCCAGGTAGGGAACTGTCCAGATAGGTAATTGTCCAGTGAGGCAACTGTCCAGGTAGGGAAATGTCCAGATAGGAACTTGCAGTTAGGGAAATGTCCAGATAGGTATCTGTCCAGATAGGAAAATATCCAGTTAGGGGACTGTCCAGCTAGGCGACTGCCCATATAGGGAAATGTCCAGATAGGGAAACGTCCAGAAAGGGAACTGTCCAGATAGGCGACTGTCCAGATAGGGAAATGTTCAGAAAGGGTAATGTCCAGATAGGGAACTGTCCAGATAGGCAAATGTCCAGATAGGGAAATGTCCAGATAGGGAAATGTCCAGAAATGGAAATGTCCAGGTAGGGAACTTCCAGTTATGGAATTATCCAGAGAGGGGACTGTCCAGATCGGGAATTTTCCAGATAGGGAAATGTCCAGATAGGGAAATGTCCAGAAATGGAAATTTTCGGATAGGGAACTTCCAGTTATCGAATTGTGCAGAGAGGGGCATGTCCAGATAGGGAAATGTCCAGATAGGGAACTGTCAAGATAGTTGACTGTCCAGATTGGGAACTGTCCAGATATTGTAAAATCCAGAAAGGGAAATGTCCAGATAGGGAAATGTCCAGATCGGGAATTCCAGTTATGGAATTGTACAGAGAGGGGACTGTCCAGTTGGGAACTGTCCGTATAGGGAATTGCCCAGAGAGGCAACTGTCCAGATAGGGTAATATCCAGAAATGGAAATGTCCAGATAGGGAAATGTCCAGATAGGGAAATGTCCAGATAGGGGACTGTACATTTAGGGAAATGTCCAGATAGGGTACTGTCCAGATAGGGGACTGTCCTGATAGGGAAATGTCCAGATAGGGAAATGTCCATAAATAAAAATGTCCCGGTAGGGAACTTCCAGTAATGGAATTATCCAGAGAAGGTACTGTCCAGATAGGGAAATGTCCAGATAGGGAAATGTCCAGAAATGGAAATGTCCAGATAGGGAACTTCCAGTTATGGAATTGTGCAGAGAGGGGACTGTCCAGATAGGGAACTTCCAATTAGGGAAATGTCCAGATAGGGAAATGTCCAGATAGGGAACTGTCGAGATAGGGAAATATCCAGATAGGTGTTTGTCCAGAGAGGGAAATGTCCAGATAGGGAACTGTCCAGATAGGGAACTGTCCAGATAGGCAACTGTCCAGTTAAGGAAATGTCCAGTTAGGGAAATGTCCAGATAGGGAAATGTCCAGTTAGGGAAATGTCCAGATAGTGAAATGTCCAGATAGGGAACTGTTCAGGTAGGGAAATGTCCAGATAGGGGACTGTCCAGATAGTGAAATATCCAGATGGGGAACTGTCCAGATAGGGAGATGTCCAGATAGGGTAATGTCCAGATAGGGAACTGTCCAGATCGGGAACTGACTTGGTAGGGAACTAACCAAGGAAACTGACCAGATAGTGAACTGCCCAGAGAGGGAACTGCCCTCAGAGGGAACTGTCCAGATTTGGGACTATAAAGGTAGAGACATTTCCAGATAGGGAACTGTCCAGTTGGGAAATGTCCAGATTATAGAAAGTCCAGATCAGGCAGGGAAATGACAAGGTAGGGAATTGACCACAGAAACTGCCCAGATAGGGAACTGTCCAGATAGGGGACTGTCCAGATAGGTGACTGTACAGATAGGGAAATGTCCAGAGAGTAAAATGTCCACATAGTGAATTGTTCCAAATAGGGAAATGTCTAGATAGGGAAATGTCCATATAGGGTGCTGTCCAGATAGGGAAATGTCCAGGTAGGGAAATGTCCAGATAAGGAAATGTCCAGGTAGGGAACTGTCCAGTTTGGGATCCAGTGGAGGGAGCTGTCCAGGTAGGGAAATGTCCAAATAGGGAAATGTTCAGGTAGGGACGTGTCCAGTTCGGGAACTGGCAGAGGGAACTGTCTAGATAGGGAACTGTCCAGATAGGGGATGTCTAGGTATGGAAATGTCCAGATAGGGAACTGACCAGATAAGGAACTGTCCAGATATGGAACTGTCCAGATATGGAATTGTCACAATCGGGAATTGTCAGAGAGGGAAATGTCCGGATAGGAAGATGTCCAGATAGTAAATTGTCCTGAAATGGAAATGTCCAGATAAGGAAAAGTCCTGTTCGGAAAATATCCAGATAGGGAACTGTCCAGATAGGGACAAGTCAAGATAGGGAACTGCCCAGATAGGGCATGGTCCAGAGAGGGAACTGTCCAGATAGTGAACTGTCCAGATAGGGAATTGTCCAGGTAGTGAATCATCCAGGTAGGGAAATGTCCAGATAGGGAAATGTCCAGATAGGGGACTGTCCAGATAGGGAAATGTCCAGATATGGAACTGTTTAGTTAGGGAAATGAAAATTTAGGGAAATGTCCAGATTGGTAAATATCCAGATAGTGAAATGTCCATAGTGGATACTCTCCAGATAGGGAACTGACCAGATAGGGAAATGTCCAGATAGGGAAATGTCCAGATAGGGAACTGTCCAGATCGGGATATGTCCAGATAGGGGACTGTCCAGATAGGGATAACTCCAGATAGGGAACTGTCCAGATCGGGAAATGTCCAGATAGGGGACTGTCCAGATAGAGAAAAGTCCAGCTGGGGAATTGTCCAGAAAGTGAACTGTCCTGATAAGGGTCTGTCCAGATAGGAGACTGTTCAGATAGAGAAATGTCCAGTTAGAGAAATGTCCAGTTAGGGAAAGATCCAGGCAGGGACAGATCCTGTTCAGGAACTGGCGGTGGGAACTTTCCAGATAGGGAATTGTCCAGAGATTAACTGTCCAGATAGAGAAATGTCCAGATAGGGAAACATCCTGATAGAGAACTGTCCAGAAAGGGAAATCTCCAATTAGGGAACTTCAATTAGGGAATTGTTCAGACAGGGAACTATCCAGATAGGGAAATGTCCAGACAGGGACAGATCCTGTTCGGGAATTGGTGGTGGGAACTGTCCAGATAGGGAATTGTCCAGAGAGGGAACTTTCAAGATAGGGAAATGTCCAAGTAGGTAAATATCCTGATAACGAACTGCCAAAAAAGGGAAATCTCCAGTTAGGGACCTTCCAGTTAGGGATTTGTCCAGATAGGGAATTGTCCAGTGAGGCAACTGTCCAGGTAGGGAAATGTCCCGATAGGGAATTGTCCAGATAGGGAAATGTCCGGATAGGGAATTGTCCAGTGAGGCAAGTGTACAGGTAGCGAAATGTCCAGATAGGGAACTGTCCAGATAGAGAAAAGTCCCGATGGGGAATTGTCCAGAAAGGGAGCTGTCCTGATAAGGTTCTGCCCAGATAGGGGACTGTTCAGATAGAGAAATGTCCAGTTAGAGAAATGTCCAGTTAGGGAAAGATCCAGGCAGGGACAGATCCTGTTCAGGAACTGGCGGTGGGAACTTTCCAGATAGGGAATTGTCCAGAGATTAACTGTCCAAATAGAGAAATGTCCAGATAGGGAAACATCCTGATAGAGAACTGTCCAGAAAGGGAAATCTCCAATTAGGGAACTTCAATTAGGGAATTGTTCAGACAGGGAACTATCCAGATAGGGAAATGTCCAGACAGGGACAGATCCTGTTCGGGAATTGGTGGTGGGAACTGTCCAGATAGGGAATTGTCCAGAGAGGGAACTTTCAAGATAGGGAAATGTCCAGGTAGGTAAATATCCTGATAATGAACTGTCCAGAAAGGGAAATTTCCAGTTAGGGACCTTCCAGTGAGGGATTTGTCCAGATAGGGAATTGTCCAGTGAGGCAACTGTCCAGGTTGGGAAATGTCCAGATAGGGAACTGTCCAGATAGGGAATTGTCCATTGAGGCAACTGTCCAGGTAGGGAAATGTCCAGATAGGGAACTGTCCAGATAGGGAATTGTCCAGATAGGTGACTGTCCAGATAGGGAAATGCCCAGACAGGGAACTGTCCAGATAGGTGACTGGCCAGATAGGGAAATGTCCAGATAGGGAAATGTCCAGAAATGGAAATGTCCAGGTAGGGAACATCCAGTTATGGAATTATCCAGAGAGGGGACTGTCCAGATAGCGAATTTTCCAGAAAGGGAAATGTCCAGATAGGGAAATGTCCAGAAATGGAAATGTCCAGATAGGGAACTTCCAGTTATGGAATTGTGCAGAGAGGGGACTGTCCAGATAGGGAAATGTCCAGATAGGGAACTGTGCAGATAGGGGCTGTCCAGATTGGGAACTGTCCAGATAATGTAATATCCAGGAAGAGAAATGTCCAGATAGAGAATTCCAGTAATGGAATTGTCCAGAGAGGGGACTGTCCAGATAGGGTAATATCCAGAAAGGGAAATGTCCAGATAGGGAAATGTCCAGATAGGGATCTATCCAGATAGGGGACTGTCCAGAGAGGGAAATGTCCAGTTAGGGGACAGTCCAGATAGGGGACTTTACAGATAGGGAAATGTCCAGATAGGGAACTGTCCAGATAGGCGACTGTCCAGATAGGGAAATGTCCAGATAGGGAAAGGTCCAGAAATACAAATGTCCAGGGAGGGAACTTCCAGTTATGGAATTATCCAGAGAGGGTACTGTCCAGATAGGGAATTTTCCAGATCGGGAAATGTCCAGATAGGGAAATGTCCAGAAATGGAAATGTCCAGATCGGGAACTTGCGGTTATGGAGTTGCGCAGAGAGTGGACTGTCCAGATAGGGAACTTCCAGTTAGGGAAATGTCCAGATAAGGAAATGTCCAGATATGGAATTGTCACAATCGGGAATTGTCAGAGAGGGAAATGTCCAGATAGGAAGATGTCCAGATAGTAAACTGTCCTGAAATGGAAATGTCCAGATAATGAAACGTCCTGATAGGAAAATATCCAGATAGGGAACTGTCCAGATAGGAACAAGTCAAGATAGGGAACTGCCCAGATAGGGCATGGTCCAGAGAGGGAACTGTCCAGATAGTGAACTGTCCAGATAGGGAATTGTCCAGGTAGTGAATCATCCAGGTAGGGAAATGTCCAGATGGGGAAATGTCCAGATAGGGGACGGTCCAGATAGGGAAATGTCCAGATATGGAACTGTCTAGTTAGGGAAATGAAAATTTAGGGAAATGTCCAGATAGGTAAATATCCAGATAGTGAAATGTCCACAGTGGATACTGTCCAGATAGGGAACTGACCAGATAGGGAGATGTCCAGATAGGGAAATGTCCAGATAGGGAACTGTCCAGATCGGGAAATGTCCAGATAGGGGACTGTCCAGATAGGGATAACTCCAGATAGGGAACTGTCCAGATCGGGAAATGTCCAGATAGGGGACTGTCCAGATCGAGAAAAGTCCAGATGGGGAATTGTCCAGAAAGGGAACTGTCCTGATAAGGGTCTGTCCAGATAGGGGACTGTTCAGATAGAGAAATGTCCAGTTAGGGAAAGATCCAGGCAGGGACAGATCCTGTTCGGGAACTGGCAGTGGGAACTTTCCAGATTGGGAATTGTCCAGAGATGAACTGTCCAGATAGAGAAATGTCCAGATATGGAAACATCCTGATAGAGAACTGTCCAGAAAGGGAAATCTCCAATTAGGGAACTTCAATTAGGGAATTGTTCAGACAGGGAACTATCCAGATAGGGAAATGTCCAGACAGGGACAGATCCTGTTCGGGAATTGGGGGTGGGAACTGTCCAGATAGGGAATTGTCCAGCGAGGGAACTTTCAAGATAGGGAAATGTCCAGGTAGGTAAATATCCTGATAACGAACTGTCCAGAAAGGGAAATTTCCAGTTAGGGACCTTCCAGTTAGGGATTTGTCCAGATAGGGAATTGTCCAGTGAGGCAACTGTCCAGGTAGGGAAATGTCCAGATAGGGAATGGTCCAGATAGGGAAATGTCCAGATAGGGAATTGTCCAGTGAGGCAACTGTACAGGTAGGGAAATGTCCAGATAGGGAACTGTCCAGATAGAGAAAAGTCCAGATGGGGAATTGTCCAGAAAGGGAGCTGTCCTGGTAAGGGTCTGCCCAGATAGGGGACTGTTCAGATAGAGAAATGTCCAGTTAGAGAAATGTCCAGTTAGGGAAAGATCCAGGCAGGGACAGATCCTGTTCGGGATCTGGCGGTGGGAACTTTCCAGATAGGGAATTGTCCAGAGATGAACTGTCCAGATAGAGAAATGTCCAGATAGGGAAACATCCTGATAGAGAACTGTCCAGAAAGGGAAATCTCCAATTAGGGAACTTCAATTAGGGAATTGTTCAGACAGAGAACTGTCCAGATAGGGAAATGTCCAGACAGGGACAGATCCTGTTCGGGAATTGGTGGTGGGAACTGTCCAGATAGGGAATTGTCCAGGGAGGGAGCTTTCAAGATCGGGAAATGTCCAGGTCGGTAAATATCCTGATAACGAATTGTCCAGAAAGGGAAATTTCCAGTTAGGGACCTTCCAGTTAGGGATTTGTCCAGATAGGGAATTGTCCAGTGAGGCAACTGTCCAGGTAGGGAAATGTCCAGATAGGGAACTGTCCAGATAGGGAATTGTCCAGTGAGGCAACTGTCCAGGTAGGGAAATGTCCAGATAGGGAACTGTCCAGATAGGGAATTGTCCAGTTAGGTGACTGTCCTGATAGGGAAAGGTCCAGACAGGGAACTGTCCAGAAATGGAAATGTCCAGGTAGGGAACTTCCAGTTATCGAATTATCCAGAGAGGGGACTGTCCAGATAGTGAATTTTCCAGAAAGGGAAATGTCCAGATAGGGAAATGTCCAGAAATGGAAATGTCCAGATAGGGAATTTCCAGTTATGGAATTGTGCAGAGAGGGGACTGTCCAGATAGGGAAATGTCCAGATAGGGAACTGTGCAGATAGGGGCTGTCCAGATTGGGAACTGTCCAGATAATGTAATATCCAGAAAGAGAAATGTCCAGAAAGAGAATTCCAGTAATGGAATTGTCCAGAGAGGGGACTGTCCAGATAGGGTAATATCCAGAAAGGGAAATGTCCAGATAGGGAAATGTCCAGATAGGGATCTATCCAGATAGGGGACTGTCCAGAGAGGGAAATGTCCAGATAGGAGACTGTCCAGATAGGGGACTGTACAGAGAGGTAAATGTCCAGATAGGGAACTGTCCTGATAGGCGACTGTCCAGATAGGGAAATGTCCAGATAGGGAAAGGTCCAGAAATACAAATGTCCAGGGAGGGAACTTCCAGTTATGGAATTATCCAGAGAGGGTACTGTCCAGATAGGGAATTTTCCAGATCGGGAAATGTCCTGATAGGGAAATGTCCAGAAATGTAAATGTCCAGATAGGGAACTTCCAGTTATGGAATTGTGCAGAGAGTGGACTGTCCAGATAGGGAACTTCCAGTTAGGGAAATGTCCAGATAAGGAAATGTCCAGATAGGGAACTGTCGAGATGGGGAAATATCCAGATAAGTGTTTGTCCAGAGAGGGAAATGTCCAGATAGGGAAATGTCCAGAAATGGAAATGTCCAGATAGGGAACTTCCAGTTATGGAATTGTGCAGAGAGTGGACTGTCCAGATAGGGAACTTCCAGTTAGGGAAATGTCCAGATAAGGAAATGTCCAGATAGGGAACTGTCGAGATGGGGAAATATCCAGATAAGTGTTTGTCCAGAGAGGGAAATGTCCAGATAGGTAACTGTCCAGATAGGGAATTGTCCAGAGAGTGAACAATCCAGATAGGGAACTCTCCAGATAGGCAACTACGAGTTAAGGAAATGTCCAGTTAGGGAAATGTCCAGATAGGGAAATGTCCAGATAGTGAAATGTCCAGAGAGGGAACTGTTCAGATAGGGAAATGTCCGGATAGATAAATGTCCAGATCGGTAACTGTCCAGATAGGGAACTGTTCAGGTAGGGAAATGTCCAGATAGGGGACTGTCCAGATAGGGAAATGTCCAGATAGGGGACTGTCCAGATAGGGAAATGTCCAGATAGGTAAATGTCCAGATAGGGAACTGTCCAGATAGTGAACTGCCCAGAGAGGGAACTGCCCAGAGAGGGATCTGTCCAGATATGGGACTATAAATGTAGAGACATTTCCAGATAGGGAACTGTCCGGTTGGGAAATGTCCAGATTATAGAAAGTCCAGCTCAGGCAAGGAAATGACAAGGTAGGGAATTGACCACAGAAACTGCCCAGATAGGGAACTGTCCAGATAGGGGCTGTCCAGATATGGACCTGTCCAGATAGTTGACTGTACAGATAGGGAAATGTCCAGATAGTAAAATGTCCACACAGTGAATTGTCCAGATAGGGGACTGTTCACATAGCGAACTGCCCAAATAGGGAAATGTCTGGATAGGGAAATGTCCATATAGGGTGCTGTCCAGATAGGGAAATGTCCAGGTAGGGAAATGTCCAGATAAGGAAATGTCCAGGTATGGAACTGTGCAGTTTGGGATCCAGTGGAGGCAGCTGTCCAGATAGGGAAATGTCCAAATAGGGAAATGTCCAGGTAGGGAAGTGTCCAGTTCGGGCACTGGCAGAGGGAAATGTCTAGATAGGGAACTGTCCAGATAGGGGATGTCCAGGTAGGGAAATGTCCAGATAGGGAACTGACCAGATACGGAACTGTCCAGATAGGGAACTGTCCAGATAGTAAACTGTCCTGAAATGGAAATGTCCAGATAGGGAACTGTCCAGATCGGGACAAGTCAAGATAGGGAACTGCCCAGATAGAGCATTGTCCAGAGAGGGAACTGTCCAGATAGTGAACTGTCCAGATAGGGATTTGTCCAGGTAGTGAATCATCCAGGTAGGGAAATGTCCAGATAGGGAAATGTCCAGATAGGGGACTGTCCAGATCGGGAAATGTCCAGATATGGAACTGTCTCATTAAGGAAATGAAAATTTAGGGATATGTACAAATAGGGAAATATCCAGATAGTGAAATGTCCAGAGAGGAAAATGTCCAGATAGGGAACTGACCAGATAGGGAAATGTCCAGATAGGGAAATGTCCAGATAGGGAACTGTCCAGATCGGGAAATGTCCAGATAGGGGATTGTCCAGATAGGGAAAAGTCCAGATAGGGAACTGTCCAGATCGGGAAATGTCCAGATAGGGGACTATCCAGATAGGGAACTGTCCAGTTAGGGAAATTTCCAGTTCGGGAAATATCCAGATAGGGAAATGTCCAGTTATGGAAATGTCCAGATAGGGAAATGCACAGATAGTGAAATGTCCAGATAGGGAACTGTTCAGATAGGGACATGTCCAGATAGATAAATGTCCAGATAGGTAACTGTCATAATCGGGAATTGTTCAGGTAGGGAAATGTCCAGATAGGGGACTGTCCAGATAGTGAAATGTCCAGATGGGGAACTGTCCAGATAGGGAGATGTCCAGATAGGGAAATGTCCAGATAGGGAACTGTCCAGATGGGGAACTGTCCAGATAAGGAGTTGTCCAGATAGGGAAATGTCCGGTTATGGAAATGTCCAGATAGGGAAATGTCCAGTTATGGAAATGTCCAGATAGGGAACTGTTCAGGTAGGGAAATGTCCAGGTAGGGGACTGTCCAGATAATTAAATGTCCAGATGGGGAACTGTCCAGATAGGGAGATGTCCAGATAGGGAAATGTCCAGATAGGGAACTGTCCAGATGGGGAACTGTCCAGATAAGGAGTTGTCCAGATAGGGAAATGCCCGGTTATGGAAATGTCCAGATAGGGAAATGTCCAGTTATGGAAATGTCCAGATAGGGAAATGTCCAGATAGTGAAATGTCCAGATAGGGAGCTGTTCAGATAGGGAAATGTCCAGATAGATAAATGTCCAGATAGGTAACTGTCCAGATAGGGAACTGTCCAGGTAGGGAAATGTCCAGATAGGGAACTGTCCAGATAGGGAATTGTCCAATGAGTCAACTGTCCAGGTAGGGAAATGTCCAGATAGGGATTTGTCCACATAGGGAACTGTTCAGTTAGGGAAATGTCCAGATAGGGGACTGTCCAGAGGGTGAAATGTCCAGGTGGGGAACTGTCCAGATAGGGAGGGGTCCAGATAGTGAAATGACCAGATAGGGAACTGTCCAGATAGGGAACTGACTAGGTAGGGAACTAACCAAATAAACTGACCAGATAGCGAACTGCCCAGAGAGGGAACTGCCCAGAGAGGGAACTGTCCAGATATGGGACTATAAAGGTAGAGACATTTCCAAATAGGGAACTGTCCAGTTGGGAAATGTCCAGATTATAGAAAGTCCAGCTGAGGCAGGGAAATGACAAGGTAGGGAAATGAGCACAGAAACTGCCAGATAGGGAACTGTCCAGATAGGGGACTGTCCAGATATGGACCTGTCCAGATAGTAAAATGTCCACACAGTGAATTGTCCAGATAGGGGACTGTTCAGATAGCGAACTGTCCAAATAGGGAAATGTCTAGATAGGGAAATGTCCGGATAGGGTGCTTTCCAGATAGGGAAATGTCCAGGTAGGGAAATGTCCAGATAATGAAATGTCCAGGTAGGGAACTGTCCAGTTTGGGATCCAGTGGAGGGAGCTGTCCAGATAGGGAAATGTCCAAATAGGGAAATGTCCAGGTAGGGAAGTGTCCAGTTCGGGAACTGGCAGAGGGAACTGTCCAGATAGGGAACTGTCCAGATAGGGGATGTCCAGGTAGGGAAATGTCCAGATAGGGAACTGACCAGATACAGAACTGTCCAGGTAGGGAACTGTCCAGATATGGAATTGTCACGATTGGGAATTGTCAGAGAGGGAACTATCCAGGTAGGAAAATGTCCAGATTGTAAACTGTCCTCAAATGGAAATGTCCAGATAGGGAACTGTCCAGATAGGGACAAGTCAAGATAGGGAACTGCCCAGATAGGGCATTGACCAGAGAGGGAACTGTCCATTTAGTGAACTGTCCAGATAGGGAATTTTCCAGGTAGTGAATCATCCAGGTAGGGAAATGTCCAGATAGGGAAATGTCCAGATAGGGGACAGTCCAGATCGGGAAATGTCCAGATATGGAACTGTCTCGTTAGGGAAATGAAAATTTAGGGAAATGCACAGATAGGGAAATATCCTAATAGTGAAATGTCCAGAGAGGAAACTTTCGAGATAGGGAACTGACCAGATAGTGTAATGTCCAGATAGAGAAATGTCCAGATAGAGAACTGTCCAGATCGGGAAATGTCCAGATAGGGGACTGTCCAGATAGGGAAAAGTCCAGATAGGGAACTGTCCAGATCAGGAAATGTCCAGGTAGGGGACTGTCCAGATAGAGAAATGTCCAGATGGGGAATTGTCCAGAAAGGGAACTGTCCTGATAAGGGTCTGTCCAGATAGGGGACTGTTCAGATAGAGAAATGTCCAGTTAGAGAAATGTCCAGTTAAGGAAAGATCCAGGCAGGGACAGATCCTGTTTGGGAACTGGCAGTGGGAACATTCCAGATAGGGAATTGTCCAGAGAGGGAACTGTCCAGATAGAGAAATGTCCAGATAGTGAAATATCAGGATAGAGAACTGTCCAGAAAGGGAAATCTCCAATTAGGGAACTTCAATTCGGGAATTGTCCAGACAGGGAACTATCCAGATAGGGAAATGTCCAGACGGGGGCAGATCCTGTTCAGGAATTGGTAGTGGGAACTGTCCAGATAGGGAATTGTCCAGAGAGGGAACTTTTCAGAAAGGGAAATTTCCAGATAGGTAAATATCCTGATAGCGAACTGTCCAGAGAGGGAAATTTCCAGTTAGGGACCTTCCAGTTTGGGAATTGTCCAGATAGGGAATTCTCCAGTGAGGCAACTGTCCAGATAGGGAAATGTCCAGTTATGGGAATGGTCCAGATAGGGGAATGTCCAGATAGGGAACTGTCCAGTGAGGCAATTGTCCAGGCAGGGAAATGTCCAGATAGGGATCTGTCCAGATAGGGAACTGTCCAGATAGGATAATTTCCAGTTAGGGGACTGTCCAGATAGGCGACTGTCCAGATATGGAAATGTCCAGATAGGGAAATGTTCAGATAGGGAACTGTCCAGATAGGCGACTGTCCAGATAGGGAAATGTCCAGATAGGGAAATGTTCGGATAGGGCACTCTCCAGTTAGGCGACTGTCCAGATAGGGAAATGTCCAGATAGGGAAATGTCCAGAAATGGAAATGTCCAGGTAGGGAACTTCCAGTTATGGAATTATCCAGAGAGGGGACTGTCCAGATGGGGAATTTTCCATATAGGGAAATGTCCAGATAGCGAAATGTCCAGAAATGGAAATGACAAATAGGGAACTTGCAGTTATGGAATTGTGCAGGAGGGGACTGTCCAGATAGGGAAATGTCCAGATAGGGAACTGTCCAGATTGGGAACTGTCCAGATCAGGAAATATCCAGATAGGTGTTTGTCCAGAGAGGGAAATATCCAGATAGGTAACTGTCCAGATAGGGAACTGTCCAGTTAGGGAAATTTCCAGTTCGGGAAATGTCCAGATAGGGAAATGTCCAGTTATGGAAATATCCAGATAGGGAAATGTCCAGATAGTGAAATGTCCAGATAGGGAACTGTTCAGATAGGGAAATATCCAGATAGATAAATGTCCAGATAGGTAACTGTCCAGATAGGGAGATGTCCAGATAGGGAAATGTCCAGATAGGGAACTGTCCAGATAGGGAACTGACTATGTAGGGAACTAACCAAAGAAACTGACCTGAAAGCAAACTGCCCAGAGAGGGAACTTCCCAGAGAGGGAAGTGTCCAGATATGGGACTATAAAGGTAGAGAAATTTCCAGATAGGGAACTGTCCAGTTCTGAAATGTCCAAATTATAGAAAGTCCAGCTCAGGCAGGGAAATGACAAGGTAGGGAATTGACCACAGAAAATGTCCATAAATAGGGCACTGTGCAGATAGGGGATTGTCCAGAGATGGACCTGTCCAGATAGGTGATTGTACAGATGGGAAATATCCAGATAGTAAAATGTCCAGATAGTGAAATGTCCATATAGGGTGCTGTCCAGATAGGGAATTGTCCAGGTAGGGAAATGTCTAGATAAGGAAATGTCCAGGTAGGGAACTGTTCAGTTCAGGATCCGGTGGAGGGAGCTGTCCAGATGGGGAAATGTCCAAATAGGGAAATATCCAGGTCGGGTAGTGTCCAGTTCGGGAACTGGCAGAGGGAACTGTCCAGATAGGGAACAGTCCAGATGGGGGATGTCCAAGTAGGGAATGTCCAGATAGGGAACTGACCAGACACAGAACTGTCCAGATAGGGTACTGTTCAGATATGGAATTGACACGATCGGGAATTGTCAGAGAGGGAACTGTCCAGATAGGAAGATGTCCAAATAGTAAACTGTCCTGAAATGGAAATGTCCAGATAAGGAAACGTCCTGATAGGAAAATATCCAGATAGGGAACTGTCCAGATAGGGACAAGTCAAGATAGGGAACTGCCCAGATAGGGCATTGTCCAGAAAGGGCACTGTCCAGAGAGTGAACTGTCCAGATAGGGAATTGTCCAGAGAGGGAACTGTCCAGATAGGGAATTGTCCAGAAAGGGAACCATCCAGGTAGGGAAATGTCCAGATAGGGAACGGACCAGATAGGGAAATGTCCAGATAGGGAAATGTCCAGATAGGGAACTGACCAGATCGGGCAATGTCCAGATAAGGGACTGTCCAGATAGGGAAATGTCCAGATAGTGAAATGTCCAGAGAGGGAATTGTCCAGATAGGGAACTGACCAGATAGGGAAATGTCCAGATAGGATAATATCCAGATAGGGAACTGTCCAGATTGGGAAATGTCCAGATAGGGGACTGTCCTGATAGAGAAATGCCCAGTTAGGGAAATGTCCAGTTAGGGAAAGGTCCAGGAGGGACAGATCCTGTTCAGGAACTGGCGGTGGGAACTTTCCAGATAGGGAATTGTCCAGAGAGGGAACTGTCCCGATAGAGAAATGTCCAGATAGGGAAACATCCTGATAGGGAACTGTCCAGAACGGGAAAACTCCAATTAGGGAACTTCAATTAGGGAATTGTCCAGACAGGGAACTTCAATTGGGGAATTGGCCAGATAGGGAACTGTCCAGATAGGGAATTGTCCAGAGAGGGAACGGTCCAGATAGGGGAATGTCCAGATAGGGAATTGTCCAGTGAGGCAACTATCCAGGTAGGGAAATGTCCAGAGAGGGAACTGTCCAGCTAGGGAACTGAGGAGAGAGGGAAATATCCAGATCGGTAAATGTCCAGATAGGGAACTGTGCAGTTAGGGAAATGTCCAGATAGGTAAATGTCCAGATAGGAAACTGTCCAGATAGGGAAATGTCCAGATGGGTCACTGTCCAGATAGGGAAATGTCAATATAGTGAAATGTCCAGATAGGGAAATAACCAGATAGGGAACTGGCCAGATAGGGAACTGAATGACGAAACTGTCTAGATAGGGAAAAGTACACATATGGGGACTTTCCAGATAGGGAACTGTCCAGATAGGGAACTGGCCGGGTAGGCAACTGACCAGCTAAGGAAATGACCGACAAAACTGTCCAGTAGGGAAATATCCAGATAAGGAACTTCCATATAGGGAACTGATCAGATGGGGAGCTGTCCAGACAGCGAAAAGTCCAGATAGGGAAATGTCCAGGTAGCTAAATGTGCAGGTAGGGAAACGTCAAGTTAGGGAAATGTCCAGGTAGGGAATGTCCAGGTAGGGATCTGGCAGAAAGAACTGTCCAGATAGGGAAATGTCCAGGTAGGGAAATGTCCAGTTGGGAAATGTCCAGAAATGGAAATGTCCAGACAGGGAATTCCAGTTATGGAATTGTCCAGAGAGGGGACTGTCCAGATAGGGAACTGTCCTTATACGGAATTGCCCAGAGAGGCAACTGTCCAGATTGGGTAATATCCAGAAAGGGAAATGTCCAGATAGGGAAATGTCCAGATAGGGGACTGTCCAGATAGGGGACTGTCCAGATAGGGAAATGTCCAGATAGGGGACTGTCCAGATAGGGAACTGTCCAGATAGGGAAATATCCAGATAGGGGACTGTCCAGATAGGGGACTGTCCAGATAGGGAAATATCCAGATCGGGAACTGTCCAGATAGGTGACTGTCCAGATAGGGAAATGTCCAGATAGGGAAATGTCCAGAAATGGAAATGTCCAGGTAGGGAACTTCCAGTTATGGAATTGTGCAGAGAGGTGACTGTCCAGATAGGGAACTTCCAGTTAGGGAAATATCCAGATAGGGAAATGTCCAGATGGGGAACTGTCGAGATAGGGAAATATCCAGATAGGTGTTTGTCCAGAGAGGGAAATGCCCAGATAGGTAAATGTCCAGATAGGGAATTGTCCAGAAAGTGAACAGTCCAGATAGGGAACTGTCCAGATAGGCAACTGTCCAGTTAAGGAAATGTTCAGTTAGGGAAATGTCCAGTTAGGGAAATGTCCAGATGGGGAAATGTCCAGATAGTGAAATGTCCAGAGAGGAAACTGTTCAGATAGGGAAATGTCCGGATACATAACTGTCCAGATAGGTAACTGTCCAGATAGGGAACTGTTCAGGTAGGGAAATGTCCAGATAGGGTGCTGTCCAGATAGTGAAATGTCCCAGTAGGGAAATGTCCAGATAAGGAAATGTCCAGGTTGGGAACTGTCCAGTTTGCGATCCAGTGTAGGGAGCTGTCCAGATAGGGAAATGTCCAGATAGGGAAATGTCCAGATAGTGAAAAGTCCCAGGAGGGAACTCTCCTGATAGGGAACTGTCCAGGTGGATAAATGTCCAGATAGGGAACTGTCCAGATAGGGAAATGTCCAGATAGAGGACTGTCCAGATAGGGAAATGTCCAGATGGGGAACTGTCCAGGTAGGGATTTGTCCAGTTAGGGAAATGCCCAGAAAGGGAACTGACCAGATATGGAACTGACCAGATAGGGAACTGACTGATGCAACTGCCCAGATAGGGAATTGTCCAGGTAGAGGACTGTCCAGATAATGAACTGACCAGATCGGGAACTGACCAGGTAGGGAACTGACCAGGTAGGGAACTGTCCAGAAATGAACTGTCCAGATAGGGGACCATCCAGATAGGGAACTGTCCAGATATGGGACATTTCAGGTAGATAAATGTCCAGATAGAGAACTGTCCAGTTCGGGAAATGTCCAGATAGGGAAATGTCCAGATATGGAATTGTCCAGAGAGGGAACTGTCTAAATAGAGAAATGTCCAGATAGGGAACTGGCCAGATAGGGAACTATCCAGTTAGGGAAATGTCCAGTTAGGGAAATGTCCAGATAGGGAAATGTCCATTTAGAGAAATGTCCAGTTAGGGAAATGTCCAGATAGTGAAAAGTCCCAAGAGGGAACTCTCCTGATATGGAACTGTCCAGGTGGATAAATGTCCAGATAGGGAACTGTCCAGATAGGGAAATGTCCAGATAGAGGACTGTCCAGATAGGGAAATGTCCAGATGGGGAACTGTCCAGGTAGGGATTTGTCCAGATAGGGAAATACCCAGATAGGGAGCTGACGAGATATGGAACTGACCAGATAGGGAACTGACTGATGAAACTGTCCAGATAGGGAATTGTCCAGGTAGAGGACTGTCCACATAATGAACTGTCCAGATAGGGAACTGACCAGGTAGGGAATTGACCAGATAGGGAACTGTCCAGATAGTGAACTGTCCAGATAGGGGACCGTCCAGATATGGGACATTTCAGGTAGAGAAGTGTACAGATAGAGAACTGTCCAGTTAGGGAAATGTCCAGAGAGTAAAATGTCCAGATAGGGAACTGTCCATACAGGGAAATGTCCGGGTAGGGAAATGTCCAGGTAGGGAAATGTTCAGATAGGGAACTGTCCATATAGGGAAACATTCAGTTTTGGAAATGTACAGATATGGGACATTTCAGGTAGAGAAATGTCCAGATAGAGAACTGTCCAATTAGGGAAATGTCCAGATAATAAAATGTCCAGATAGGGAACTGACCAGGTAGGGAACTGACCAGGTAGGTAACTGACCGAAATAACTGTCCAGATAGTGAACTGTCCAGATAGGGGACCGTCCAGATAGGGAACTGTCCAGATATGGGACATTTCAGGTAGAGAAATGTCCAGATAGGGAACTGTCCAGATAGGCAACTGTCCAGTTAAGGAAATATTCAGTTAGGGAAATGTCCAGATAGGGAAATGTCCAGTTAGGGAAATGTCCAGATAGGGAAATGTCCAGATAGTGAAATGTCCAGAGAGGAAACTGTTCAGATAGGGAAATGTCCGGATAGATAAATGTCCAGATAGGTAACTGTCCAGATAGGGAACTGTTCAGGTAGGGAAATGTCCAGATAGGGTGCTGTCCAGATAGTGAAATGTCCCGGTAGGGAAATGTCCAGATAAGGAAATGTCCAGATAGTGAAATGTCCAGAGAGGAAACTGTTCAGATAGGGAAATGTCCGGATAGATAAATGTCCAGATAAGTAACTGTCCAGATAGGGAACTGTTCAGGTAGGGAAATGTCCAGATAGGGTGCTGTGCAGATAGTGAAATGTCCCGGTAGGGAAATGTCCAGATAAGGAAATGTCCAGGTTGGGAACTGTCCAGTTTGCGATCCAGTGTAGGGAGCTGCCCAGATAGGGAAATGTCCAGATAGGGAAATGTCCAGATCACGAAAAGTCCCAGGAGGGAACTCTCCTGATAGGGAACTGTCCAGGTGGATAAATATCCAGATAGGGAACTGTCCAGATAGGGAAATGTCCAGATAGAGGACTGTCCAGATAGGGAAATGTCCAGATGGGGAACTGTCCAGGTAGGGATTTGTCCAGATAGGGAAATGCCCAGATAGGGAACTCACCAGATATGGAAATGACCAGATAGGGAACTGACTGATGCAACTGCCCAGATAGGGAATTGTCCAGGTAGAGGACTGTCCAGATAATGAACTGACCAGATCGGGAACTGACCAGGTAGGGAACTGACCAGGTAGGGAACTGTCCAGAAAGTGAACTGTCCAGATAGGGGACCATGCAGATAGGGAACTGTCCAGATATGCAACATTTCAGGTAGATAAATGCCCAGATAGAGAACTGTCCAGTTCGGGAAATGTCCAGATAGGGAAATGTCCAGATAGGGAATTGTCCAGAGAGGGAACTGTCTAAATAGGGAAATATCCAGATAGGGAACTGGCCAGATAGGGAACTATCCAGTTAGGGAATTGTCCAGTTAGGGAAATGTCCAGATAGGGAAATGTCCATTTAGGGAAATGTCCAGTTAGGGAAATGTCCAGATAGTGAAAAGTCCCAAGAGGGAACTCTCCTGATATGGAACTGTCCAGGTGGATAAATGTCCAGATCGGGAACTGTCCAGATCGGGAAATGTCCAGATAGAGGACTGTCCAGATAGGGAAATGTCCAGATGGGGAACTGTCCAGGTAGGGATTTGTCCAGATAGGGAAATACACAGATAGGGAGCTGACCAGATATGGAACTGACCAGATAGGGAACTGACTGATGAAACTGTCCAAATCGGGAATTGTCCAGGTAGAGGACTGTCCAGATAATGAACTGTCCAGATAGGGAACTGACCAGGTAGGGAACTGACCAGGTAGGGAACTGTCCAGATAGTGAACTGTCCAGATAGGGGACCGTCCAGATAGGGAACTGTCCAGCTATGGGACATTTCAGGTTGAGAAATGTCCAGATAGAGAACTGTCCAGTTAGGGAAATGTCCAGATAATAAAATGTCCAGATAGGGAACTGACCAGGTAGGGAACTGACCAGGTAGGGAACTGACCGAAATAACTGTCCAGATAGTGAACTGTCCAGATAGGGGACCGTCCAGATAGGGAACTGTCCAGATATGGGACATTTCAGGTAGAGAAATGTCCAGATAGAGAACTGTCCAGTTAGGGAAATGTCCAGATAATAAAATGCCCAGATAGGGAACTGTCCATATATGGAAATTTCCAGGTAGTGAAATGTCCAGATAGGGAACTGTCCATATAGGGAAATGTTCAGGTAAGGAAATGTCCAGGCAGGGAAATGTCCAGCTAGTAAACTGTCCATTTTTGGATCTGGTGGAGGGAACTGTACAGATAGGCAAATATCTGGATAGGGAAATATCCATGTAGGGAAATGTCCAGGCAGGGAAATGTCCAGGTAGGGAAATGTCCAGATAGGGATCTTCCAGTTAGGGAAATGTCCAGAGTGGGAACTGTCCAGATAGGGAATTGCCAGATAGGGAACAGTCCAGTGAGGCAACTGTCCAGTTAGGGAAATGTCCAGATAGGGAACTGTACAGATAGGGAAATGTCCAGATAGGGAACTTAAGGTTAGTGAAATGACCTGATAGCGGACTGTCCAGATAGGGAACTGTCCAGATAGGGAAATATCTAGTTACGGGGCTGTAAGATAGGGAAATGTCCAGATAGGGAACTGTCCAGATAGGGAATTGTCCAGAGAGGGAACAGTCTAAATAGGGATCTGTCCAGATAGGGAACTGTCCAGTTCGGGAACATTCCAGATATGGGGCTATTCAGAAAGAGAAATGTCCAGATAGGGAAATGTCCAGATGGGGAACTGTCCAGGTAGGGAGCTGCCCAGATAGGGAATTGTCCAGAGAGGGAATTGTCCAGATAGGGAATTGTCCAGAGAGGGAATTGTCCAGATAGGGAATTGTCCAGATAGGGAACTCTCCATATAGGGTGCTTGCAGTTAGGGAAATGTCCAGGTAGGGAACTGTCCAGGTAGGGAAATGTCCAGGTGTGGAAATGTCCAGGGAGGGAAATGTCCAGGTAGGGAAATGTCCAGTTAGGGAAGTGTCCAGTTCGGAAACTGGCGGAGGGAACTGTCCAGATAGGGAATTGTCCAGGGAGGGAACTGCCCAGATAGGGAAATGTCCACAGAGGGAAATATCCAGATATGGAAATGTTCAGGTAGGGAACTGTCCAGATATGGAATTGTCCAGAGAGGGAAGTGTCCAGATAGGGAAATGTCCAGATAGGGAAATGTCCAGATATGGAATTGTTCAGCTAGGGAACTGTCCAGATGTGGAAGTGTCCAGCGAGGGAAGTGTCCGGTTAGGGAAATGTCCAGTTAGGGAAATGTCCAGATAGGGGATTGTCCAGATAGGGAACTGTCCAAATAGGGGACTGTCCAGATAGGGAACTGTCCAGATCGCAAAATGTCCAGATAGGGAAATGACTTGACAGGCAAATGTCGAGATAGGGAACTGTCCTGATAGGGAATTGTCCAGATAGAGAAATGTCCAGATAGGGAATTGTCCAGATAGTGAACTGTCCAGATGTGGAATTCTCCAGAGAGGGAAGTGTCCGGATAGGGAAATGTCCAGATAGGGAAATAGCAAGATAGGGAACTCTCCAGATAGGGAAGTGCACAGATAGCAAAATTACCAGATACGAAAATGTCCAGATAGGGAACTGTCTAGATAGGGAATTGTCCAGAAAGGGACCTGTCCAGATAGGGAAATGTCCAGACAGAGAACTGTCCAGATAGGGAACTGTCCAGATAGGGAAATGTCCATTTAGGGAAATGTCCAGATAGGGAAATGTGCAGACAGCAAAATGCCCAGATAGGGAATTGTCCAGATACTGAAATGTCCAGAGGGGAAACTGTCCAGATAGGGAACTGTCCAGGTAAGGAAATATCCAGGTAGGGATATGTCCAGATTGGGAACTCTCCAGATAGGGATTTGTCCAGGTAGGGAAATGTTCAGTTAGGGAATTATCCAGATAGGGAAATGTCCAGATAGGGAACTGACCAGATAGGGAACTGACCGATGAAACTGTCCAGATAGGGAACTGACTAGGTAGGGAATTGAACAAATAGGGAGCTGTTCAGAATTGGAATTGTCCAGATAGGGAAATGTCCAGATAGGGATAAGTCCAGGTTGGGAAATATCTAGATAGGGAAATGTGCAGATACGGCACTGTCCAGATACGGAACTGTCCAGATAGGGAATTGTCCAGAGAGGGAATTGTCCAGAGAGGGTACTGACCAAATAGGGAACTTTCCAGATATGGAAATATCCAGATGGGGAAATGTCCAGAAAGGGAAATGTCCAGATGGGGAAATGTCCAGATAGGGAAATGTCCAGATGGGGAACTGTCCAGGTAGGGATTTGTCCAGATAGGGAAATGCCCAGATAGGGAACTGACCAGATATGGAACTGACCAGATAGGGAACTGACTGATGCAACTGTCCAGATAGGGAATTGTCCAGGTAGAGGTCTGTCCAGATAATGAACTGACCAGATCGGGAACTGACCAGGTAGGGAACTGACCAGGTAGGGAACTGTCCAGAAAGTGAACTGTCCAGATAGGTGACCATCCAGATAGGGAACTGTCCAGATATGGGACATTACAGGTCGATAAATGTCCAGATAGAGAACTGTCCAGTTCGGGAAATGTCCAGATAGGGAAATGTCCA
The DNA here is from genome assembly GCF_052327205.1 of Somniosus microcephalus. NCBI lineage: Eukaryota > Metazoa > Chordata > Chondrichthyes > Squaliformes > Somniosidae > Somniosus > Somniosus microcephalus. The sequence continues at coordinate 128,191,850 of NC_140997.1, forward strand.
GATAGGGAATTGTCCAGAGAGGGAACTGTCTAAATAGGGAAATGTCCAGATAGGGAACTGGGCAGATAGGGAACTATCCAGTAAGGGAAATGTCCAGTTAGGGAAATGTCCAGATAGGGAAATGTCCATTTAGGGAAATGTCCAGTTAGGGAAATGTCCAGATAGTGAAAAGTCCCAAGAGGGAACTCTCCTGATATGGAACTGTCCAGGTGGATAAATGTCCAGATAGGGAACTGTCCAAATAGGGAAATGTCCAGATAGAGGACCGTCCAGATAGGGAAATGTCCAGATGGGGAACTGTCCAGGTAGGGATTTGTCCAGATAGGGAAATGCCCAGATAGGGAGCTGACCAGATATGGAACTGACCAGATAGGGAACTGACTGATGAAACTGTCCAGGTAGGGAAAAGTCCAGGTAGAGGACTGTCCAGATAATGAACTGTCCAGATAGGGAACTGACCAGTTAGGGAACTGACCAGGTAGGGAACTGTCCAGATCGTGAACTGTCCAGATAGGGGACCGTCCAGATAGGGAACTGTCCAGATATGGGACATTTCAGGTGGAGAAGTGTCCAGATAGGGAACTGTCCAGTTAGGGAAATGTCCAGATAGTAAAATGTCCAGATAGTGAACTGTCCATATAGGGAAATGTCCGGGTAGGGAAATGTCCAGGTAGGGAAATGTTCAGATAGGGAACTGTCCAGATAGGGGACTGTCCAGATAGGGAACTGTCCAGATATGGGACATTTCAGGTAGAGAAATGTCCAGATAGAGAACTGTCCAGTTAGGGAAATGTCCAGATAATAAAATGTCCAGATAGGGAACTGACCAGGTAGGGAACTGACAAGGTACGGAACTGACCGAAATAACTGTCCAGATAGTGAACTGTCCAGATAGAGGACTGTCCAGATAGGGAAATGTCCAGATGGGGAACTGTCCAGGTAGGGATTTGTCCAGATAGGGAAATACCCAGATAGGGAGCTGACGAGATATGGAACTGACCAGATAGGGAACTGACTGATGAAACTGTCCAGATAGGGAATTGTCCAGGTAGAGGACTGTCCACATAATGAACTGTCCAGATAGGGAACTGACCAGGTAGGGAATTGACCAGATAGGGAACTGTCCAGATAGTGAACTGTCCAGATAGGGGACCGTCCAGATATGGGACATTTCAGGTAGAGAAGTGTACAGATAGAGAACTGTCCAGTTAGGGAAATGTCCAGAGAGTAAAATGTCCAGATAGGGAACTGTCCATACAGGGAAATGTCCGGGTAGGGAAATGTCCAGGTAGGGAAATGTTCAGATAGGGAACTGTCCATATAGGGAAACATTCAGTTTTGGAAATGTACAGATATGGGACATTTCAGGTAGAGAAATGTCCAGATAGAGAACTGTCCAATTAGGGAAATGTCCAGATAATAAAATGTCCAGATAGGGAACTGACCAGGTAGGGAACTGACCAGGTAGGTAACTGACCGAAATAACTGTCCAGATAGTGAACTGTCCAGATAGGGGACCGTCCAGATAGGGAACTGTCCAGATATGGGACATTTCAGGTAGAGAAATGTCCAGATAGGGAACTGTCCAGATAGGCAACTGTCCAGTTAAGGAAATATTCAGTTAGGGAAATGTCCAGATAGGGAAATGTCCAGTTAGGGAAATGTCCAGATAGGGAAATGTCCAGATAGTGAAATGTCCAGAGAGGAAACTGTTCAGATAGGGAAATGTCCGGATAGATAAATGTCCAGATAGGTAACTGTCCAGATAGGGAACTGTTCAGGTAGGGAAATGTCCAGATAGGGTGCTGTCCAGATAGTGAAATGTCCCGGTAGGGAAATGTCCAGATAAGGAAATGTCCAGATAGTGAAATGTCCAGAGAGGAAACTGTTCAGATAGGGAAATGTCCGGATAGATAAATGTCCAGATAAGTAACTGTCCAGATAGGGAACTGTTCAGGTAGGGAAATGTCCAGATAGGGTGCTGTGCAGATAGTGAAATGTCCCGGTAGGGAAATGTCCAGATAAGGAAATGTCCAGGTTGGGAACTGTCCAGTTTGCGATCCAGTGTAGGGAGCTGCCCAGATAGGGAAATGTCCAGATAGGGAAATGTCCAGATCGCGAAAAGTCCCAGGAGGGAACTCTCCTGATAGGGAACTGTCCAGGTGGATAAATATCCAGATAGGGAACTGTCCAGATAGGGAAATGTCCAGATAGAGGACTGTCCAGATAGGGAAATGTCCAGATGGGGAACTGTCCAGGTAGGGATTTGTCCAGATAGCGAAATGCCCAGATAGGGAACTCACCAGATATGGAAATGACCAGATAGGGAACTGACTGATGCAACTGCCCAGATAGGGAATTGTCCAGGTAGAGGACTGTCCAGATAATGAACTGACCAGATCGGGAACTGACCAGGTAGGGAACTGACCAGGTAGGGAACTGTCCAGAAAGTGAACTGTCCAGATAGGGGACCATGCAGATAGGGAACTGTCCAGATATGCAACATTTCAGGTAGATAAATGCCCAGATAGAGAACTGTCCAGTTCGGGAAATGTCCAGATAGGGAAATGTCCAGATAGGGAATTGTCCAGAGAGGGAACTGTCTAAATAGGGAAATATCCAGATAGGGAACTGGCCAGATAGGGAACTATCCAGTTAGGGAATTGTCCAGTTAGGGAAATGTCCAGATAGGGAAATGTCCATTTAGGGAAATGTCCAGTTAGGGAAATGTCCAGATAGTGAAAAGTCCCAAGAGGGAACTCTCCTGATATGGAACTGTCCAGGTGGATAAATGTCCAGATCGGGAACTGTCCAGATCGGGAAATGTCCAGATAGAGGACTGTCCAGATAGGGAAATGTCCAGATGGGGAACTGTCCAGGTAGGGATTTGTCCAGATAGGGAAATACACAGATAGGGAGCTGACCAGATATGGAACTGACCAGATAGGGAACTGACTGATGAAACTGTCCAAATCGGGAATTGTCCAGGTAGAGGACTGTCCAGATAATTAACTGTCCAGATAGGGAACTGACCAGGTAGGGAACTGACCAGGTAGGGAACTGTCCAGATAGTGAACTGTCCAGATAGGGGACCGTCCAGATAGGGAACTGTCCAGCTATGGGACATTTCAGGTTGAGAAATGTCCAGATAGAGAACTGTCCAGTTAGGGAAATGTCCAGATAATAAAATGTCCAGATAGGGAACTGACCAGGTAGGGAACTGACCAGGTAGGGAACTGACCGAAATAACTGTCCAGATAGTGAACTGTCCAGATAGGGGACCGTCCAGATAGGGAACTGTCCAGATATGGGACATTTCAGGTAGAGAAATGTCCAGATAGAGAACTGTCCAGTTAGGGAAATGTCCAGATAATAAAATGCCCAGATAGGGAACTGTCCATATATGGAAATTTCCAGGTAGTGAAATGTCCAGATAGGGAACTGTCCATATAGGGAAATGTTCAGGTAAGGAAATGTCCAGGCAGGGAAATGTCCAGCTAGTAAACTGTCCATTTTTGGATCTGGTGGAGGGAACTGTACAGATAGGCAAATATCTGGATAGGGAAATATCCATGTAGGGAAATGTCCAGGCAGGGAAATGTCCAGGTAGGGAAATGTCCAGATAGGGATCTTCCAGTTAGGGAAATGTCCAGAGTGGGAACTGTCCAGATAGGGAATTGCCAGATAGGGAACAGTCCAGTGAGGCAACTGTCCAGTTAGGGAAATGTCCAGATAGGGAACTGTACAGATAGGGAAATGTCCAGATAGGGAAATATCTAGTTACGGGGCTGTAAGATAGGGAAATGTCCAGATAGGGAACTGTCCAGATAGGGAATTGTCCAGAGAGGGAACAGTCTAAATAGGGATCTGTCCAGATAGGGAACTGTCCAGTTCGGGAACATTCCAGATATGGGGCTATTCAGAAAGAGAAATGTCCAGATAGGGAAATGTCCAGATGGGGAACTGTCCAGGTAGGGAGCTGCCCAGATAGGGAATTGTCCAGAGAGGGAATTGTCCAGATAGGGAATTGTCCAGAGAGGGAATTGTCCAGATAGGGAATTGTCCAGATAGGGAACTCTCCATATAGGGTGCTTGCAGTTAGGGAAATGTCCAGGTAGGGAACTGTCCAGGTAGGGAAATGTCCAGGTGTGGAAATGTCCAGGGAGGGAAATGTCCAGGTAGGGAAATGTCCAGTTAGGGAAGTGTCCAGTTCGGAAACTGGCGGAGGGAACTGTCCAGATAGGGAATTGTCCAGGGAGGGAACTGCCCAGATAGGGAAATGTCCACAGAGGGAAATATCCAGATATGGAAATGTTCAGGTAGGGAACTGTCCAGATATGGAATTGTCCAGAGAGGGAAGTGTCCAGATAGGGAAATGTCCAGATAGGGAAATGTCCAGATATGGAATTGTTCAGCTAGGGAACTGTCCAGATGTGGAAGTGTCCAGCGAGGGAAGTGTCCGGTTAGGGAAATGTCCAGTTAGGGAAATGTCCAGATAGGGGATTGTCCAGATAGGGAACTGTCCAAATAGGGGACTGTCCAGATAGGGAACTGTCCAGATCACAAAATGTCCAGATAGGGAAATGACTTGACAGGCAAATGTCGAGATAGGGAACTGTCCTGATAGGGAATTGTCCAGATAGAGAAATGTCCAGATAGGGAATTGTCCAGATAGTGAACTGTCCAGATGTGGAATTCTCCAGAGAGGGAAGTGTCCGGATAGGGAAATGTCCAGATAGGGAAATAGCAAGATAGGGAACTCTCCAGATAGGGAAGTGCACAGATAGCAAAATTACCAGATACGAAAATGTCCAGATAGGGAACTGTCTAGATAGGGAATTGTCCAGAAAGGGACCTGTCCAGATAGGGAAATGTCCAGACAGAGAACTGTCCAGATAGGGAACTGTCCAGATAGGGAAATGTCCATTTAGGGAAATGTCCAGATAGGGAAATGTGCAGACAGCAAAATGCCCAGATAGGGAATTGTCCAGATACTGAAATGTCCAGAGGGGAAACTGTCCAGATAGGGAACTGTCCAGGTAAGGAAATATCCAGGTAGGGATATGTCCAGATTGGGAACTCTCCAGATAGGGATTTGTCCAGGTAGGGAAATGTTCAGTTAGGGAATTATCCAGATAGGGAAATGTCCAGATAGGGAACTGACCAGATAGGGAACTGACCGATGAAACTGTCCAGATAGGGAACTGACTAGGTAGGGAATTGAACAAATAGGGAGCTGTTCAGAATTGGAATTGTCCAGATAGGGAAATGTCCAGATAGGGATAAGTCCAGGTTGGGAAATATCCAGATAGGGAAATGTGCAGATACGGCACTGTCCAGATACGGAACTGTCCAGATAGGGAATTGTCCAGAGAGGGAATTGTCCAGAGAGGGTACTGACCAAATAGGGAACTTTCCAGATATGGAAATATCCAGATGGGGAAATGTCCAGAAAGGGAAATGTCCAGATGGGGAAATGTCCAGATAGGGAAATGTCCAGATGGGGAACTGTCCAGGTAGGGATTTGTCCAGATAGGGAAATGCCCAGATAGGGAACTGACCAGATATGGAACTGACCAGATAGGGAACTGACTGATGCAACTGTCCAGATAGGGAATTGTCCAGGTAGAGGTCTGTCCAGATAATGAACTGACCAGATCGGGAACTGACCAGGTAGGGAACTGACCAGGTAGGGAACTGTCCAGAAAGTGAACTGTCCAGATAGGTGACCATCCAGATAGGGAACTGTCCAGATATGGGACATTACAGGTCGATAAATGTCCAGATAGAGAACTGTCCAGTTCGGGAAATGTCCAGATAGGGAAATGTCCAGATAGGGAATTGTCCAGAGAGGGAACTGTCTAAATAGGGAAATGTCCAGATAGGGAACTGGGCAGATAGGGAACTATCCAGTAAGGGAAATGTCCAGTTAGGGAAATGTCCAGATAGGGAAATGTCCATTTAGGGAAATGTCCAGTTAGGGAAATGTCCAGATAGTGAAAAGTCCCAAGAGGGAACTCTCCTGATATGGAACTGTCCAGGTGGATAAATGTCCAGATAGGGAACTGTCCAAATAGGGAAATGTCCAGATAGAGGACCGTCCAGATAGGGAAATGTCCAGATGGGGAACTGTCCAGGTAGGGATTTGTCCAGATAGGGAAATGCCCAGATAGGGAGCTGACCAGATATGGAACTGACCAGATAGGGAACTGACTGATGAAACTGTCCAGGTAGGGAAAAGTCCAGGTAGAGGACTGTCCAGATAATGAACTGTCCAGATAGGGAACTGACCAGTTAGGGAACTGACCAGGTAGGGAACTGTCCAGATCGTGAACTGTCCAGATAGGGGACCGTCCAGATAGGGAACTGTCCAGATATGGGACATTTCAGGTGGAGAAGTGTCCAGATAGGGAACTGTCCAGTTAGGGAAATGTCCAGATAGTAAAATGTCCAGATAGTGAACTGTCCATATAGGGAAATGTCCGGGTAGGGAAATGTCCAGGTAGGGAAATGTTCAGATAGGGAACTGTCCAGATAGGGGACTGTCCAGATAGGGAACTGTCCAGATATGGGACATTTCAGGTAGAGAAATGTCCAGATAGAGAACTGTCCAGTTAGGGAAATGTCCAGATAATAAAATGTCCAGATAGGGAACTGACCAGGTAGGGAACTGACAAGGTACGGAACTGACCGAAATAACTGTCCAGATAGTGAACTGTCCAGATAGGGGACTGTCGAGATAGGGAACTGTCCAGATATGGGACATATCAGGTCGAGAAATGTCCAGATAGAGAACTGTCCAGTTAGGGAAATGTCCAGATAATAAAATGTCCAGATAGGGAACTGTCCATATAGGGAAATTTCCAGATAGGGAACTGTCCATAAAGGGAAACGTCCAGTTAGGGAAATGTCCAGGTAGGGAACTGTCCAGGTAGGGAAATGTTCAGGTAAGGAAATGTCCAGGCAGGGAAATGTCCAGGTAGTAAACTGTCCATTTTTGGATCTGGTGGAGGGAACTGTACAGATAGGCAAATATCTGGATAGGGAAATGTCCATGTAGGGAAATGTCCAGGCAGGGAATTGTTCAGGTAGGGAAATGTCCAGATAGGGATCTTCCAGTTAGGGAAATGTCCAGAGTGGGAACTGTCCAGATAGGGAATTGCCAGATAGGGAACAGTCCAGTGAGGCAACTGTCCAGTTAGGGAAATGTCCAGATAGGGAACTGTACAGATAGGGAATTGTCCAGAGAGGGAACAGTCTAAATAGAGATCTGTCCAGATAGGGAACTGTCCAGTTCGGGAACATTCCAGATATGGGACTATTGAGATAGAGAAATGTCCAGATAGGGAAATGTCCAGATACGGAAGTGTCCAGATAGGGGACTGTCCAGATAGGGAAATGTCCAGATGGGGAACTGTCCAGGTAGGGAGCTGCCCAGATAGGGAATTGTTCAGAGAGGGAATTGTCCAGATAGGGAATTGTCCAGAGAGGGAATTGTCCAGATAGGGAATTGTCCAGATAGGGAACTCTCCATATAGGCTGCTTCCAGTTAGGGAAATGTCCAGGTAGGGAACTGTCCAGGTCGGGAAATGTCCAGTTGTGGAAATGTCCAGGGAGGGAACGGTCCAGATAGGGAAATGTCCACAGAGGGAAATATCCAGATATGGAAATGTTCAGGTAGGGAACTGTCCAGATATGGAATTGTCCAGAGAGGGAAGTGTCCAGATAGGGAAATGTCCAGGTAGGGAAATGTCCAGATTTGGAATTGTTCAGCTAGGGAACTGTCCAGATGTGGAATTTTCCAGCGAGGGACGTGTCCTGTTAGGGAAATGTCCAGTTAGGGAAATGTCCAGAAATGGGACTGTCCAGATAGGGAACTGTCCAAATAGGGGACTGTACAGATAGGGAACTGTCCAGATCGCAAAACGTCCAGATAGGGAAATGACTTGACAGGCAAATGTCGAGATAGGGAACTGTCCTGATAGGGAATTGTCCAGATAGAGAAATGTCCAGATGGGGAATTGTCCAGATAGTGAACTGTCCAGATGTGGAATTGTCCAGAGAGGGAAGTGTCCAGATAGGGAAATGTCCAGATAGGGAAATGGCAAGATAGGGTACTGTCCAGATAGGGAAATGCACAGATAGCAAAATTACCAGATACGAAAATGTCCAGATAGGGAACTGTCTAGATAGGGAATTGTCCAGAGAGGGACCTGTCCAGATAGGGAAATGTCCAGATAGAGAACTGTCCTTTTAGGGAACTGTCCAGATAGCGAAATGTCCAGTTGGGAAATGTCCAGATAGGGAAATGTCCAGACAGCGAAATGTCCAGAAAGGGAATTGTCCAGATACTGAAATGTCCAGAGGGGAAACTGTCCAGATAGGGAACTGTCCAGGTAGGGAAATATCCAGATAGGGATATGTCCAGATTGGGAACTCTCCAGATAGGGATTTGTCCAGGTAGGGAAATGTTCAGTTAGGGAATTATCCAGATAGGGAAATGTTCAGATAGGGAACTGACCAGATAGGGAACTGACCGATGAAACTGTACAGATAGGGAACTGACTAGGTAGGGAATTGGCCAAATAGGTAGCTGTTCAGAATTGGAATTGTCCAGATAGGGAAATGTCCAGATAGGGAAATGTCCAGATCGGGATAAGTCCAGATTGGGAAATATCCAGATAGGGAAATGTGCAGATACGGCACTGTCCAGATACGGAACTGTCCAGATAGGGAATTGTCCAGAGAGGGAATTGTCCAGAGAGGGTACTGACCAAATAGGGAAATGTCCAGACAGGGAACTGTCCAGATAGGGAACTGGCCAGATCGGGAACTGTCCAGAGAGGGTACTGACCAAATAGGGAAATGTCCAGATGGGGAAATGTCCAGATAAGGGAACTTTCCAAATAAGGAAATGTCCAGATGGGGAAATGTCCAGATAGGGAAATGTCCAGATGGGGAAATGTCCAGATAGGGAAATGTCCAGATAGGTAAATCTCCAGATAGGGAAATGTCCAGATGGGGAAATGTCCAGGTAGGGAAATGTCCAGGTAGGGAAATGTCCAGCTAGGGAACAGTCCAGTTCGGCAATTCGCAGACAGAAATTTCCAAATACGGAAAGGTCCAGATAGGGAAATGTCCAGAGTGGGAACTGTCCAGATAGGGAATTGCCAGATAGGGAACAGTCCAGTGAGGCAACTGTCCAGTTAGGGAAATGTCCAGATAGGGAACTGTACAGATAGGGAACTGTCCAGATAGGGAACTTACGGTTCGTGAAATGACCTGATAGCGGACTGTCCAGATAGGGAACTGTCCAGATAGGGAACTGTCCAGATAGGGAAATATCTAGTTACGGCACTGTAAGATAGGGAAATGTCCAGATAGGGAACTGTCCAGATAGGGAATTGTCCAGAGAGGGAACAGTCTAAACAGGGATCTGTCCAGATAGGGAACTGTCCAGTTCGGGAACATTCCAGATATGGGGCTATTCAGATAGAGAAATGTCCAGAAAGGGAAATGTCCAGATATGGAAGTGTCCAGATAGAGGACTGTCCCGATAGGGAAATGTGCAGATGGGGAACTGTGCAGGTAGGGAGTTGCCCAGATAGGGAATTGTCCAGAGAGGGAATTGTCCAGATAGGGAATTGTCCAGAGAGGGAATTGTCCAGATAGGGATTTGTCCAGATAGGGAACTCTCCATGTAAGGTGCTTGCAGTTAGGGAAATGTCCAGGTAGGGAACTGTCCAGGTAGGGAAATGTCCAGGTGTGGAAATGTCCAGATAGGGAAATGTCCAGATAGAGAACTGCCCAGTTAGGGAACTGTCCAGATAGGGAAATGTCCAGTTGGGGAAATGTCCAGATAGGGAAATGTCCAGATAAGGGAACTTTCCAGATCGGGAACTTTCCAGAGAGGGTACTGACCAAATAGGGAAATGTCCAGATAGGGAACTGTCCAGATAGGGAACTGCCCAGATCGGGAACTGTCCAGAGATGGTACTGACCAAATAGGGAAATGTCCAGATGGGGAAATGTCCAGATAGGGAAATGTCCAGATAAGGGAACTTTCCAGATAAGGAAATGTCCAGATGGGGAAATGTCCAGATAGGGATATGTCCAGATAGGGATATGTCCAGATGGGGAAATGTCCAGATAGGGAAATGTCCAGATAGGTAAATCTCCAGATAGGGAAATGTCCAGATGGGGAAATGTCCAGGTAGGGAAATGTCCAGGTAGGGAAATGTCCAGCTAGGGAACAGTCCAGTTCGGCAATTCACAGACAGAACTTTCCAAATACGGAAAGGTCCAGATAGGGAAATGTCCAGAGTGGGAACTGTCCAGATAGGGAATTGCCAGATAGGGAACAGTCCAGTGAGGCAACTGTCCAGTTAGTGAAATGTCCAGAAAGGGAATTGTCCAGATACTGAAATGTCCAGAGGGGAAACTGTCCAGATAGGGAACTGTCCAAGGAGGGAAATATCCAGATAGGGCTATGTCCAGATTGGGAACTCTCCAGATAGGGATTTGTCCAGGTAGGGAAATGTTCAGTTAGGGAATTATCCAGATAGGGAAATGTCCAGATAGGGAACTGACCAGATAGGGAACTGACCGATGAAACTGTCCAGATAGGGAACTGACTAGGTAGGGAATTGACCAAATAGGGAGCTGTTCAGAATCGGAATTGTCCAGATAGGGAAATGTCCAGATAGGGAAATGTACAGATAGGGATAAGTCCAGATTGGGAAATATCCAGATAGGGAAATGTGCAGATACGGCACTGTCCAGATACGGAACTGTCCAGATAGGGAATTGTCCAGAGAGGGAATTGTCCAGAGAGGGTACTGACCAAATAGGGAAATGTCCAGATAGGGAACTGTCCAGATAGGGAACTGGCCAGATCGGGAACTGTCCAGAGAGGGTACTGACCAAATAGGGAAATGTCCAGATGGGGAAATGTCCAGATAGGGAAATGTCCAGATAAGGGAACTTTCCAGATAAGGAAATGTCCAGATGGGGAAATGTCCAGATAGGGATATGTCCAGATGGGGAAATGTCCAGATAGGGAAATGTCCAGATAGGTAAATCTCCAGATAGGGAAATGTCCAGATGGGGAAATGTCCAGGTAGGGAAATGTCCAGGTAGGGAAATGTCCAGCTAGGGAACAGTCCAGTTCGGCAATTCGCAGACAGAACTTTCCAAATACGGAAAGGTCCAGATAGGGAAATGTCCAGAGTGGGAACTGTCCAGATAGGGAATTGCCAGATAGGGAACAGTCCAGTGAGGCAACTGTCCAGTTAGGGAAATGTCCAGATAGGGAACTGTACAGATAGGGAAATGTCCAGATAGGGAACTTACGGTTAGTGAAATGACCTGATAGCGGACTGTCCAGATAGGGAACTGTCTAGATAGGGAACTGTCCAGATAGGGAAATATCTAGTTACGGGACTGTAAGATAGGGAAATGTCCAGATAGGGAACTGTCCAGATAGGGAATTGTCCAGAGAGGGAACAGTCTAAATAGGGATCTGTCCAGATAGGGAACTGTCCAGTTCGGGAACATTCCAGATATGGGGCTATTCAGATAGAGAAATGTCCAGATAGGGAAATGTCCAGATATGGAAGTGTCCAGATAGAGGACTGTCCAGATAGGGAAATGTCCAGATGGGGAACTGTCCAGGTAGGGAGCTGCCCAGATAGGGATTTGTCCAGAGAGGGAATTGTCCAGATAGGGAATTGTCCAGAGAGGGAATTGTCCAGATAGGGAATTGTCCAGATAGGGAACTCTCCATATAGGGTGCTTCCAGTTAGGGAAATGTCCAGGTAGGGAACTGTCCAGGTAGGGAAATGTCCAGGTGTGGAAATGTCCAGGGAGGGAAATGTCCAGATAGGGAAATGTCCACAGAGGGAAATATCCAGATATGGAAATGTTCAGGTAGGGAACTGTCCAGATATGGAATTGTCCAGAGAGGGAAGTGTCCAGATAGGGAAATGTCCAGTTAGGGAAATGTCCAGATATGGAATTGTTCAGCTAGGGAACTGTCCAGATGTGGAATTGTCCAGCAAGGGACGTGTCCGGTTAGGGAAATGTCCAGTTAGGGAAATGTCCAGAAATGGGACTGTCCAGATAGGGAACTGTCCAAATAGGGCACAGTCCAGATAGGGAACTGTCCAGATCGCAAAACGTCCAGATAGGGAAATGACTTGACAGGCAAATGTCGAGATAGGGAACTGTCCTGATAGGGAATTGTCCAGATAGAGAAATGTCCAGATAGGGAATTGTCCAGATAGTGAACTGTCCAGATGTGGAATTGTCCAGAGAGGGAAGTGTCCAGATAGGGAAATGTCCAGATAGGGAAATGGCAAGATAGGGAACTGTCCAGATAGGGAAATGCACAGATAGCAAAATTACCAGATACGAAAATGTCCAGATAGGGAACTGTCTAGATAGGGAATTGTCCAGAGAGGGACCTGTCCAGATAGGGAAATGTCCAGATAGAGAACTGCCCAGTTAGGGTACTGTCCAGATAGGGAAATGTCCAGTTGGGGAAATGTCCAGAGAGGGAAATGTCCAGATAAGGGAACTTTCCAGATCTGGAACTGTCCAGAGAGGGTACTGACCAAATAGGGAAATGTCCAGATAGGGAACTGTCCAGATAGGGAACTGGCCAGATCGGGAACTGTCCAGAGAGGGTACTGACCAAATAGGGAAATGTCCAGATGGGGAAATGTCCAGATAGGGAAATGTCCAGATAAGGGAACTTTCCAGATAAGGAAATGTCCAGATGGGGAAATGTCCAGATAGGGATATGTCCAGATGGGGAAATGTCCAGATAGGGAAATGTCCAGATAGGTAAATCTCCAGATAGGGAAATGTCCAGATGGGGAAATGTCCAGGTAGGGAAATGTCCAGGTAGGGAAATGTCCAGCTAGGGAACAGTCCAGTTCGGCAATTCGCAGACAGAACTTTCCAAATACGGAAAGGTCCAGATAGGGAAATGTCCAGAGTGGGAACTGTCCAGATAGGGAATTGCCAGATAGGGAACAGTCCAGTGAGGCAACTGTCCAGTTAGGGAAATGTCCAGATAGGGAATTGTCCAGATACTGAAATGTCCAGAGGGGAAACTGTCCAGATAGGGAACTGTCCAAGGAGGGAAATATCCAGATAGGGATATGTCCAAATTGGGAACTCTCCAGATAGGGATTTGTCCAGGTAGGGAAATGTTCAGTTAGGGAATTATCCAGATAGGGAAATGTCCAGATAGGGAACTGACCAGATAGGGAACTGACCGATGAAACTGTCCAGATAGGGAACTGACGAGGTAGGGAATTGACCAAATAGGGAGCTGTTCAGAATTGGAATTGTCCAGATAGGGAAATGTCCAGATAGGGAAATGTACAGATAGGGATAAGTCCAGATTGGGAAATATCCAGATAGGGAAATGTGCAGATACGGCACTGTCCAGATACGGAACTGTCCAGATAGGGAATTGTCCAGAGAGGGAATTGTCCAGAGAGGGTACTGACCAAATAGGGAAATGTCCAGATAGGGAACTGTCCAGATAGGGAACTGGCCAGATCGGGAACTGTCCAGAGAGGGTACTGACCAAATAGGGAAATGTCCAGATGGGGAAATGTCCAGATAGGGAAATGTCCAGATAAGGGAACTTTCCAGATAAGGAAATGTCCAGATGGGGAAATGTCCAGATAGGGATATGTCCAGATGGGGAAATGTCCAGATAGCGAAATGTCCAGATAGGTAAATCTCCAGATAGGGAAATGTCCAGATGGGGAAATGTCCAGGTAGGGAAATGTCCAGGTAGGGAAATGTCCAGCTAGGGAACAGTCCAGTTCGGCAATTCGCAGACAGAACTTTCCAAATACGGAAAGGTCCAGATAGGGAAATGTCCAGAGTGGGAACTGTCCAGATAGGGAATTGCCAGATAGGGAACAGTCCAGTGAGGCAACTGTCCAGTTAGGGAAATGTCCAGATAGGGAACTGTACAGATAGGGAAATGTCCAGATAGGGAACTTACGGTTAGTGAAATGACCTGATAGCGGACTGTCCAGATAGGGAACTGTCTAGATAGGGAACTGTCCAGATAGGGAAATATCTAGTTACGGGACTGTAAGATAGGGAAATGTCCAGATAGGGAACTGTCCAGATAGGGAATTGTCCAGAGAGGGAACAGTCTAAATAGGGATCTGTCCAGATAGGGAACTGTCCAGTTCGGGAACATTCCAGATATGGGGCTATTCAGATAGAGAAATGTCCAGATAGGGAAATGTCCAGATATGGAAGTGTCCAGATAGAGGACTGTCCAGATAGGGAAATGTCCAAATGGGGAACTGTCCAGGTAGGGAGCTGCCCAGATAGGGAATTGTCCAGAGAGGGAATTGTCCAGATAGGGAATTGTCCAGAGAGGGAATTGTCCAGATAGGGAATTGTCCAGATAGGGAACTCTCCATATAGGGTGCTTCCAGTTAGGGAAATGTCCAGGTAGGGAACTGTCCAGGTAGGGAAATGTCCAGGTGTGGAAATGTTCAGGGAGGGAACTGTCCAGATAGGGAAATGTCCACAGAGGGAAATATCCAGATATGGAAATGTTCAGGTAGGGAACTGTCCAGATAGGGAATTGTCCAGAGAGGGAACAGTCTAAATAGAGATCTGTCCAGATTGGGAACTGTCCAGTTCGGGAACATTCCAGATATGGGACTATTGAGATAGAGAAATGTCCAGATAGGGAAATGTCCAGATACGGAAGTGTCCAGATAGGGGACTGTCCAGATAGGGAAATGTCCAGATGGGGAACTGTCCAGGTAGGGAGCTGCCCAGATAGGGAATTGTCCAGAGAGGGAATTGTCCAGATAGGGAATTGTCCAGAGAGGGAATTGTCCAGATAGGGAATTGTCCAGATCGGGAACTCTCCATATCGGGTGCTTCCAGTTAGGGAAATGTCCAGGTAGAGAACTGTCCAGGTCGGGAAATGGCCAGGTGTGGAAATGTCCAGGGAGGGAACTGTCCAGATAGGGAAATGTCCACAGAGGGTAATATCCAGATATGGAAATGTTCAGGTAGGCAACTGTCCAGATATGGAATTGTCCAGAGAGGGAAGTGTCCAGATAGGGAAATGTCCAGGTCGGGAAATGTCCAGATATGGAATTTTTCAGCTAGGGAACTGTCCAGGTGTGGAATTGTCCAGCGAGGGACGTGTCCTGTTAGGGAAATGTCCAGTTAGGGAAATGTCCAGAAATGGGACTATCCAGATAGGGAACTGTCCAAATAGGGGACTGTCCAGATAGGGAACTGTCCAGATCGCAAAACGTCCAGATAGGGAAATGACTTGAGAGGCAAATGTCGAGATAGGGAACTGTCCTGATAGGGAATTGTCCAGATAGAGAAATGTCCAGATGGGGAATTGTCCAGATAGTGAACTGTCCAGATGTGGAATTGTCCAGAGAGCGAAGTGTCCAGATAGGGAAATGTCCAGATAGGGAAATGGCAAGATAGGGAACTGTCCAGATAGGGAAATGCACAGATAGCAAAATTACCAGATACGAAAATGTCCAGATAGGGAACTGTCTAGATCGGGAATTGTCCAGAGAGGGACCTGTCCAGATAGGGAAATGTCCAGATAGAGAACTGTCCAGTTAGGGAACTGTCCAGATAGGGAAATGTCCAGTTAGGGAAATGTCCAGATAGGGAAATGTCCAGACAGCGAAATGTCCAGATAGGGAATTGTCCAGATACTGAAATGTCCAGAGGGGAAACTGTCCAGATAGGGAACTGTCCAGGTAGGGAAATATCCAGATAGGGATATGTCCAGATTGGGAACTCTCCAGATAGGGATTTGTCCAGGTAGGGAAATGTTCAGTTAGGGAATTATCCAGATAGGGAAATGTCCAGATAGGGAACTGACCAGATAGGGAACTGACCGATGAAACTGTCCAGATAGGGAACTGACTAGGTAGGGAATTGACCAAATAGGGAGCTGTTCAGAATTGGAATTGTCCAGATAGGGAAATGTCCAGATAGGGAAATGTCCAGATAGGGATAAGTACAGATTGGGAAATATCCAGATAGGGAAATGTGCAGATACGGCACTGTCCAGATACGGAACTGTCCAGATAGGGAATTGTCCAGAGAGGGAATTGTCCAGAGAGGGTACTGACCAAATAGGGAAATGTCCAGACAGGGAACTGTCCAGATAGGGAACTGGCCAGATCAGGAACTGTCCAGAGAGGGTACTGACCAAATAGGGAAATTTCCAGATGGGGAAATGTCCAGATAAGGGAACTTTCCAAATAAGGAAATGTCCAGATGGGGAAATGTCCAGATAGGGAAATGTCCAGATGGGGAAATGTCCAGATAGGGAAATGTCCAGATAGGTAAATCTCCAGATAGGGAAATGTCCAGATGGGGAAATGTCCAGGTAGGGAAATGTCCAGGTAGGGAAATGTCCAGCTAGGGAACAGTCCAGTTCGGCAATTCGCAGACAGAAATTTCCAAATACGGAAAGGTCCAGATAGGGAAATGTCCAGAGTGGGAACTGTCCAGATAGGGAATTGCCAGATAGGAACAGTCCAATGAGGCAACTGTCCAGTTAGGGAAATGTCCAGATAGGGAACTGTACAGTTAGGGAAATGTCCAGATAGGGAACTTACTGTTCGTGAAATGACCTGATAGCGGACTGTCCAGATAGGGAACTGTCCAGATAGGGAAATATCTAGTTACGGGATTGTAAGATAGGGAAATGTCCAGATAGGGAACTGTCCAGATAGGGAATTGTCCAGAGAGGGAACAGTCTAAATAGGGATCTGTCCAGATAGGGAACTGTCCAGTTCGGGAACATTCCAGATATGGGGCTATTCACATAGAGAAATGTCCAGAAAGGGAAATGTCCAGATATGGAAGTGTCCAGATAGAGGACTTTCCCGATAGGGAAATGTGCAGATGGGGAACTGTGCAGGTAGGGAGCTGCCCAGATAGGGAATTGTCCAGAGAGGGAATTGTCCAGATAGGGAATTGTCCAGAGAGGGAATTGTCCAGATAGGGAATTGTCCAGATAGGGAACTCTCCATATAAGGTGCTTGCAGTTAGGGAAATGTCCAGGTAGGGAACTGTCCAGGTAGGGAAATGTCCAGGTGTGGAAATGTCCAGATAGGGAAATGTCCAGATACTGAAGTGTCCAGATAGGGGACTGTCCAGATAGGGAAATGTCCAGATGGGGAACTGTCCAGGTAGGGAGCTGCCCAGATAGGGAATTGTCCAGAGAGGGAATTGTCCAGATAGGGAATTGTCCAGAGAGGGATTTGTCCAGATAGGGAATTGTCCAGATAGGGAACTCTCCATATAGGGTGCTTCCAGTTAGGGAAATGTCCAGGTAGGGAACTGTCCAGGTAGGGAAATGTCCAGGTGTGGAAATGTCCAGGGAGGGAACTGTCCAGATAGGGAAATGTCCACAGAGGGAAATATCCAGATATGGAAATGTTCAGGTAGGGAACTGTCCAGATATGGAATTGTCCAGAGAGGGAAGTGTCCAGCTAGGGAAATGTCCAGATAGGGAAATGTCCAGATATGGAATTGTTCAGCTAGGGAACTGTCCAGATGTGGAATTGTCCAGCGAGGGACGTGTCCGGTTAGGGAAATGTCCAGTTAGGGAAATGTCCAGAAATGGGACTGTCCAGATAGGGAACTGTCCAAATAGGGGACTGTCCAGATAGGGAACTGTCCAGATCGCAAGACGTCCAGATAGGGAAATGGCTTGACAGGCAAATGTCGAGATAGGGAACTGTCCTGATAGGGAATTGTCCAGATAGAGAAATGTCCAGATAGGGAATTGTCCAGATAGTGAACTGTCCAGATGTGGAATTGTCCAGAGAGGGAAGTGTCCAGATAGGGAAATGTCCAGATAGGGAAATGGCAAGATAGGGAACTGTCCAGATAGGGAAATGCACAGATAGCAAAATTACCAGATACAAAAATGTCCAGATAGGGAACTGTCTAGATAGGGAATTGTCCAGAGAGGGACCTGTCCAGGTAGGGAAATGTCCAGATAGAGAACTGCCCAGTTAGGGAACTGTCCAGATAGGGAAATGTATAGTTGGGGAAATGTTCAGATAGGGAAATGTCCAGATAAGGGAACTTTCCAGATAAGGAAATGTCCAGATGGGGAAATGTCCAGATAGGGATATGTCCAGATGGGGAAATGTCCAGATAGGGAAATGTCCAGATAGGTAAATCTCCAGATAGGGAAATGTCCAGATGGGGAAATGTCCAGGTAGGGAAATGTCCAGGTAGGGAAATGTCCAGCTAGGGAACAGTCCAGTTCGGCAATTCGCAGACAGAACTTTCCAAATACGGAAAGGTCCAGATAGGGAAATGTCCAGAGTGGGAACTGTCCAGATAGGGAATTGCCAGATAGGGAACAGTCCAGTGAGGTAACTGTCCAGTTAGGGAAATGTCCAGATAGGGAACTGTACAGATAGGGAAATGTCCAGATAGGGAACTTACGGTTAGTGAAATGACCTGATAGCGGACTGTCCAGATAGGGAACTGTCCAGATAGGGAACTGTCCAGATAGGGAAATATCTAGTTACGGGACTGTAAGATAGGGAAATGTCCAGATAGGGAACTGTCCAGATTGGGAATTGTCCAGAGAGGGAACAGTCTAAATAGGGATCTGTCCAGATAGGGAACTGTCCAGTTCGGGAACATTCCAGATATGGGACTATTCAGATAGAGAAATGTCCAGATAGGGAAATGTCCAAATATGGAAGTGTCCAGATAGAGGACTGTCCAGATAGGGAAATGTTCAGATGGGGAACTGTGCAGGTAGGGAGCTGCCCAGATAGGGAATTTTCCAGAGAGGGAATTGTCCAGATAGGGAATTGTCCAGAGAGGGAATTGTCCAGATAGGGAATTGTCCAGATAGGGAACTCTCCATGTAAGGTGCTTGCAGTTAGGGAAATGTCCAGGTAGGGAACTGTCCAGGTAGGGAAATGTCCAGGTGTGGAAATGTCCAGGGAGGGAAATGTCCAGGTAGGGAAATGTCCAGTTAGGGAAGTGTCCAGTTCGGAAACTGGCGGAGGGAACTATCCAGATAGGGAATTTTCCAGGGAGGGAACTGTCCAGATAGGGAAATGTCCACAGAGGGAAATATCCAGATATGGAAATGTTCAGGTAGGGAACTGTCCAGATATGGAATTGTCTAGAGAGGGAAATGTCCAGATAGGGAAATGTCCAGATAGGGAAATGTCCAGATATGGAATTGTTCAGCTAGGGAACTGTCCAGATGTGGAAGTGTCCAGCGAGGGAAGTGTCCGGTTAGGGAAATGTCCAGTTAGGGAAATGTCCAGATAGGGGATTGTCCAGATAGGGAACTGTCCAAGTAGGGGACTGTCCAGATAGGGAACTGTCCAGATCGCAAAACGTCCAGATAGGGAAATGACTTGACAGGCAAATGTCGAGATAGGGAACTGTCCTGATAGGGAATTGTCCAGATAGAGAAATGTCCAGATAGGGAATTGTCCAGATAGTAAACTGTCCAGATGTGGAATTGTCCAGAGAGGGAAGTGTCCGGATAGGGAAATGTCCAGATAGGGAAATGGCAAGATAGGGAACTGTCCAGATAGGGAAATGAACAGATAGCAAAATTACCAGATACAGAAATGTCCAGATAGGGAACTGTCTAGATAGGGAATTGTCCAGAGAGGGACCTGTCCAGATAGGGAAATGTCCAGATAGAGAACTGTCCAGATAGGGAACTGTCCAGATAGGGAAATGTCCAGTTAGGGAAATGTCCAGATAGGGAAATGTCCAGACAGCGAAATGCCCAGATAGGGAATTGTCCAGATACTGAAATGTCCAGAGGGGAAACTGTCCAGATAGTGAACTGTCCAGATGTGCAATTGTCCAGAGAGGGAAGTGTCCGGATAGGGAAATGTCCAGATAGGGAAATGGCAAGATAGGGAACTGTCCAGATAGGGAAATGCACAGATAGCAAAATTACCAGATACAAAATTTTCCAGATAGGGATCTGTCTAGATAGGGAATTGTCCAGAGAGGGACCTGTCCAGATAGGGAAATGTCCAGATAGAAAACTGTCCAGATAGGGAACTGTCCAGATAGGGAAATGTTCAGTTTGGGAAATATCCAGATAGGAATATGTCCAGATTGGGAACTCTCCAGATAGGGATTTGTCCAGGTAGGGAAATGTTCAGTTAGGGAATTATCCAGATAGGGAAATGTCCAGATAGGGAACTGACCAGATAGGGAACTGACCGATGAAACTGTCCAGATAGGGAACTGACTAGGTAGGGAATTGACCAAATAGGGAGCTGTTCAGAATTGGAATTTTCCAGATAGGGAAATGTCCAGATAGGGATAAGTCCAGGTTGGGAAATATCCAGATAGGGAAATGTGCAGATACGGCACTGTTCAGATACGGAACTGTCCACATAGGGAATTGTCCAGAGAGGGAATTGTCCAGAGAGGGTACTGACCAGAGAGGGTACTGACCAAATAGGGAAATGTCCAGATGGGGAAATGTCCAGATAGGGAAATGTCCAGATAAGGGAACTTTCCAGATAAGGAAATGTCCAGATGGGGAAATGTCCAGATAGGGAAATGTCCAGATGGGGAAATGTCCAGATAGGGAAATGTCCAGATGTGGAACTCTCCAGGTAGGGATTTGTCCAGATAGGGAAATGCCCAGATAGGGAACTGACCAGATATGGAACTGACCAGATAGGGAACTGACTGATGCAACTGTCCAGATAGGGAATTGTCCAGGTAGAGGACTGTCCAGATAATGAACTGACCAGATCGGGAACTGACCAGGTAGGGAACTGACCAGGTAGGGAACTGTCCAGAAAGTGAACTGTCCAGATAGGGGACCATCCAGATAGGGAACTGTCCAGATATGGGACATTTCAGGTAGATAAATGTCCAGATAGAGAACTGTACAGTTCGGGAAATGTCCAGATAGGGAAATGTCCAGATTGGAAATTGTCCAGAGAGGGAACTGTCTAAATAGGGAAATGTCCAGATAGGGAACTGGCCAGATAGGGAACTATCCAGTTAGGGAAATGTCCAGTTAGGGAAATGTCCAGATAGGGAAATGTCCATTTAGGGAAATGTCCAGTTAGGGAAATGTCCAGATAGTGAAAAGTCCCAAGAGGGAACTCTCCTGATATGGAACTGTCCAGGTGGATAAATGTCCAGATAGGGAACTGTCCAAATAGGGAAATGTCCAGATAGAGGACTGTCCAGATAGGGAAATGTCCAGATGGGGAACTGTCCAGGTAGGGATTTGTCCAGATAGGGAAATGCCCAGATAGGGAGCTGACCAGATATGGAACTGACCAGATAGGGAACAGACTGATGAAACTGTCCAGATAGGGAATTGTCCATGTAGAGGAATGTCCAGATAATGAACTGTCCAGATAGGGAACTGACCAGGTAGGGAACTGACCAGGTAAGGAACTGTCCAGATAGTGATCTGTCCGGATAGTGGACTATCCAGATAGGGAACTGTCCAGATATGGGACATTTCAGGTAGAGAAGTGTCCAGATAGAGAACTGTCCAGTTAGGGAAATGTCCAGATAGTAAAATATCCAGATAGGGAACTGTCCATATAGGGAAATGTCCGGGTAGGGAAATGTCCAGGTAGGGAAATGTTCAGATAGGGATCTGTCCATATAGGGAAACGTCCAGTTAGGGAAATGTACAGATATGGGACATTTCAGGTAGAGAAATGTCCAGATAGGGAACTGACCAGGTAGGGAACTGACCAGGTAGGGAACTGACCGAAATAACTGTCCAGATAGTGAACTGTCCAGATAGGGGACCGTCCAGATAGGGAACTGTCCAGATATGGGACATTTCAGGTAGAGAAATGTCCAGATAGAGAACTGTCCAGTTAGGGAAATGTCCTGATAATAAAATGTCCAGATAGGGAACTGTCCATATAGGGAAATTTCCAGGTAGGGAAATGTCCAGATAGGGAACTGTCCATATAGGGAAACGTTCAGTTAGGGAAATGTCCAGGTAGGGAACTGTCCAGGTAGGGAAATGTTCAGGTAAGGAAATGTCCAGGCAGGGAAATGTCCAGGTAGTATACTGTCCATTTTTGGATCTGGTGGAGGGAACTGTACAGATAGGCAAATATCTGGATAGGGAAATGTCCATGTCGGGAAATGTCCAGGCAGGGAAATGTTCAGGTAGGGAAATGTCCAGATATGGATCTTCCAGTTAGGGAAATGTCCAGAGTGGGAACTGTCCAGATAGGGAATTGCCAGATAGGGAACAGTCCAGTGAGGCAACTGTCCAGTTAGGGAAATGTCCAGATAGGGAACTGCACAGATAGGGAAATGTCCAGATAGGGAACTTACGGTTAGTGAAATGACCTGATAGCGGACTGTCCAGATAGGGAACTGTCCAGATAGGGAACTGTCCAGATAGGGAAATATCTAGTTACGGGACTGTAAGATAGGGAAATGTCCAGATAGGGAACTGTCCAGATAGGGAATTGTCCAGAGAGGGAACAGTCTAAATAGGGATCTGTCCAGTTAGGGAGCTGTCCAGTTCGGGAACATTCCAGATAAGGGACTATTCAGATAGAGAAATGTCCAGATAGGGAAATGTCCAGATATGGAAGTGTCCAGATAGGGGACTGTCCAGATAGGGAAATGTCCAGATGGGGAACTGTCCAGGTAGGGAGCTGCCCAGATAGGGAATTGTCCAGAGAGGGAATTGTCCAGATAGGGAATTGTCCAGAGAGGGAATTGTCCAGATAGGGAATTGTCCAGATAGGGAACTCTCCATATAGGGTGCTTGCAGTTAGGGAAATGTCCAGGTAGGGAACTGTCCAGGTAGGGAAATGTCCAGGTGTGGAAATGTCCAGGGAGGGAAATGTCCAGGTAGGGAAATATCCAGTTAGGGAAGTGTCCAATTCGGAAACTGGCGGAGGGAACTGTCCAGATAGGGAATTGTCCAGGGAGGGAACAGTCCAGATAGGGAAATGTCCACAGAGGGAAATATCCAGATATGGAAATGTTCAGGTAGGGAACTGTCCAGATATGGAATTGTCCAGAGAGGGAAGTGTCCAGATAGGGAAATGTCCAGATAGGGAAATGTCCAGATATGGAATTGTTCAGCTAGCGAACTGTCCAGATGTGGAATTGTCCAGCGAGGGACGTGTCCGGTTAGGGAAATGTCCAGTTAGGGAAATGTCCAGAAATGGGACTGTCCAGATAGGGAACTGTCCAAATAGGGGACTGTCCAGATAGGGGACTGTCCAGATAGGGAACTGTCCAGATCGCAAAACGTGCAGATAGGGAAATGTCTTCACAGGCAAATGTCGAGATAGGGAACTGTCCTGATAGGGAATTGTCCAGATAGAGAAATGTCCAGATAGGGAATTGTCCAGATAGTGAACTGTCCAGATGTGGAATTGTCCAGAGAGGGAAGTGTCCGGATAGGGAAATGTCCAGATAGGGAAATGGCAAGATAGGGAACTGTCCAGATAGGGAAATGCACAGATAGCAAAATTACCAGATACGAAAATGTCCAGATAGGGAACTGTCTAGATAGGGAATTGTCCAGAGAGGGACCTGTCCAGATAGGGAAATGTCCAGATAGAGAACTGTCCAGTTAGGGAACTGTCCAGATAGGGAAATGTCCAGTTAGGGAAATGTCCAGATAGGGAAATGTCCAGACAGCGAAATGTCCAGATAGGGAATTGTCCAGATACTGAAATGTCCAGAGGGGAAACTGTCCAGATAGGGAACTGTCCAGGAAGGGAAATATCCAGATAGGGATATGTCCAGATTGGGAACTCTCCAGATAGGGATTTGTCCAGGTAGGGAAATGTTCAGTTAGGGAATTATCCAGATAGGGAAATGTCCAGATAGGGAACTGACCAGATAGGGAGCTGACCGATGAAACTGTCCAGATAGGGAACTGACTTGGTAGGGAATTGACCAAATAGGGAGCTGTTCAGAATTGGAATTGTCCAGATAGGGAAATGTCCAGATAGGGAAATGTCCAGATAGGGATAAGTCCAGATTGGGAAATATCCAGATAGGGAAATGTGCAGATACGGCACTGTCCAGATACGGAACTGTCCAGATAGGGAATTGTCCAGAGAGGGAATTGTCCAGAGAGGGCACTGACCAAATAGGGAAATGTCCAGATAGGGAACTGTCCAGATGGGGAACTGGCCAGATCGGGAACTGTCCAGCGAGGGTACTGACCAAATAGGGAAATGTCCAGATGGGGAAATGTCCAGATAGGGAAATGTCCAGAGAAGGGAACTTTCCAGATAAGGAAATGTCCAGATGGGGAAATGTCCAGATAGGGAAATGTCCAGATGGGGAAATGTCCAGATAGGGAAATGTTCAGATAGGTAAATCTCCAGATAGGGAAATGTCCAGATGGGGAAATGTCCAGGTAGGGAAATGTCCAGGTAGGGAAATGTCCAGCTAGGGAACTGTCCAGTTCGGGAATTCGCAGACAGAACTTTCCAAATAGGGAAAGGTCCAGATAGGGAAATGTCCAGACAGGGAAATATCCAGTTCCGGAACTGAAGGAGGGAACTGTGCAGATATGGAAATGTCCAGATAGGGAAATGTACAGACAGGGGACTGTCCAGATAGTGAAATGTCCAGATAGGGAACTGTCCAGATATGGAAATTTCCAGGTAGGGAAATGTCCAGGTAGGGAACTGTCCAGGTAGGGAAATGTCCAGGTAGGGAAATGTCCAGATAGGGAAATGTTCAGATAGTAAAATATTCAGATAGGGAACTGTGGTTATAGGGAACAGTTCAGATAGGGAACTGTCCAGATAGAGAATTGCCTGGATAGGGAAATGTCCAGGTAGGGAAATGTCGAGGGAGGGAAATGTCCACTTCGGGAACTCGCAGACAGAACTATCCAAATAGGGAAAGGTCCAGATAGGGAAATGTCCAGACAGGGACATATCCAGTTCGGGAACTGGCGGTGGGAACTTTCCAGATGGGGAATTGTCCAGATAGGAAAATGTCCAGTTAGGGAAATGTCCAGATAGGGAAATGTTCAGATAGGGATATGTCCAGATAGGGAACTGACCATGTAGGGAACTGACCGAAGATACTGTCCAGATGGGGAATTGTCCAGAGAGGGAACTCTCCAGACAGGGAAATGTCCAGGTAGGGAATTGTCCAGATAGGGAATTTCCATTTAGGGAATTGTCCAGAGAGGGAACTGTTCAGATAGGGAACTGTCCAGATAGGGAATTGTCCAGTGAGGGACTGTCCAGATAGTGAAATGTCCAGATAGGGAACTGTCCAGATAGGGAATTGTCCAGTGAGGGAACTTTCTAAGTAGGGAAATATCCAGATAGGGAACTGTCCAGATAGGGAACTGTCCAGATAGGGAAATGTCCAGTTAGGGATATGTCCAGATAGGGAAATGTCCAATTAGGGAAATGTCCAGATAGGGAAATGTCCAGATAGTGAAATGTCCATTGAGGGAACTGTCTAGATAGGGAACTGTCCAGATAGGGAAATGTCCAGATAGGGAAATGTCCAGATATGGAACTGACCAGATAGGGAACTGACTGACAAATCTGTTCAGATAGGGAACTGTCCTGATAGGGGACTGCCAGATATGGGACTATTCTGGTAGAGAAATGTCCTGATAGGTAAATGTCCAGATAGGGAAATGTCCAGATAGTGAAATGTCCATTGAGGGAACTGTCTAGATAGGGAACTGTCCAGATGGGTAATGTCCAGATAGGGAAATGTCCAGATATGGAACTGACCAGATAGGGAACTGACTGACAAAACTGTTCAGATAGGGAACTGTCCTGATAGGGGACTGCCAGATATGGGACTATTCTGGTAGAGAAATGTCCTGATAGGTAAGTGTCCAGATAGGGAAATGTCCAGTTAGGGAAATGTCCAGATAGGGAAATTTCCAGATAGTGAAATGTCCAGATAGGGGACTGTCCAGACAGGGAAATGTCCAGATGGGGAACTGTCCAGGTAGGGAGAAGTCCAGATAGGGAAATGTCAAGGTATTAAAATGTCCAGATAGGGAACTGTCCAGAGATGGAAATGTCCAGGTAGGTAAATGTCCAGGTAGGGAACTGTCCAGGAAGGTAAATGTCCAGGTAGGGAAATGTCCAGGTAGGGAACTGTCCATTTGGGACCTGGTGAAGGGAACTGTCCAGAAAGGGAAATGACAAGATAGGGACATTTCCATGTAGGGAAATGTCCAGGTAGGGAAATGTCCGACAGGGAAGTGTCCATTTCAGGAACTGGCAGAAGGAACTGTCCAGATAGGGAATTGTCCAGATAGGGAAAGGTTCAGATAGGGAACTTCCAGTTAGGGAAATGTCCAGATAGGGAACTGTCCAGATAGGGTAATGTCCCGGTGGAAAAATGTCCAGATAGGCAACGGTCCATATAGGGAAATGTCCAGATAGGATGTAATATCTCCAAATTTGCAGATGACACAAAGCTGGGTGGGAGGGTAAGCTGTGAGGAGGATGTCGGCAAACTCCAGTACGATTTGGACAGGTTGGGTGATTGGGCAGAAACATGGCAAATGCACTATAATGTGGATAAATGTGAGGTTATCCACTTTGGTGGCAAAAACAGGAAGGCAGATTATTATTTGAATGGCAATAGATTGGGAGAAGGGGAAGTGCAAAGAGACCTGGGTGTCCTTGTGCACCAGTCACTGAAGGTAAGCATGCAGGTGCAGCAGGCGGTTAAGAAGGCAAATGGTATGTTGGCCTTCATAGCAAGAGGGTTCGAGTACAGGAACAAGGATGTCTTGCTACAGTTGTACAGGGCCTTGGTGATACCGCACCTTGAGTATTGTGTGCAGTTTTGGTCACCTTACCTGAGGAAGGACGTTCTTGCCATGGAGGGAGTGCAGCAAAGATTCACCAGGCTGATACCTGGGCTGGCAGGAATGACGTATGAGGAGAGATTGTGTCGATTGGGCTTATACTCACTGGAGTTTAGAAGATTGAGAGGGGATCTCATCGAAACCTATAAAATTCTGGCAGGTCTGGACAGACTAGATGCAGGAAGGATGTTTCTGATGGCCGGGGAGTCCAGAACCAGGTGTCATAGTCTAAGGATAAGGGGTAAGCCATTTAGGACTGAAATGAGGAGGAATTTCTTCACCCAGAGAGTGGTGAACCTGTGAAATTCTCTGTCACAGAGGGCGGTGGAGGCCAGTTCATTAAATATATTCAAGAAAGAGTTGGATATATTTCTTGAGGCTAAAGGGATCAAGGGATATGGGGAAAAGGCAGGGACAGGGTACTGAATTTGGATGATCAGCCATGATCACATTGAATGGTGGAGCAGGCTCGAAGGGCCGAATGGCCTACTCCTGCTCCTATCTTCTATGTTTCTATGTTTCTGTGAAACCGTCTCTCCTTGGCTCTTTTCTCTCTCTTTTCAACTTGAGCTTGTTGTGGATGATGGACAACCTGCTCTGCCCTTGGAGGTTTGAGTAAGTCAAAACTTGTCCGCAACTGCCTCTTCATCATGAGCGAAGCGGGGGAAGTTTTGGTTGTGGCATGCGGCTCGTTCCTGTAGGACAACAGGAAGCTGTTCAGACATTGGTGGATTGAGCCTTGACCTTGCAATGCCTTCAAGGCATGCTTCAAAGTTTGCACGAACCTTTCTGCCTGGCCGTTAGTAGAGAGATGATAGGGCGCAGACCTGATGTGTTGGACACCATTCACATGCAGGAAGGTTGCAAACTCCTGTGATACAAATTGTGGACCGTTGTCACTTACAAGTTGTTCCGGTGAGCCATAACGGTTGAACATCTCACCAAGTTTCCCATTGAAGAGTTCTGCATGTTTGTTTAACACTGCAGTCAGACCTGACTCCCCTTTTGACATCATGCGGACTGCAGGCCAGTCCAGTGTGATTTTCTCTAGCCACGCACGTCCCAGTAGCGATGGGTAATTTCCCTTTCCCACATATAGTGGCAGTTTTGCAGTCTGTCCGTTCAATTTAACTGTCACCTCAATGGCGCCTCTCATGGCCACAGGTTCGCCGGTATACATCTTTAGCACAATGTTTGTTTGCTGAAGGGTAAGATGCTTTAGCATTTTGTTGTAGACAGTGTCTGAAACAAGGGACACAGCCGCGCCTGTGTCCACCTCCATCCGCACTGATTGTCCCTCCACCAGTGGTGACACCCAGTAGCCATTTGAACCACCTGCAACCGTCAGTATGTGCACCTCTTCCTCCTCAGATGTGTCGCTCCCCTCTGTTTTACTTGTTCCATCATACTGCACTGAATGAACACTCTTTTTCCTCTCTTGTCCAAATACAGACATTTTGCTTCCATGCTTCCCAGCTCTGTCTGTTCTTTTTTTACCTCTCCAGGCGCGTTCAATGTGACCCTTTTTGCCACAATTTCGGCATTCCAGCTCCGTACACCAGCAGTCATTAGCGTGATGGCCCATTTTCCCACAACGGTAACATGTGCCGTTCTGCGCACCTTTAGGCTCAGACGACACCTTGTGAACTCTCCCTGTTGAACTCAACTGGTGAGCCTCCTTTTCTGCCATCTCCATGGAGGCACTAACTTCAGTGGCCTTTTCAAGAGTAAGGTTGTCCTCAGTAAGAAGGCGCTTCTGTGTGGCTGCACTTTGCAGACCACACACAAGTCTGTCTCTAATGGTGTCATTCAGCACCTCCTTGAACTGGCAGTGTTCCGACAACCTTTTTAAAGGAGCAATAAACATTGTCACTGATTCTCCCTCCTCTTGATTCCATTTGTGAAATCTAAATCTCAGCAATAACCAGAGGTTTTGGTGAAAAATGTGCTCCAAGAATTTCCACTAGTTGCTTATATGCTTTAGTTCCTGGCTTATTTGGCTGCACAAGGCTGCGAAGTAAATTGAATGTCTTCGGCCCCATTACATTCAAAAAGTAGGCACGACCTTTTCGTTTGCCACCGCATTCGCCAAGAGAAAATGGTCAAAACGTTCCGTATAAGCGCTCCATTGCTCCACATTTTCGTCAAAATCACCGATGTTTCCTAATATAGTAGCCATCTCACGTTTCAAATTTAAATTTCTGTTTCCTCACTGCACCCGTAACATACGCAGATTCATCCGCTCCTCGTCGCCACTTTGTTGTGTCGGTACCTTTTTTACCTAGACACAATTAGAACTTAGAACTCAGAGATTCAAAAATGAAGTGCTTTATTCGAAGGGAAAGGGAAGTTCTGGAGAGTTCCGAACAAAGAGAGCTAAACTTAACCAAGAGAACACCCAACCATTTATCTGCTGTGACAGCGCCACCACAGGTGGGAGGAGAACACACAATACATAACACATATCCTGGGAGTGTCTGATGGGGAAGAGTAGAGGGAGCTTTACTTTGGTTCTAACCTGTGCTGCACCTGCCCTGGGAGTGTTTGATGGTACAGTGTAGAGGGAGCTTTACTCTGATTTTAAGCTGCTGCTGTACCTGTCCTGGGACTGTCTGATGGGGAAGAGTAGAGGGAGCTTCACTCTGTATCTAAACTGAGCTAAACCTGCCCTGGGACTGTTTGATGGGACAATGTAGAGAGAGCTTTACTCTGTATCTAATCCGTACTGTACCTGCTCTGGGAGTGTTTGAAGGGACAGTGTAGAGGGAGCCTTACTCTGTATCTAACGCATGTTGTACCTGCCCTAGGAGTGTTGAAGGGACAGTGTAGAGGGAGCTTTGCTCTATATCTAACTCGTGCTCTACCTGCCCTGGGAGTGTTTGATGGGACAGTGTAGAGGGAGCTTTATTCTGTATCTAACCTATGCTGTACCTGCCCTGGGAGTGTTTGATGGGACAGTGTAGAGAGAACTTTACTCTGTATCTAACCTGTGCTATACCTGGCCTGGGACTGTTTGATGGGAGAGTGTAGAGATAGCTTTACTCTGTATCTAATCCGTAATGTACCTGCTCTGCGAGTGTTTGATGGGACAGCGTAGAGGGAGCTTTACTCTGTATCTAACCTGTGCTGTACCTGCCCTGGGAGTGTCTGATGGGACAGCGTAGAGGGAGCTTTATTCTGTATCTAACCCATGCTGTACATGCCCTGGGAGTGTTTGATGGGACAGTGTAGAGGGAGCTTTACTCTGTATCTAACCTGTGCTGTACCTGCCCTGGGAGTGTCTGATGGGACAGCGTAGAGGGAGCTTTATTCTGTATCTAACCCATGTTGTACCTGCCCTGGGAGCATTTGATGGGACAGTGTAGAGGGAGATTTACTCTGTATTTAACCTGTGCTGTACCTGCCCTGGGAGCGTTTGTTGGGACAGTGTAGAGGGAGCTTTACTCTGTATTTAACCTGTGCTGTACCTGCCCTGGTAGTGTTTCATGGGACAGTGTACAGGGAGCTTTACTCTGTATTTAACCTGAGCTGTACCTGCCCTGGGAGCTTTTGATGGGGCAGTGTAGAGAGAGCTTAACTCTGTATCTAACCCATGCTGTACCTGCCCTGCGGGTGTTTGATGGGACAGTGTAGAGGGAACTTAACTCTGTATCTAACCCGTGCTATACCTGCCCTGGGAGTGTTTGAAGGGACAGTGTAGAGGGAGCTTTACTCTGTTTCTAGCCCATGCTGTACCTGCCCTGGGATTATTTGATTGGACAGTGTAGAGAGAACTTTACTCTGTATCTAACCCATGCTGCACCTGCCCTGGGAGTGTTTGAATGTACAGTGTAGAGGGAGCTATACTCTGTATCTAACGCGTGCTGTACTTGCCCTGGGATTGTTTAATGGGAAAGTGTAGAGGGAGCTTTAGTCCGTATCTAACCCATGCTGTACCGGCCTTGGGAGTGTTTGATGGGACAGTGTAGAGGCAACTTTACTCTGTATCTAACCCCTGCTTTACCTGCCTTGGGAGTGTTTGATAGAACAGTGTAGAGAGAGCTTTACTCTGTATTTAACCTGTGCTGTACCTGCCCTGGGAGCGTTTGATGGGACAGTGTACAGGGAGCTTTACTCTGTATTTAACCTGAGCTGTACCTGCCCTGGGATCGTTTGATGGGGCAGTGTAGAGAGAGCTTTACTCTGTATCTAACACATGCTATACCTGCCCTGCGGGTGTTTGATGGGACAGTGTAGAGAGAACTTTACTCTGTATCTAACACGTGCTATACCTGCCCTGGGAGTGTTTGATGGGACAGTGTAGAGGGAGCTTTATTCTGTGTCTAACCCATGCTGTACCTGCCCTGGGATTGTTTGATGGGACAGTATAGAGAGAACATTACTCTGTATCTAACCCATGCTGTACCTGCCCTGGGAGTGTTTGAATGTACAGTGTAGAGGGAGCTTTACTCTATATCTAACCCGTGCTGTACCTGCCCTGGGATTGTTTAATGTGACACTGTAGAGGGAGCTTTAGTCCGTATCTAACCCATGCTGTACCTGCCCTGGGAGTGTTTGATGGGACATTGTAGAGGGAGCTTTTCTCTGTATCTAACCCCTGCTTTACCTGCCTTGGGAGTGTTTGGACACTGTAGAGAGAGCTTTACTCTGTATCTAGCCCGTGCTGTACTTGCCCTGGGAGCGTTTGATGGGACAGTGTAAAGGGAGCTTTACTCTGTATTACCTGTGCAGTACCTGCCCTGGGAGTGTTTGATGGGACAGTGTAGAGAGAGCTTTACTCTGTATTTAACCTGTGCTGTACCTGCCCTAGGAGCGTTTGATGGGACAGTATGGAGGGAGCATTACTCTATATCTATCCCGTGCTGTACCTGCCCTGGGAGTGTTTGATGGGGCATTGTAGAGGGAGATTTACTCTGTAGCTAACCCATGCTGTACCTGCCCTGGGATTGTTTGATTGGACAGTGTAGAGAGAGATTTACTCTGTATCTAACCGATGCTGTAAACTGCCCTGGGAATGTTTGATGGGACAGTGTAGAGAGCTTTAATCTGTTTCTAACACATGCTCTACCTGCCCTGGGAGCGTTTGATGGGACATTGCAGAGTCAGCTTTTCTCTGTATTTATCCTGTGCTGTACCTGCCCTGGGAGTGTTTGATGGGACAGTCTAGAGAGAGCTATACTCTGTATTTAACCTGTGCTGTACCTGCCCTGGGAGCGTTTGATGCGACAGTGCAGAGAGAGCTTTACTCTGTATCTAGCCCGTGCTGTACCTGCCCTGGCTGTGTCTGATGGGGCAGTTTAGAGGGAGCTTTACTCTGTATCTAACCTGTGCTGTACCTGTCCTGGGAGTGTCTGATGGGGAAGTGCAGAGGGAGCTTTACTCTCTAGCTAATCCGTACTGTACCTGCCCTGGGAGCATTTGATGGGTCAGTGTAGAGGGAGCTTTACTCTGTATCTAACCCGTGCTGTACCTGCCCTGGGATTGTCTGATGCGGCATTATAGAGGGAGATTGACTCTGTATCTAACCTGTGCTGTCCCTGCCCTGGGAGTGTCTGTTGGGGCTGTGTAGAGGGAGCTTTATTCTGTATTTTACCTGGTGCTGTACATATCCTGGGAGTGTCTGATGGGTAAGAGTAAAGGGAGCTTTACACTGCACCTAACCCATGTTGTACCTGCACCGGCAGTGTTTGATGGGACAGTGTACAGGGAGTTTTACACTGTATCTAACCCATGCTGTACCTGCCCTGGGAGTGTTTGATGGTACAGTGTAGAGGGAGCTTTACTCTGTTTTAAGCTGGTGCTGTGCCTGTCCTGGGAGTGTCTGATGGGGCAGTGTAGAGGGAGCTTTACTCTGTATCTAACCTGAGCGAAACCTGCCCTGGGACTGTTTGATGGGACAATGTAGAGAGAGCTTTGCTCTGTATCTAATCCATACTGTACCTGCTCTGGGCGTGTTTGATGGGACAGTGTAGAGGGAGCTTTACTCTGTACCTAACCTGTGCTGTACCTGCACTGGCAGTGTTTGATGGGACAGTGTAGAGGGAGCCTTACTCTGTATCTAACCCATGTTGTACCTCCCCTGTGAGTGTTTGATGGGACAGTGTAGAGGGAGTTTTACTCTGAATTGACCCTGGTGCAGCTCTTGTCCTGGGAGTGTCTGATAGGGATTTGTAGAGGAAGCTTTACTCTTTATCTAACCTGTGCTATACCTGAACTGGGACTGTTTAATGGGACAATGTAGAGAGAGCTTTACTCTGTATCTGATCCGTACTTTACCTGCCCTGGGAGTGTTTGATGGGACAGTGTAGAGGGAGCTTTACTCTGTATCTAACCTGTGCTGTACGTGCCCTGGGAGTGTCTGATGGGGCAGTGTAGAGGGAGCTTTATTCTATATCTAACCCATGCTCTACCTGCCATGTGAGTGTTTGATTGGACAGTGTAGCGAGAAATTTACTCTATATTTAACCTGTGCTGTACCTGCCCTGGGAGTGTCTGATGGGGCAGTGTAGAGGGAGCTTTACTCTGTATCTAACCTGTGCTGTAGCTGCCCTGGGAGTGTCTGATGGGGCAGTGTAGAGGGAGCTTTACTCTGTATCTAACCTGTGCTACATCTGCCCTGGGACTGTTTGATGGGACAATGTAGAGAGAGCTTTACTCTGTATCTAATCTGTACTGTACCTGCTCTGCGAGTGTTTAATGGGACAGTGCAGAGTGAGATTTACTCTGTATCTAACCCGTGCTGTGCCTGCCCTGGGAGTATTTGATGGGACATTTTAGAGGGTACTTTACTCTGTATCTAACCCGTGCTGTACCTGCCCTGGGAGGATTTGATGGGATAGTGTAGAGGGAGCGTCACCCTACATCTAACCCATGCTTTACCTGCCCTGGGAGTGTTTAATGGGACAGTGTAGAGAGAGCTTTACTCTGTATCTAACCCATGCTGTACCTGCCCTGGGAGTGTTTAATGGGACAGTGTAGAGAGAGCTTTACTCTGTATCTAATCCATACTGTACCTGCCCTAGGAGTGTTTGATGGGACAGTGTAGCGGGAGCTTTACTCTGTATCTAACACATGTTGTACCTCCCCTGGGAGTGTTTGATGGGACAGTGTAGAGGGAGTTTTACTCTGAATTTAACCTGGTTCAGAACCTGTTGTAGTGGCGCTTCTTAGTTTCCAAACAGGCAGGCCACTGAGCTGTGGGGCTTTTAACATCGAGTAGACGCGTGTCGAAATAAAACGTTCCCAAACGTAGCTTTGTCTTTTAAATGGTTTACTATAACACTTAACAAACAGAATTACAAAGCAAACACGTATAAACGAACATGGTCAAAAACTGTGCTGCTCCAAACCTCACAGCTTCTGCCTCTTTCACCACGTGCAGTTTAAAACTGTAAGATGGCTGCACCCATGTGTGGCTTAGGGACTGTTCCATTGTGGCAAGAATGAAGGGGGTGTCGGACTATACTACTGGAGCAAGAAAATAGGGGGTTTCTTAATACAATAAGTCGTTCAGGTAAATTAACTGTATTATGCCATTTAGCCACTATTTTAAAGTATTTTCTTAAGCTTTTATGGCTCTTACATTCCGGCCCCTAATTGACTAGGCACATGAAGCATATCAATTACTCAAACATTAAGAGTCATAAACTAATGAGTTCAACATATTTACAATACAAGTGTCCACTTTTTTCTTTCGTTCAGGAGCTTTTCACGCTGCTTCTTGTAGCAGGCAGAGCTTTGTGATCGGTCTCTCCAGGGTACTGGTCTTGGTTTGCAAACAGACGCGACGAACGACGCCTCTGGAGTCTGGCATGGTCTTAATTATTTTTCCCATCAACCAAGAATTTCTAGGGGCTGAATCATCCACAATTAAGACAATGTCTCCGACGATGAAGTTCCTCTTTATTTTGGACCATTTTTGACGCTCCTGTAGCAGAGGTAAGTATTCTCTTGTCCATCTGGTCCCGAAGAGGTCTGACATATACTGAACTTGCCTCCACTTCCGACGGGCATACAGATCTTCCTTTTTGAAGACTCCCGGGGGCATGGCTGGCTGTGTTTTCAACAACAACAGGTGGTTCGGAGTCAGGGCTTCGAGGTCATTGGGATCATCTGATGTCTTAGTTATCGGTCGGTCATTAATGATGGCTTCGACCTCGCACAGAACGGTTTGGAGTCCCTCGTCGTCCAGCGCTTGCTGCTTCAGTACAGAACTGAGTAGTTTTCTTACGGTGCGTATCTGTCTTTCCCAGACACCTCCGTGGTGGGATGCAGCCGGAGGATTGAAGATCCACTTAATTCCTGTTTGCATCATGGCTTCCTGTATTTTAAGCTGATTCCAACCTTCAATAGCTTCCCGTAGTTCTCTCTCCGCTCCGACGAAATTAGTGCCATTATCAGAACGCATAATGGACACCTGTCCTCTTCTACAGACAAAGCGCCGCAAGGCGTTAATACAGGAATCAGTGTCAAGCGTGTGTGCCACCTCAATATGAACTGCTCTGATGGTCGGGTGTAGCAGCAACTCTTTCAACCTTAGAAACCATGCAACTGCTTTCCTCAACTGGTGCCATCCTGAGAAATGGTTAACAAGCTTGTTCACTGTGTCAAAGTTCTCTTTCGTAGTTATGAAATTTACTGTGACTGATCTCTTGACTTCGACGTCGTCTTCAGTAATCTGACTTGGCATATCTGGTCTTTCTGGCCATGATCTCTCTGTTTCCAGCAGATAACTTGGGCCTTGTATCCAAGTTTCACTCCTCATGAAGTTTTCAGCCTTCAATCCCCATGAGGCTTGATCTGCTGGGTTTAATGAGGTGTTTACATACCTCCATTGAGATGGTTGTGTAGCTTTTCTAATGGATGAGATTCTGTTTGCTACGAAGGTCTTGAAGCGTATCTTCTCATTCTCTATATACTTCAGCACCGTCGTGCTATCCGTCCAGAAGACAGATTCTTCTAATGGGAGCTGTAACTCTTTACGCATCACCTGGTCAAATTTAACTGCAACAACCGCTGCCGTCAATTCCAGTCTCGGGATGGTGACCTGCTCCAGCGGAGCCACCCTGGATTTTCCCATGAGGAAGGCACAATGTTTCTGGCCCTGTTGATTTGTCAGCAAGAGGTAGGTAGCCGTGCCATAGCCGTCCTCACTGGCGTCCGAGAAATGATGTAGTTGAGCCGTCTTTGTAACTCCAAAACTCGCGGGCTTGATGCATCTACTGACGTTGAAGCTAGAAAGTTGTTGCAAATGTGTCAGCCATCTGTGCCATCTCTGAGCTTGACCTTCTGGGATATCTTCATCCCATCCTCTCTTGTCTCTACACAGCTCTCGTAGCATCAGCTTCACCGGCAGAATGAGTGGTGCCAGGAATCCGAGAGGGTCGTAGATGGAACTGACCACGGAGAGAATCCCTCGTCTTGTGGATGGTCTTTCGTTCACCATTATCCTGAAGTTGAACGTGTCTGACTCGATGCACCATTGTACACCAAGAGCTCTCTCGATAGGAAGGACATCGTGGCTCAGGTCCAGATCTTTGACTTCAGTGGCTCTTTCCTTTTCTGGGATAGAAGCTAGAACTGCTCTGCTGTTGCTTATCCACTTAGTCAGATGGAATCCTCCATTCGAACACAGAGTTCTAAGGTCTCTTGACAGTGCGATGGCATCGTCTTCTGTTGACACGGACTTCAGACAGTCATCGACATAAAGGTTTCTGAAGATTGTCTCCACAGTCTCGGATGGTGCTTTGCCCTTGCCATCTTCTGCAGTTTTTCTGAGAGCGTAGCTTGCACAGCTGGGAGATGATGTGGCGCCAAACAGGTGTACGGCCATTCTACATTCCACCATCGCTTCACTAACGTCGCCATCTGGCCACCAAAGGAAACGCAGAAGATCAGCATCTTCGTCAGGGATTCTGACTTGGTAGAACATTGATTCTATGTCTGCCATCATGGCAACGAGCTCTTGTCTAAACCTAGTCAAGACGCCAATGAGGGTATTAGTAAGATCAGGACCTTGAAGCAGCTGGTCATTCAATGAAGTTCCTCTGAATGAGGCGGCGCAGTCAAACACTACACGGATCTTTTTCTTCTTTGGGTGATACACCCCGTGATGAGGAATGTACCAGACCCTTCCATCATCTCTGTTCAACTGTTCTTCGGGCACTTTTACAGCATAGCCTTTCGCTATGATGTTTCTCATGAAGTCTTTGTAGTCTTCGTGAAAGTCGGGGTTCTTGTTCAGCTTTCTCTTTAGACTGATGGCGCGTTGCTCTGCTATGCAGCGATTGTTCGGCATCTTCGCGGTCTGTCTTCTCAGTGGCAAACCAATGTGATAGTGGCCATCAATGAACTGTGTAGACCTTGTCATCAAACCCATGAACTGATGGTCTTCTTGTGACATCTCTGTCTTTTCCTCACAGCTGCGTTCTGAGAAGTCTGCGTTGAACTGCTGTATCAACAGCTCTTCAATGCTTGCGATAGAGATGCGATTAACTGTGGCGTTTTGTCATTCCTCCTTGTTCGACTTGTGGCCATCATCTCTCCTTACCGGTCCATTGATTACCCATCCAAGGGCTGTCCTGACAGCGTAGGGTCCGTCATCCTTGCTGTTTATCACCTGCCATGGCTCCATAGTTTTGTAGGCATTGGTTCCAATTAATAGGCCAATTTCTGCTTCAATGCATGGGAGACGCACCTTTTCTAGGTAGGGCCATCTATCCACGTCCTTCTGCAGGGCTAGGTTCCCTATTCTAACAGGAATCTCCCTCTGTGTGAAAACATTAGGCAGGTCTATGAAGTCCTTCTCTTCAAGTCCACACACTTCTAGGTCTGACAGGATATAGCTTTGCATTGACTTCTCATGACCCATGGTGCATAATAGGATTTCTGTTCTTCTGCCTCTAACGTTCAGCTGTCGCATGAGTGATTCTGTGCAGAACGTTGCTGAACTACCTGGATCCATGAAGGCGTAAGTCTCCACAACCTTCTCACTCCTCTTAGACTTGATCCTTACTGGTACGATGGCAAGAATACAGTCACTGTCACCGGCCCCAGTGAGTCCACAAGTCTCTGGTTCTAGCGACACCA
The DNA here is from genome assembly GCF_052327205.1 of Somniosus microcephalus. Lineage (NCBI taxonomy): Eukaryota > Metazoa > Chordata > Chondrichthyes > Squaliformes > Somniosidae > Somniosus > Somniosus microcephalus. The sequence goes on from NC_140997.1 coordinate 128,229,834, forward strand.
GAGCACTTGAAACAACCTTCTCGTCGGTATTGTTTTCTTCACTCTTCTTAGAGACTTGTTCTTCTTTATGGATATGCAGCAGACTGGGATGTTTCCGAGTGCACTCTCTGCATGTTGTTCTTTGCTTACAGTTTCTACTCAGGTGCCCCTGAGAGAGACATCCAAAACATAGGCCGTTGTACTTCAGGAATTCGATTCTGTCCTTATGTGGCTGTGCTTTGATGTCGCTGCAGAGATCCAATGTATGATTCTTCTGGCAGAATAAGCATGGCTTCTGAAAGGCATTAGCAGGCGTCACTGTGCTGCTCTTTTTGGGAGGTGAGTTCTGGGGCCTTTCTTCCTCGGCCTGAGTGACGATAGTTGCAAAGCTGCTTCCCCTGGAACCACCTTTCCTGAGAGTCTTTGATTCAGCAGGCTTGGCTTTCACTCTTCCATCGGTGGTCGGGCTGACATCCTGGATGTTTCCAAACAATGGGTCCCTAGCAATTTTAGCCTGTTTGTCTATGAAATTCACTAAGTCTGCAAACCTGGCTCTACTTTTCCGTCTCTCCATTATCTCAAAGGCTGTTCTTCTCCATTGTTCTCTCATCCTGTAAGGAAGCTTAGAGATGACGATTCTCATAGTCGTAGGATTGTCCATCTCTTCCATGAATTCAACATCCTCCATGGTGTTGCAACATCCTATGAGGAAGAGAACATATGCGTTCAATGCCTCTCCGTCTTCCGATCTGATCTGTGGCCACTTGGTAGCCTTTTCGATATATGCAGTGGCTATCTTCAGCTCGTTACCATAGTGCTCCTGCAGCAACTTCCTGGCTTCTATGTATCCCCGGTCCGGTCTCATGTGTTCACAGCTTCTGACCAGGTCTTGTGGTTTACCACTGGTGTACTGTCCCAGGTAGTACAACTTATCACTGCTGCTCTCTGTCTTGGAGTCAATGGCTTGTTCAAAGGATCTGATGAAGGGCTTATACTTGAGTGGGTCGCCTTGGAACACTGGTATGTCTCTTTGAGGGAGTCGAAACAGATTCTGTTGTTTTACAAGCATCTCTGTAATTTCGTTCTGACGTTGCATCACTCGGTATAGGCTTCTCCCTGTGTCTTCAGGCCTCTGGTGGTCATCAGCAGGGTCTAGTCTAGACCGTCTGACGTCTGGGGTAGCATCACGTGCTCCTGTTAGTGGAGAGGCCACTCTTCCATGCTGTAATGCCGGGGAATTGCTTTCGGGCTCTGTTGTAACTCTTGAAGGTGCCCTGGATCCAACTCTATGTGGCAACGTTGACTGGCAGTGGCTCCCGCCGTCCCGTGAGCCTTCATAATCTTCATACGCACTCAACCTGGCATCTGAGACCTCGATAGCTGTTTTCATCTCCAGCCGTTCTTTCTTTGCCTGCACCTGGGCCCGCTGGGCCTGCACTTGGGCCTGTTGGGCCTGCACTTGGGCCTGCAGTTGGGCCTGTTGGGCCTGCAGTTGAGCCTGCAGTTGGGCCTGTTGGGCCTGCAGTTGGGCCTCTTGGACCTGCAGTTGGGCCTCTTCCCGTTCAAGAGCTTGCTTCTCATCTAAAGATGCTGCGCGCGCCATCAACGCCGCCCGTTCAGCCTCCGCTCTCATGCGTCGCGCCGAGCTTGTGGTAGAAGCGACTGACCTGCGTCCAGAAACAGAGCTACCTTCTTTTCGATTTTTGCTCGGTCTGGCGGAAGTCTCTGAAATGCTATCGTCTGGTCCGACTTCATCGTCAACCTTATCTTTCTCTGCTGTATCAGCATCTTGACGAATTTTTAACATCCACTGCTCCGTGGCCTTCATATAGTCCTTAATGCTGGTTGATTTAAGATCAAACCAGTCGTGCTGATCAGTGTTTCCCTCTTCTTCAGACAGAAGTGCTAATACATCTTCATTGAGTATATTAAATTCTTCATGCAGCTTGGAGAAATCGTAATACATCATGTCTTCAGCTTTCTTAATATTAGCATTATCTTCCATGAGACGATCAATTATCTTCATTTTTCCAGTTATCTGAACTAATTTAGCCTTCCTTGCACCTATGCTTCTATGTAACTTCTCTTCCCTTGCCTTTGGGGTGAGCTTTATTTCCTTCTTTTGGCCAGCAATCCTTCTGGCTGGGGGAAGCTCCTGGCTCCGTAAGGCCTCGGCCATTTTACCCGCAGCTCTTATTTAGCTTCTCAACAGAATGAACAAAGCAAGTAACAGTCACTGTACCTTCGCTTTCTTAAATTGTCGTCTGGCTCCGTGACCATTCATGTATACGTTCGCCGACGATTCCGTCCCTTCCTTCTTAGGGAGCTAGTTTTTGACTAATGTAGTGATACTTCTTAGTTTCCAAACAGGCAGGCCACTGGGCTGTGGGGCTTTTAACATCGAGTAGACGCGTGTCGAAATAAAACATTCCCAAACGTAGCTTTGTCTTTTAAACGGTTTACTATAACACTTAACAAACAGAATTACAAAGCAAACACGTATAAACGAACACGGTCAAAAACTGTACTGCTCCAAACCTCACAGCTTCTGCCTCTTTCACCACGTGCAGTTTAAAACTGTAAGATGGCTGCACCCATGTGTGGCTTAGGGACTGTTCCATTGTGGCAAGAATGAAGGGGGTGCCGGACTATACTACTGGAGCAAGAAAATAGGGGGTTTCTTAATACAATAAGTCGTTCAGGTAAATTAACTGTATTATGCCATTTAGCCACTATTTTAAAGTATTTTCTTAAGCTTTTATGGCTCTTACACCTGTCCTGGGACTGTCTGATAGGGAAGTGTAGAGGGAGCTTTACTCTGTATCTAACCCGTGCTGGACCGGCCCTGGGAGTGTATGATGGGACAATGTAGAGGGAGCATTACTCTGTATCTAACCCATGATGTACCTGCCCTGGGAGTGTTTGATGGGACAGTGTAGAGTGAGCTTTACTCTGTATCTAACCCATGCTGTACCTGCCCTTGGAGTGTTTGATGGGACATTGTAGAGGGAACTTTTCCACCTTAAGAGATGTACTACTTTCTCTGGCTGCTGTATACGGTAATACCGGTGGTGACCACACCGGTATATAAGTGCTGTGTAGTCATTTACTGGGTAGTACAGCCCTAACCTCCGAATAGTAAAGACCTATTGAAAAGTTATTCTTGTAGTCTGTGTCAGTAATTGACCTTAATATAACTGGAACACACAGACTTAACAGTGGCGACGAGTCCGATCTTACCCTGCGGCAGTTTACATCCACGGCAGCTTCGTCCTCAGAACGGGCGTCGAGAAGAGGCATCCACCCTCATCATCCTGCTGAACAGCATGTCGCGCGGGAGGCATCGAGGACCCGGAGTGAAGAAGAGAAATTCTGAACTCGAAGCCCCCATCAGCGGCAGACAGCTATCTTCCTTCTACCACAGTGGTGGGTAAGCCAATCAGCGAAAGTCGGCCACGTTGGCTGTAGCGAAGGGGAGGGAAGACGGAGGAAAGAGGGCGGTGAATTCGACCGCGGCCGGTGAAATCGACCGCGGCCGGTGAAAAGGGCCGGGCCGCATTCGGGCCGAAAAGCGCAGCGACTGGGGCAGCTGAAGGCGCGAGAGCCGCGGTGAATTCGAACACAGCGGGTGCACATAACCGGGCTGCAAGAAGGGCTGCGAGGCGCAACGGCAGGGAAGCGCGAATGCCCACGGGAACCGCGGTGGAGTAGAAGCAGCGTCGGGGGAGTTGTTAACCACTGGGGAGGCGAGACCGGCAGCAGCACAGCAATCGCCATTGCAGCCAGCGGGTGAAGAAGACGAGCGCGGGAAAGACCGCCAAGCGCAGGAAGCCGCCATTTAAAAAAAAAAAAATTGCAAAGATGCCTAAACATGGGAACATTAATACTTTTGATAGCGACATCGAAGATTGGACCACGTATGTAGAATGCATAGAAGTTTATTGTAGAGGAAATAAGATACCAGATGTGGAGAAAGCACTAACCTTATTAAACTTAATGGGTGCAAAGACATACGGGCAATTGAAACACCTTCTATCACCAGAGAAACCGGCGGATAAGACTTTCGCGGATATTGTTACCGTCCTGAAAAATCATTTAAGCCCCACGCCGCTGATGCTAGCGGAACGATTTAAATTTTACAGCAGAAAGCAGCTGAAAGATGAAAGCAATGCTGAATTTTTAATTGAATTGCGTAAGCTAGCAAAGTACTGTCAGTTTGGAACAGGACTAACAGATGCGCTAAGAGATAAATTTGTGTGTGGATTGTTAAAAGAAGAGACACAAAAGCGACTGCTTGAGGAGAATGAGCTGACGCTTGATAAAGCTGTCGCTATGGCAGCATCGCACGAAGCCGCAGCGAGAGGCACGGCGGTAATGCAGCTACGGTCACCGGAACTCAGCACAAATCAAATGGTCTTGGGTACAGTAAAATGTTATCGTTGTGGAAAGACAACGCATGATCAGAACCAGTGCTGGTTCAAAAATAAGGAATGCAGAAAATGTGGCAGGCTTGGTCACATAGCTAAAGTATGCCGGTCAGGAGAGAAGACCAGCAACAAAAAGTCACCGCAGGGAAAGTACAGAAAGGTACACAAGGTGACAGAGAACAGTTCGAACAAACAGAAGTCAGATTCAGACGCCAGCAGTAATGAACTGGGTAGCTTAAGAGTACACAACGTTGGTAAGGAAGCAGACCTCCAGACAATTTGGGTCACACTTCAGATAGCAGGAGTCCAAGTGAAGATGGAATTGGACACTGGATCGGCATTGACGGTCATGAATAAGAAAGATTACAAAAGGTTATTCCAATATATTCCCCTACGGGATACGGAGATTGTATTGAAAACATACACGGGGCAAAGAGTATACCCCATCGGAAAGATAGAGGTAAAGGTGGTCCACAAGGGCAAAGAAAGCCGAGGAATGGACTTATATGTGCTACCTGAAGGAGGTCCACCACTACTGGGACGGGAGTGGATTAGAAAAATGAATATGGACTGGCATTCCTTAAAAGCACTAACAGTAGATGCCAGGGAAACAGATGTCAAACCTAAACGATTGTCCAGAATATTGGACGATGCTAAAGAGGTGTTCCAGCAGGGACTGGGAACACTGAGAGGAATTACGGCAAACATCAAGATTGAAGAACATGCACAACCAAAATTTTTCAAAGCCAGACCGGTACCCTATGCGATACGACCTGCTGTGGAAGCGGAGCTGGAAGCGCTAGAACGTTCAGGAGTACTGTCTAAAGTAGACTGGAGTGAGTGGGCTACGCCCATTGTTCCCGTGATGAAACGTCCTTCGAGCAACAAGCCGGGAGAACCAGGGAAGGTTCGCATCTGTGGAGATTTCAAGATCACTGTTAATCCGGTGCTTCACACGGTGCAGTATCCGCTTCCGCGGATTGAGGATATCTTCGCTTCATTGTCGGGCGGGAAACACTTCACCAAGATAGACCTGGTGCAGGCGTACTTACAGATGGAAGTTGAGGAAGAGTCACGCCAGTACCTCACGATCAACACGCATAGAGGCTTGTACCGGTATAATAGACTGGTTTTTGGAGTGGCATCGGCTCCAGCAATTTGGCAGAGGGCCATGGAGCAGGTATTACAGGGAATTCCAGGCACACAATGTTACCTGGACGATATTCTGATTACAGGAGATGGTGACGAGGAACACCTCACAAATTTGGAACTGGTGCTCATCAGATTGAAAGAATATGGACTTCGAGTTAATCGGCAGAAATGTGAGTTCTTTCAGAAGCGGATCTCGTACTGTGGCCATGTCATTGACCAGGAGGGAGTTCATAAGTCTCCTGACAAGATCGAAGCGGTTGTGAAGGCTCCCGCTCCGGTTAATGTATCTCAGTTGAGGTCGTTCCTAGGATTGATTAACTATTACCATAAGTTTCTGCCAAATTTATCCACGGTACTGCACCCGCTGAACGCTCTTTTGCAGAAGGGAGTACCACGGGAGTGGAGCGAGGACTGTAAGAAGGCCTTTCGCAAAAGCAAGGAATTGATAACCTCAGAGGAAGTGTTGGCTCACTTCAACCCAACACTGCCTATTCGTTTGGCTTGTGATGCTTCTCCATATGGTATTGGGGCAGTACTCTCACACAAGTTGCCAAATGGCATGGAGAGGCCAGTCACGTTCGCATCCAGATCATTGACCTCCGCTGAGCGCAACTATGCTCAGATAGATAGGGAGGCTCTCAGCCTTGTGTGGGGAGTAAAGAAGTTTAATCATTACCTGCAGGGCCAAAAGTTTACGCTTCTGACAGACCATCAGCCGTTGGTATCCATTTTTAACCCTAAGAAGGGTGTGTCGGTGATGACAGCACAGAGACTCCAGAGATGGTCCCTTTTCCTAGGGTCACATCAATATCAGATAGAATTCAAAGGTACAAAGCAGCATGGTAATGCTGATGGGCTGTCGCGCCTGCCACTACCTGAAGAAGAGGAGACAACGAAGGTTGACCCTGTTGAGTTATTTCACTCGACCATCATCGAGTGTTTACCAGTCACCAATGCAAGTATTGAAAGAGAAACCAGGAACGACCCGACACTGTCCCGAGTCTACGAGATGACAGTGAAGGGATGGCCAGCACATGGTGATTCTCTGTTACCGGCATTCTCGGCAAGAGGAGACCAGCTGTCCGTCTGTCAAGGAACATTGATGTATGGAACGAGAGTGATTATTCCTCCTAAGTTAAGGGAAAGAGTTCTAAAGGAACTGCATGAAGGTCATCTGGGGGGAGTTAAGATGAAAAGCCTTGCTAGGGCTTATGTGTGGTGGCCGGGTATCGACCAACAGATAGAGGAGCTGACGAAAAGCTGCTCAGGGTGCCAAAAAGTGCAAAATGTACCTCCGATTGCACCGCTGCATCCATGGGAATGGCCTTCAGCCCCATGGCAACGCGTACATATTGACTTTGCTGGTCCATTCATGGACTCCATGTTTCTAATTGCGGTGGACGCACATTCTAAATGGCCAGAAGTGATCAAGATGACTACCACTACTTCAGAAAAGATAACTGCGGTGTTAAGAACGATATTCGCAAGGAACGGATTGCCAGAACAAATATGTTCCGACAACGGACCACAGTTCGTGTCAGAAGAATTCCAAAAATTCTTAAAGAAGAATGGGGTGAAACATTATACCTCTGCCCCATATCATCCGGCTACAAATGGGTTGGCCGAGAGATTTGTACAAACATTCAAAAAGGCAATAAAGGCCATAAGCGAAGATCAGATTCCACTACAACATAAGGTGGACAAGTTTTTACTGGCATATCGAAACGCCGCTCATGCAGTGACAAACCAAAGTCCTGCCATGATGTTTTATAACAGGAGGTTGCGGTCCAGGTTGAACTTGTTAAAACCAAATGTGCGGAGGGAAGTTGAAAACAAACAGTTCCAGCATATAAATAACAAGACCACTCGGAGTTTCGAGGTAGGACAACCAGTGTTGGCCAGGGACTATGGAAACGAGAAATGGCAATCCGGAACAATTCGGGCCAGACAAGGACCCCTGATGTACACGGTAGATGTTGGTAAAAATGTAATACGGCGTCATGCTGACCAACTGGTAGAATCGAGAACAAGGGTCGAACCTATGGTTACGACAGAGACAACCGTGGAAGAAGTTAGTGAACCTGAAGCATCTACCTCGGCAGTGAATGTACCTGATGATGATGTCCAAGACATAAGAGACCAACTAGAGGAGTCACCTCAGCAACAAGAATCAGAGACCCCTGAAAGGCGTTATCCAACTCGAATCAGGAGGCCTCCTGGGAGACTGAACCTTTGAACTGTTTCTACATGAAGTTGTATATATGTATATATGTTATTATGTTATGTTAAATGGGGATATAACTGTTAAGCTAAAAAGGGAGGATTGTGGTGTATGTAACTTGTTCCACCTTAAGAGAACTTAAACCTGTTCCACCTTAAGAGATGTACTACTTTCTCTGGCTGCTGTATACGGTAATACCGGTGGTGACCACACCGGTATATAAGTGCTGTGTAGTAATTTGCTGGGTAGTACAGGCCTAACCTCCGAATAGTAAAGACCTATTGAAAAGTTATTCTTGTAGTCTGTGTCAGTAATTGACCTTAATATAACTGGAACACACAGACTTAACACTCTGTATCTAACCCATGCTGTACCTGCCCTGGGAGGATTTGATGGGATAGTGTAGAGGGAGATTCACCCTGCATCTAACGCATGCTGTATCTGCCCTGGGAGTGTTTGATGGGACAGTGTAGAGGGAGCTTTACTCTGTATTTAACCTGTGCTGTACCTGCCCTGGGAGTGTTTGATGGGACAGTGTAGAGAGATCTTTACTCTGTATTTACCGTGTGCTCTACCTGCTCTGGGGGATTTTGATGGGACAGTGTAGAGGGAGCTTTACTCTGTATTTAACCTTGCTGTACCTGCCCTGGGAGCGTTCGATGAGACAGTGTAGAGGGAGATTTACATTGTATTTAACCAGTGCTGTACCTGCCCTCGAAGTGTTTGTTGGGACAGTGTAGAGGGAGCTTTACTCTGTAATTAACCTGTGCTGTACCTGCCCTGGGAGTGTTTGATGGTATGGTGTAGAGAGAGATTTACTCTGTATTTAACCCGTGCTGTACCTGCCCTGGGAGTGCCTGATGGGGCAGTGTAGAGGGAGCTTTACTCTGTACCTAACCCGTGCTGTACCTGCCCTGGGAGTGTCTGATGGGGCTGTGTAGAGGGAGCTTTACTCTGTATCTAACCTGTGCTGTACCTGCCCTGGGTGTGTTTGCTGGGAGAGTGTCGAGGAAGCTTTACTCTGTATTTAACCTGGGGCTGTACATATCCTGGGAGTGTCTGATGGGGAAGAGTCGAGGGAGCTTTACACTGCATCTAACCCATGTTGTACCTGCCCTGGCAGTGTTTGATGGGACAGTGTAGAGGGAGTTTTACACGGCATCTAACCCATGCTGTACTTGCCCTGGAAGTGTTTGATGGGACAGTGTAGAGGGAGTGTTACTCTGTATTTAACCTATGATGTACCAGCCCTGGCAGGATTTGATGGGGCAGTGGAGAGGGAGCTTTACTCTGTATCTAACCTGTGCAGTACCTGCCCTGGGAGTGTTTGATGGGACAACGTAGAGAGAGCTTTACTCTCTATTTAAGCTGGTGCTGTACCTGTCCTGGGAGTGTCTAATGGGGAAGTGTAGAGGGAGCTTTACTCTGTATCTAACCTGTGCTGTATCGGCCCTGGGACTCTTTGATGGGACAATGTAGAGAGAGCTTTACTCTGTATCTAATCCGTACTGCATCTGCTCTGGTAGTGTTTCATGGTACAGTGTAGAGGGTGCTTTACTCTGTATCTAACCCATGCTGTAACTGCCCTGGGAGTTTTTGATGGGACAGTGTAGAGGGAGCTTTACTCTGTCTCTAACCCCTGCTTTACCTGCCTTGGGAGTGTTTGATGGAACAGTGTAGAGAGAGCTTTACTCTTTATCTAACCCGTGCTGTGCCTGCCCTGGGAGCGTTTGATGGGACAGTGTAAAGGGAGCTTTACTCTGTATTTAACCTGTGTGGTACCTGCCCTGGGAGTGTTTGATGGGTCAGTGTAGAGAGAGCTTTACTCTGTATTTAATCCGTGCTGTACCTGCCCTGGGAGCCTTTGATGGGACAGTGTAGAGGGAGCTTTACTCTGTATTCATCCTGTGCTCTACCTGCCCTGGGAGCGTTTGATGGGACAGTCTAGAGAGAGCTTTACTCTGTATTTAACCTGTGCTGTCCCTGCCCTGGGAGCCTTTGATGGGACAGTGTAGAGGGAGCTTTACTCTATATCTATCCCGTGCTATACCTGCCCTGGAAGTGTTTGATGGGGCGTTGTAGAGGGATCTTTACTCTGTCGCTAACCGATGCTGTACCTGCCCTGGGATTATTTGATTGGACAGTGTAGAGAGAGCTTTACTCTGTATCTAACCCGTGCTGAACCTGCCCTGGCAGTGTTTGATGTGACAGTGTAGAGGGAGCTTTACTCTGTATCTAACCCATGCTGTACCTGCCCTGGGAGTGTTTGATGTGACTGTGTAGAGAGCTTTAATCTGTTTCTAGCACATGCTCTACGTGCCCTGGGAGCATTTGATGGGACAGTCTAGAGAGAGCTTTACTCTGTATTTAACCTGTGCTGTCCCTGCCCTGGGAGCATTTGATGGGGCAGTTTAGAGGGAGCTTTTCTCTGTATCTAACCTGTGCTGTACCAGCCCTGGCTGTGTCTGATGGGGCAGTGTAGAGGGAGCTTTACTCTGCAGCTAACTCGTGCTGTACCTGCCCTGGGAGTGTTTATTGGCACAATGTAGAGGGAGCTTTACTCTGTATCTAACCCATGCTGTACCTGCCCTGGGAGTGTCTGATGGGGCGGTGTACAGGGAGCTTTACTCTGCATCTAACCCGTGCTGTACCTGCTCTGGGAGCCTTTGATGGGACAGTGGAGAGGGAGATTTACTCTGTACTTAACCTGTGCTGTACCTGCCCTGGGAGTGTTTGATGGGACAGTGTAGAGAGAGCTTTACTCTGTAGGAATACGAGTTGACCTCAGCAGGTATTGGACGAATGCTTACAAATAATCGAGTTCGACTTCAGGATAACAATAAATAAGTTCTTTAATGCAGGAAGCAGACGAAATACAGCAGGTAAGTGAGATGGTTGCAGGAGTGCCGTAGAGTAGGTCTTTCCCCAGCGGGGACGCCACGAGGACTGAGTCCACAGTCCTGTGGATAGCATGATGACGTCATCACGCTTGGCTGTGTTTTCCCGCGCTTCGGGCGTCACGTGACCGCGTTGTGACGTCAGCGCTTTCGCCCGCGCTTGGGGCAGTCACGTAACCCGCTCCGATACGTCGGCGCATTTACCCGGCACTGAGGCTGGCCGTTGCGGCCGAAGTCACGGGAGCGAGAGGCACCCGGCGCTGCCGCTGACCGAAGTCACGAGAGCGGGAGGCGCCGGCACCGCAGCTGGCCGATGCGGCCGAAGTCGCGGGTGCGGTAGGCCGAGCTGTGCCGGCGGCCGTTACCGGAGGCTGAGCCAGGTCGGTGGCCGCTGCGCGTGCATCACGTGATGCGCGACGTGATGTCAGCGCGTTAGTTCGCGTCTTAAAGGGGCAACGGCCCAAACAGGTAAGTTAAAGGGGCAACGGCCCAAACAGTTAAGTAATATACATAGTTAGGTTAATGTGAATTATGTACATTATATATGTAAGGGGCACCCGGTGGAACCGCCACATGCGCCCCCCCAGAATTCGCTTTAACGAAAGTCCAAAGATGAGATGGTCTGAGGAGCTGGTGGTCTCGGCGGGCGTGCTGCCTCGACTTGGCGGGCCAGGTCAGAAGATGCTGGTCATAAGCGGATCCTTATGCATGTCGTGGCGAATAAAACGTATCCGTCAGGTGCAGGACCGTGGAGACGTGTGAAACAGCAGGCCTTATCAGAGTGACGGGCAGTTTGGGCGGACACGGGCGATGTCTCTGTGGATGTTGAAACAAGTCCTTGTTCTGACGAACTCTGCAGGAACGCCAAAGGAGCGATCCAGAAGGACTTGACAGGCGAGGTCGGTGAAGTCGCCGACAGGTGAGCGAAACCTTCGGGAGGCTGGACCGCACGGAACAGTGCATGCCATAGTGCTACGACGATAACACAATGGAGGGTGAAAAGTTGCTCCGTTGATCAGTGATCGGTGAGGACAGCAACTTTCACGTGGCTGATCGCGGCCGTGAGATGCCCGTTGGACCCGTCCTCGATGTTTGCAGCGTCAGTAGATGTTTGCGTTTGTTAAGGAGAAAACTGGAGAAAGGGCGGCAACGGTTGTTGTTCATTTCAGTAGGGGTAAACTCTGCCTGGAGGGCGGCAACACTTGTAGTTGTTCTTGCTATAGGAGAAAACAGCCGGGAGGGAAAAGTGTGGAAGGTAACACAACCAGCAGGCTGACGGGCTGGTGTGCCATCAGCGCGGCATGAGTCTTCGTGTTTCACGAGGGATGGGTCCTCGTGGTTCATGAGGGATGGGCCCTCGTGGGTCGTGAGGAGCGAGTCCTCGTAGTTCGCGGGGGTGAGTCCTCGTGGTATCCCCGCAGGGCGCGCTCCGATCTTATGGGCCGGAACATGCTGTACTTCGCGCTTGGAGAGATTTATACTTGCTGTTGCGTTGGACGTAGAGGTGGACGACCCGCGTGGCGGTAGAAAAGTCGAATACGGAGACCGTAAGCAAGTGCGTGGTCTGCGACGCATCGATGTTCTCGGCGAACTGGGCTTCTACCTTTACAAAGCACGAGGGCGGTTGTTTCTCCCTGAATTGCGGTAGTGACAGCGGAACGGCTGGTGCTTCCATGGCGTGCTTCTTTTGTGAAAATTGTTCACAAAAATCGGGGCCCGGCTGCGTTTTGTCCGTGAAAAACGGGATCACCTCCAGGCGGCGCTTTCTTTGCGAATACGTTCGCAAAAGGCGGGGTCGCCAATGTAGGAATTGGTGTTCGTCGGCTGTTCGTCGGTCGTCTTGAGGTTCAGGCTGCGCGTTGCTTCCGTGAAAATCATTCACGGATACGGGGTCACCAATTGTAATTTAGGAATTGATGAGCTCCCGTACTCACGTCATTGGGTCACCAATTGTAGGAATTCATGTTGACCTCAGCAGGTATTGGACGAATGCCTACTAAATAATCAAGTTCGACTTCAGGAGAACAATAAATAAGTACTTTAATGCAGGAAGCAGATGAAATACAGCAGGTAAGTGAAATGGTTGCAGGAGCGCCGTAGAGTAGGTCTTTCCCCAGCGGGGATGCCACGAAGACTGAGTCAGCAGTCCTGTGGATAGCGTGATGACGTCATCACGCTTGGCTGTGTTTTCCCGCGCTTCGGGCATCACGTGACCGCATCGTGACGTCAGCGCATTCGCCCGCGCTTGGGGCGGTCACGTGACCCGCGCCGATACGTCGGCGCGTTTCCCCGGCACTGAGGCTGGCCGTTGCGGCCGAAGTCGCGGGAGCGAAAGGCACCCGGCGCTGCCGCTGGCCGAAGTCGCAAGAGCAGGAGGCGCCGGCACCGCAGCTGGCCGATGCGGCCGAAGTCGCGGGCGCGGTAGGCCGAGCTGTGCCGGCGGCCGTTACGGGAGGGCGAGCCGGGCCGGTGGCTGCCGCGTGTGCGCCACATGATGCGCGACGTGTCGTCAGCGCGTTAGGTCGCGTCTTAAAGGGGCAACGGCCCAAACAGGTAAGTTAAAGGGGCATCGGCTCAAGCAGGTAAGTAATATACATACAGTTAGGTTAAAGTGAATTATGTACATTATATATGTAAGGGACACCCGGTGGAACCGCCACAACTCTGTATTTAACCTGTGCTGTACCTGCCCTGGGAGCGTTTGATGGGACAGTGTAGAGGGAGCTTTACTCTATATTAAACTTTGCTGTCCCTGCCCTGGGACCGTTTGATGGGACAGTGTAGAGGGAGCTTTAATCTGTATCTAACCCGTGCTGTACCTGCCCTGGGAGTGTCTGATGGGACCGTGTAGAGGGAGCTTTATTCTGTATCTAACCCATGCTGTACCTGCCCTGGGAGTGTATGATGATACAGTGTAGAGGTAGATTTACTCTATATTTAACCTGTGCTGTACCTGCCCTGTGAGTGTTTGATGGGACAGTGTAGATGGAGCTTTACTCTGTATTTAACCCGTGCTGTCCCTGCCCTGGGAGCGTTTGATGGGACTGTGCAGAGGGAGCTTTACTCTGTATTTAACCTGTGCTGTCCCTGCCCTGGGAGCGTTTGATGGGAAAGTGTAGAGGGAGCTTTACTCTGTATCTAACCCGTGCTGTACCTGCCCTGGGAATGTTTGATGGGACAGTGTAGAGGGAGCTTTACTCTGTATCTAACCTGTGCTGTACCTGCCCAGGAAGTGTCTGATGGGGCGTTGTAGAGGGAACTTTACACTGCATCTAACCCGTGCTGTACCTGCCCTGGGAGTGTTTAATGGGACAGTGTAGAGGGAGCTTTACTCTGTATCTAACCCGTTCTGTACGTGCCCTGCGAGTGTTTGATGGGACAGTGTGGAGGAAGTTTTACTCTGTATCTAAGCGGTGCTGGACCTGCCCTGGGAGTGTTTGATGTGACAGTGTAGGGGGAGCGTTACTCTGTATCTAACCCGTGCTGGACCTGCCCTGGGAGTGTTTGATGGGACAGTGTAGAGGGAGCGTTACTCTGTATCTAACCCGTGCTCAACCTACCCTGGGAGTGTTTGATGGGACAGTGTAGAGGGAGCTTTACTCTGTATTTAACCTGATGCTGTACCTGTCCTGGAAGTGTCTGATGGGGAAGAGTAGAGGGAGCTTTACACTGCATCTAACCGATGTTGTACCTGCCCTGGCATTGTTTGATGGGACAGTGTTGTAGGGGGTGGTGTGGGGTGGCGCGTACGCCCAGTCAGTTATGCCTCTGACTGTTTATGAGCAGTTTAAATTGCTCCCACACCCCTGGGTTCTAGACACCGGACTTAGGTACAAGGCGGCGATAAATAAAGACTCGAGTAGACAGGTGGTTGGATGTAAGCAAAAACCAAGATTTTTTTATTGAAGAGGAAGTTAACACAGTCTTATGAAAAAGTTACTAGTATACACTTTTACAGGCAAAATACAAAATAACCATACTTATACAGGGAATGGGGAACACACGGCACATCGAGGGAGAACAAATATCCTAACAATCCCCTTATCCTTATCCCACCCCCTATACCTAACTAGATTAAGCTATGAGGGGTCAGAACTTCATGCTCACCAATCCAACAGACCTGCTGAATTCAAAACAGCGGTGTGGTTTGGGGTCCGTTCTTGGTGCTCTCTGGAGACTGCCGTCATCACGTGGTCTCCGGGTGCTGCAAGGGCGTTGTCCAGGTACAAGTACCCCAAAGTTAAAGTCTCTGCTTGGGTACTTTACCTTGCAGGGATGGCGGTTCCTCTTCCTCGGCCGACAGTGTTGTGTATGTAATATGTGTGCTACTTTGAACCTATGGACAGGACTGCACTACTTGTAGGGCGTAGTGATACGCAGTACCACTCCTGCCCATAGGGGTATAAATAGTACTGTGGGTACTGATCTCCCCTCAGTTCCCGCCTGTGGGCATGAAGTAAAGACCTACGTGTAGTCCCTACCTCCAACCAGTAAAGACCTGTTTGAGTTATACGTTTAAGTCTTTGTGTTAATTGTTCAATACAATACACATACTTAACACTGGCGACGAGTCAGGTTCTTACCCTGCGGCAGTTATTCCACGGCGGCTTCGTCCACAGACAGGACGTTGAAGAGAGGTTTCAAGCCGCACCACCCCACTGGAAGCGACAGGCATTAGGACCCTGAAGCCTCCATCAGCGACTGAAAACTGGAGGACAGAAGACATCCTGCAGCTTCTTTTTCAACCTCGGTGGTGGGTAAGCCGAGCAGCGTTGGCTGCAAAGACAGGGCTGGGGGAAGTCGGAGGTACAAGGGCGATCGCGATCGGGAGATAAGGGCCATTGATCGCAATCCCTGATAAGGGCCGCACTCGGGCTGAAAGGCGCAGTGTCGGCAGACACTGAAGGCGCGAGAGCCGCGGTAAAAAGCGCGGGCCATCGATCGCGGCGGAGATAAGGGCCGCACTCGGGGCTGAAGGGAGACGGCGTCGGGGGACGGGTGAAGACCGCCAAGCGCTGGAAAACCGCCATTTTGTGGGCGGAGGACGACGGCAAGAGCGGGAAGCCGCCATCTTTGATAACAAGTAAAGAAAAGAAAATCTGAGAAATTGCAAATCTACAATGCCTAAACACGGGAATATTAGCACCTTTGATAGTGACCTCGAAGATTGGGCCATATATGTTGAAAGAGTAAAAAATTATTGTAAGGCCAATAAAATTCGTGACCAAGATAAAGCTCTAACATTATTAAATTTAATGGGTGCGAAGACATACGGGCAATTGAAACACCTGTTATCACCAGATGAACCGGCGGATAAGACGTTCGATGAGATTGTTACTGTCCTGAAAGATCATCTAAACCCCACGCCGCTGATGCTAGCAGAACGATTTAAATTTTACAACAGAAGGCAGCTACAGCATGAAAGCAATGCTGAATATTTGCTGGAATTGCGTAAATTAGCGAAATATTGCCAGTTTGGAACGGGACTGACAGATGCACTACGAGACAAATTTGTGTGTGGTTTATTTAAACAGGATACACAAAAGCGACTGCTCGAGGAGAATGAGCTGACGCTTGAGAAGGCGGTCACTATGGCAGCAGCACACGAAGCCGCAGCGAGAGGCACGGCAGTAATGCAGCTACGGTCACCGGAGCTCAGTGCACACAAATTGGGTGTGAGTTGTGGCAAATGTTATCGTTGTGGAAAGACAACGCATGATCAGAACCAGTGTTGGTTTAAAAACCAAGAATGTAGAACTTGTGGTAGGCTTGGACACATAGCTAGAGTATGCAGGTCAGGGAAGAAGACCAGCAACAAGAAGTCACCGCAAGGAAAATACGCAAAAGTACACAAGGTGGCCGAACAGGAGTCCGATTCAGACGCTAGCAGTAATGAACTGGCTGGCTTAAGCAGTATTGAACTGGCTAGCTTGAGGGTACTCAACGTTGGTAAGGGTGCAGACCTCCTGACAATTTGGGTCACTCTTCAGATAGAAGGAGTCCAAGTAAAACTGGAATTGGACACTGGATCGGCATTGACGGTCATAAATAAGAAAGATTATGGAAGGTTATTCCAACATATTCCCCTACAGGATACAGAGCTCATATTGAAAACATACACGGGGCAAAGAGTGTACCCCATCGGGAAAATTGAGGTCACAGTGGTCCACAAGGGCGAAGAAAGTCAAATAATGGACTTATATGTGCTATCTGAAGGAGGTCCTCCACTACTAGGACGGGAGTGGATTAGGAAAATGAATATCGACTGGCATTTCCTACAAACAATAACGAGTGAGAACTCGGTGAACATAATCAACCCAGACTCTGGAACTGATGATGGTAAGACCAACCCGTGTGCAAAAGACAAAGTTTCAGCACAGAATTCCACTGAGATAGAGAATTCTGAGTCTGTCCAGTCTACTGACATGCACATTTCTGAGGGACACCGGGCTCGAACTCAACTCCATTTCAAACTGCAACAGCAATTAGAACAAATGATTCGCCGTTTTGAGCAAGAGATGAATGCGACGAAAGAGTTCTTTGATATAGAGTGGGAACATCTGGAAAGACAACAGAAGCAGCTGCTGGAGCAAATGGAGCAGGAGCACACAAAACGTCTGATGTCAGAGGAGTTAACGGTCAGCCAACTCCTGCATATGCTGAAGGACAGGACTCTGAAATGGGAAAAACTTGAACACGAACTTCAATATTCAAACGAAAGGGGTTCGGAGCTCTCAAAGGTTATTGGAAGAGCTGAGGTGGCAACACAGACTGAGATGACTGCAACAGAGCAGCCCTTGGATGCCAAAAGTACGCTGACTCACGTCAACGTAGAACAACAGACCGCTGAAACAGCTGCTCCGGTAGAGGGATTGAATAGTCCGATCAATCAATCTCCAAAAGAAGTTGAAGTAGTAAAATCTCAAATGAGGTCATTAGTAAACGACTTGCTGAAAGCCCAGAAAAAGCTGGATGAAGAGGTACGCATGAAGAAGTCTCTTCAGGAAAGATGTCTGGACTTGGAACAAAAGCTGGCTAACGCCCAGCTGGGTATGGAGGAAATAGAAGACCCTCTCGCTGGCCTAGATCAGGACGACACCGAATATTACTATGTCCTGTCCTGCCCAACTTGTAACTTCGACTCCCACCATACAGAAATCATGGAGGAGCACCGAAAGTCTACGGAACATCGGGAGAAGGTGGCTCTACTACGGAAAAAGGAGGAAGAGAAGGAGGAACTGCGCATGCAGCTGGCAGCTGACAATGGAGCCCAGAGAGTCTCCAAGAAGCAGAAAAGGAAAAGTCGAAACAGAAGATGACCCATCTGAACGATTATTACCTCTACCAGATCACACACGTGGTCCCTCCGAACGGAGCCAATTCAGTTCGGAAGTTCAAACTGTTAAATCCATGGAAGGACTATTGAATGAGTCACTCCAGCAACGTGAACCGACTACACCACAGAGATTGAATCTGTGAACTGTTTTCCGCAGAGACTGAATCTGTGATCTGTTTTGACATGAAGTTATCTATGTATCTATGTTATTCTGTTATGTAAACCTGAAGTTATATATGTATATATGTTATTACGTTATGTTAAATGGGGAGATGACTGTAAAGCTAAGAAGGGAGGAATGTTGTGTATGTAATATGTGTGCTACTTTGAACCTATGGACAGGACTGCACTACTTGTTGGGCGTAGTGATACGCAGTACCACTCCTGGCCATAGGGGTATAAATAGTACTGTGGGTACTGATCTCCCCTCCAGTTCCCGCCTGTGGGCATGAAGTAAAGACCTACGTGTAGTCCCTACCTCCAACCAGTAAAGACCTGTTTGAGTTATACGTTTAAGTCTTTGTGTTAATTGTTCAATACAATACACATACTTAACAGACAGTTGGAGTTTGTATGAAGATAGTCGCAGGTCAGCTGAGACTGAAGGCCCGATGATTCGAAGCCTGTCTTCAGTCGTCTTCCTCAGTTCGTCTCCTCCGTTGTCTTCCTCAGTTCATCTTGCCTCCTCGCCTCATCGCGTCCCGCCTCGCCTGGCCTGAATTGTTCGTGTCCGCCCAATGCAGTGCCTGGGCGATTCCAGATGAAGTGGGGAAAGGCACGGGCAAAGGCCAGGGGGTAAGCGTGGGACAGGGGAAGAGTGGTAGCCACGAGGGCGAGGGGCTGTAGCCGGAGCAATGGCTGAGAGCAGAGAGCGAAGGTTGTCGGTGGGCCTACATTTATACTCCTTTGGATGGCCCTTATCTGCACGCCAAATCAGGTTAGTTCTTTGTCCCAATCTTGGCGGGCTATTTTAAATAACAGTAGCAATCTATACTAACTGTTTTTAGATGGCCAGTAATCGCATCTACTGGCCCGATAATTGACTTGTTTTGTTATGAATGCACCTTGATGGGCCTGTCCAGCCTCGATGGCTTCCTTAATCTGTTCCCGATTATATATGCAAACTGCTTGATGGCCTTAACTATAGGCCTAACTGGGTTTAGATTTGTCTTCAATTTGATCTAATACATAATTCAAAGTCCTGTTTGGTTTTAAAAATGCAAAGTCTCTCTTCACAGAAACTGCAGCTTTGGTTTTGATTTCTCCACAAGCTGCCTGCGTCGCAGAGTCCAAATTTAAAAATCTCACAGTCATTCTGCCATGAGGCACGGATGCCATTTTGGGTACCCTTTTTCATTGAAATGTCCATGCAGGGTCCGTTTACTTCTTAATAACCTTTGGGGAAATGTAGAAATTTTGCAAATCTTACACTCCCCCCTGTGATACTAAAACTTGCTTGAAGTATCATACTTTTACAAAGTCAGCAAAACATTTCTGACCCTCCATAGTCAACCTTCCGCTGTAACTACCTATCTAAATATACCCACGACACATGCACTTCCCATTCCGCGAAAATGTAGTGTACATCAGCATACAGAGAGTAAATCACAGACTTTACACACATCCAAGCATGGAGGGAGTCCAACACCCCTGCACCACTTGGTACACATACATCTTTATTAACCACGTCGCAAAAAAAAACAAAAACCTTTATTAAAAATAACAATATACAAAAAAACAACAACCTTTAATCAAAATACAGGGGAAAAGACTTAAACAGGCGTGTCTCCCTCCACCTTTACATAATGTTCCTTCCAGATCTTCTGGTTACGTAATTCTAACAACTGATCTTTTCCTTTACATTGAATGCAACTAGATACAACACTATCCCTAACTGGCAAACCACGAGAATGTGGGAAGCCAGTCTGATCCACAAAGGGACCTCTATGTTATTGAAAATGCCCCACCAGGGTGGAATCACAATATTCAATATCTTAGTCCCTATCTCTACTGTTTTCTGCTCTAGAGTGTAAAAATGTTTCTGCGAAACTACGACGGCTTTGAGTATTTTGGTAAGGTGTTCAGGGAGAGGGGGAATTTCATAGCCAAAGTGGGCTATGTACTTTTGCAAATCCATAAAATTCTCCTTCACAGTGAGGTGAACAGTGGAGGGTTCAGGAATGGGGACAATTCGCTCCTGGGCCACTTGAGCTTCTGCCTCGGGTTTAAAACAGAAGCTGCTTTCACCGACCGGACACCAGCTGTGCTGTCTGTGCTGGTAGTGGGACGCGCCGGTGGTGACACAGTATGTCCCACCTCCTATATATGCTACCTGCGGGGGAACATGGCCTTGTGCCATCGCCTCCATGGTACAATTTATAGGTTTCGCGCCAGCAGCTCTGAACCCACACTGCGGTTTCGAATAGGCATTCAAGTGCTGGGGACACAGGATTATGTGTGCTCCCCAGCTTCGGCACCCTGAGAGGTCGGTACCTGTCATAGCGTGCTCCTACTTAATGACGTATGGCGGGACTGCTGTGAAACGAATGTGTGCACCCCCTTGAATGACTCCAATGTTCTCCACCCTGTATACCGGTGCGGGTTGGGCTGTCCTACCCATGACCGGCATCCTAACTACTACTCCCATGATTGTGTGGTTGGACCGCCCACAATCCACGGGGACTGGATAGGCTTCGGAGGCTAGCCGGAGTTGGCACGGGCTTAGTGCATTCTCAAAAGGGTGGAGGGCTGGGAGGTGCTTGTTGCTAATCCAGGAGGGGACTAAACCCTGTTTTAAATCCTCCAGACTACTGCGGCCCTCGCCCAGTAACCACGCCCCGTATAACACGCACACCTCATTCTGCGCAGCCTGGTCAGAAGCATTTCTGTCCTCCCTTATAAGAGCATTTATCGTCTTTGCGTGCTTTTCCAACTCCACTATGATTTCCTTTAAATGGACCGTCATGGCCTGGTCCTCATGCAACTCCGAGCCCACTACCTTGTTCTCATCCAGTAATATCTTCTTTAACTGTGTTTTTAAACCGTTTATCTGGGCCTGCAGCTCTATGTTATCTAAACTGTTGATGACAGAGGACCCAGTATTAAATGCAGTAAAAACATCATTCCATACTCCCCTTCTTTGCCTCCCTGCATTACCCAAAAACTCTCGGTGTGTGGTGTAGAGTTCGGTTCTCTCCACGTGGGCGAAATCGAACTCGTAAAACATCTTGAACATGTCCTTTAATAGGGCCTGGTATAGCTGCTCTGTTTCTTTGGGGCACCACTCCGGCAAATGTACCTCGGTGAGAATTAAAATCACGGAGGCTACCGCGTAGTGTACCCCCTGGTACAGCATCTGATCGGTGGGGACTAGTACCAACCCATTCCCTGGTCCCTTGGTGGTGGTGGGGCAATCTTCCCTGTGTAACCTCGCTGCCTGCGCCGTGGGCGGGGCACAAGCTCTGTGGCATTGACTGGGATTGGGGTGTAAGGGACCGCACACACCTTCAGGCTGGTATCCCACTTCATCCCCTCCCCGGTGTCGTGCCACTGCCGGTGGAAAACGATGGAGATGCCTGCGGGGCAGACCTCCTCTGACCCCCACATACAGATATAAATCCCTTGATCTGGTTCCCACCACTTGTCCCAACACACACTTAATCCTCCATGAGTCCCGGTGATCGTCCGGTGGGTGTTGTTCCCCAACCGTTCCCACTCAACTTCGGGGTTCCTCGTGTCCTTGCTCAGCTTCCTGAGCCACCACCATCTATCAAGTGGAATGTGTCCTTTACATGTCAAACATATTCGCTTTCCAACGGTGACGCTGACCCTTGTGGTAACGACCCGTACCCAGGAGCACAGGAGGGAGGTCTCCCCGTACGTGAATCCGGTTTGGCTGGAGTACTGTGACGAATTGGACCCCAGCCATCCTGGCCACCTTCCCTCGTGGAAGTAGACGGCGGTCTCCTCTGCATCCCGTTCACCGCTCCCATCGATCGCTGTGGGCGCCTTGTCTCCCGAGCACCCGTAGATGTGGGAGACTTGGATGTCGCCCTGTCTTTCGACGCTCATCCCAATCAGGGCGAATAGGATCACGATCCCCTTCATCCTGAAAATCTTTCTGCAAAAGATACAAAAACATGTAGCCAGGTTCCCAAGAGATTCTCTGGCTTGGTGAAGCATGGTCGGGTCTCGCGACCTCGACCCCAAATATACACTCTCTTAGCAGACTGCTTACTTAAAACTACCCATCACCTTATTTAACTTAAATCAAAAACACCCAAAATTAAGCTAAATAATTAAACTTTACTTAAACTGAAACTTAAACTAAAACTATATACATCCGCCGCCTGTCTCTGGGCAGCCAGGCTAATCCCTGGTTGGACTGCGGCTCACCGCCAACCCCGGCGTGACTGCACCGTCCTTCACTGTTGGTTCCTCGCAGCCCGTGGCTGCTGGCTGAGGACCTGTGTCCTTGGACCTCTCCCTGACTCTAGGGGCGGCCCTTGGTAACTGGAGGGCTGGTGACTATGGCTTTCTCAGCTGGGGCGTCCATGGGGACCTTCTAGGGGCCTTGACGGGTGGGGCTTTCTTGGCCGCTGGGCCTTTAACCCGAACCACTGCTCCCTCAGGCTTGACCACTCCCGAGCCTGGGCTGGCGGCAGGTAACTTTTCGCAGCCTGCTGCTGCGAGCTGAGAGTCTCCACCCCCAGGTTCCATGGCTGGGTCCGGGGCGGGGTTTTCGACCTCAGGTCCCTCCCTCTCTACACCTGGGTTAGGGGTGGGGTTTTCGCCCTCAGGTCCCTCCCCCTCATCTGGATCCCAGAAGAGTGGGGGAGTGTCCCAATCGATGGGCGGGATGGCCCCTCCCTTTAAGCAAGCCACAGCGCCTGCCTGTGCAGTCTGTGAACTCGCTCCTGCTGTAGGCTGAGGATCTTTATCCTCAGACCTTTTCCCAACTGGCTGTTTTCCCCTTTCAGACGTAAACAGCTTACACTGGTTGATATGAAACCATTTTGTACGCCAGGGCATCTTCACGGCGTAAACCATGGGGCTGGCTTTATCTACAATACTGTAGGGCCCCATGTACAATGGCTCCAAACTCCCCACTCAGGCATAGTTTCTTACCATGACCTGATTTCCTACCTCCCACTCGTGGTGCTTTCTGGGTTCGAGCAGCAATCGGTTACTCCGATGCTGCCTCCCCATGTTCCCAGCTGCCTGCTCATGGACCTGCTTCAGATGCTCAAAGAGGTTTCGGGCGAACCTGTCCCGGTTGACCTCTCTGAGCTGACCCTCCGTGAGCACCGGGGCCAGTACATGGGTGGGGGTCCGCATAACCCTACCAGTCATTAGCTCGTAAGAGGAATACCCCATGCTTTTAGACTGGCTGGCCCGGATCCCCATCAAAACCAACGGTAGGACCTCGGCCCATTTACGGGGCGAGTCCACTGTCTCCTTTCTTAACCTTTCTTTGAGGGTCCGATTCATACGTTCCACAATCCCGGATGACTGTGGGTTGTGGGCCATGTGCCATTTCCCTTCAATGCCTAACAGCATAAAGGTGTTCTGCATCACCTGTCCGGTGAAGTGACTCCCTTGGTCGGACTCCACAAACTGTGGTAGTCCCCACCGCGAGAACACTTCCCGGACCAGGATCCTGGCAGTACCCAGAACTGTGGCTGCTCTGCAGGGAAAGGCCACTACCCATTTGGTAAACACGTCTGTAGTGTATGCACCTTTAAGAGAGAACTACTTTTACAGCTCCTGTATACTGTAGTCCCGGCAGTGACCACGCCTGTATATAAGCCTTGAGCATGCCTCTGTACCCCAGTCTTGAGACCACCCTACTCCAGTAAACACCTGTTGATTGTTAATTTACAGCATCCGTGTGGTTATTGAAAAACATCATACTCTCAGAATAACGGATCTAACAGTGGCGACGAGTGTTGATTCGAATCTGCCTGCAACTCTGCATTTCCCTTCGAGGATTCGCTCCGGGAGGGCGGTGGAAGAAAGTCGAGGCCAGAAGCACGGGCGTCGACCACGAGCAACCTCCCAGTCATCCGGCAGAGAGTGAACATCGCAGGGGAGGCTGTGGAGAGCCGGGCTTGGTTCCCCAGCCACGACGATCAGCAACGGACAGACGACAGGTACAGCGCAGAACCTTCCCGGACAGCGGCGGCTGGAGCCGACTGACGGCAGAGAAATAGCCGAGCAGCGTCGACGGGGTAAGAGAGAGGGTGAAGTGCAAAGGGCACAGCCGGGGGTTGAAAACCGAGCGGCGTCGATGAAAAACAAAACGGAGAGAGAGAGGGTACAGCAGCAGCCGGGTTCAGGACCGAGTGGCGGAAACGGGAAAGGCGCACAAAAAAAAAACAAAGAACGCGCAGAGCACAGCCAGGGCTCAAGGGCTGAACAGTGTCCGCGGGGAGAAGAAGGGAGAGCTCGGGAGATGCCATTGAGCCGCGGAGAAGAAGTAAGAGCGCAGGAGACGCCATTTTTAGAAGCCGCAGCGGAGAAGAAGGGCGAGAGCGGGAAGGAAGGAAAGCACGGGAGACGCCATTTTGTGCCAGCGGAGAAGAAGGGGAAGCGCGGGAGACGCCATTTTTTACAGTTAAATCACACCCAGGGATGCCGAAGAGTGGCAGTATCTCTACGTTCGACAATGAAGTCGAAGATTGGGCGACATATGTGGAACGTATTGAGGTGTACTGCAGGGCAAATGAAGTGCCAGATGCTAGGAAATCATTGGTTTTGTTAAATTCCATGGGTGCAAAAGCTTATGGGTTACTGCGAAACCTAATAACCCCAGAGAAGCCTGTGAACAAGAATTTCGAAAGCATAGTAGAAATCCTACAGGACCACTTAAACCCCACACCGCTGCTGATAGCAGAACGATTTAAGTTCCATAAAAGGAACCAACACAGAGACGAAAGCAATGCTGAGCACCTAACGGAACTGCGCAAGCTATCGAAACACTGCCAGTTTGGAGCGGGACTAGCAGATACGTTAAGGGACAAGATTGTGTGTGGGCTGCAAAGTGAAGGAACCCAGAAACGGCTTCTATCAGAAAAGGATCTTACGCTGGACAAGGCTTTCAGTATGGCAGTATCACACGAAGCAGCCACAAGGGGCACTGCAGAGGTACAACGGAGACCGCAAGAATATGGCACCAATGAAATGTCCTATGGAACAGGGAAGTGCTATCGCTGCGGCAGAACAACACATGATCAGAAGGATTGTTGGTTGAAGGACCAAGTGTGCAGACAGTGTGGAAAAGCAGAACACATAGCAAGAGTCTGCAGGTCTGGGAAGAAAACCAACAGTAAGAAATCTCCACAGGAGAAGTACAAAAAGGTACACAAGGTGATGGACAGTAGTTCAGATGAACAGAAAAGTGACACAGACTCTGGAAGCAAGGAGCTGGGTTGTCTGAAACTACATAAGGTAACCAAAATGGAGGATCACCAGACTATCTGGGTTACACTCAAGATAGACGGAGTCCAAGTGAAAATAGAATTGGACACAGGATCAGCCCTAACAGTCATAAACCAAAGGGACTATAAACGGCTATTTTCACATATACCCTTGAAAGCTACAGAGATTGTCTTGAAGACGTACATGGGGCAAAAAGTCTACCCCAAAGGAAAAATAAGGGTGAAAGTGATATATAAAGGCCAGGAAATACCTAAAATGGATATATATGTATTGCCAGATGGAGGACCACCACTGCTAGGACGTGAATGGATCCGGAAGATACAATTAGATTGGCATTCCATACAGGCACTGAAGGTTGAGGCCAAAAAGGATAATTACGTCACACCTGGACGACTGTCAAAAATGCTAACTGACGCAAAGGAAGTGTTCCAGGAGGGACTCGGAACACTAAAAGGCATAACAGCAATGATTAAAATAGAGGAAAATGCAAGCCCAAAGTTTCTTAAGGCCAGACCAGTGCCTTATGCGATCAGACCAGCTGTCGAAGCAGAGCTGGAAGGGTTGGAACGTTCAGGAGTACTGTCCAAAGTAGACTGGAGCGAGTGGGCTACATCCATCGTTCCTGTAATGAAGAGGTCGTTGAGTAATACGCCTGGGGAACCAAAGAAGGTCCGCATCTGTGGAGATTTAAAGGTGACAGTGAACCCAGTCCTTCACACGGTACAATATCCGCTTCCACGAATTGAGGATATTTTCGCCTCGCTATCTGGAGGTAAATGCTTCACCAAAATTGATCTAGCCCAGGCGTACTTGCAAATAGAGGTAGAAGAAGCCTCGAAACAATACCTTACGATTAACACTCATAAAGGTCTTTATCAATACAACCGGCTGGTGTTCGGGGTAGCATCGGCTCCGGCTATTTGGCAAAGGGCGATGGATCAATTCCTGCAAGGGATTCCAGGGACCCAGTGTTATTTGGACGACATCCTGGTCACGGGCGAAAATGACAGTGATCACCTCGCCAACTTGGAGAAGGTGCTCACCAGATTAAAGGAGTATGGGCTACGAGCTAATCACCACAAGTGCGAGTTTTTCCAGAAGCAGATCTCATATTGTGGCCATGTCATCGATGAAGAGGGGTTACATAAGTCCCCTGAAAAGATTGAGGCAGTAGTCTAGGCTCCAGCACCGGGAAATATGTCACAACTGAGGTCGTTCCTTGGGCTGGTAAACTACTACCATAAGTTCTTACCAAATTTGTCCACGGTATTACACCCACTGAACACCCTACTGCAAACAGGGGTACCATGGAAGTGGAATGACGAACGTAGACGAGCTTTCCAGAAGTGTAAAGAATTGATCACATCAAAAGAGGTGTTGGCCCATTTCAACCCAGCACTACCAATTCGTTTGGCATGTGATGCATCACCCAATGGTATTGGAGTGGTGCTGTCGCACAAATTCCCAGACGGGTTGGAGAGTCCAGTAACCTTTGCGTCTCGGTCACTAACCTCAGCCGAGCGCAACTATGCCCAGATTGACAGGGAGGCCCTCAGCCTATTATGGGGAGTAAAAAAATTCAACCACGATCTGCATGGGCAGAAGTTCACCTTGCTGACTGACCACCAACCACTTGTCTTCATCTTTAATCCTAAGAAGGGTGTTCCAGTGATGACTGCACAACGGTTACAAAGATGGTCCCTGTTTCTAGGGGCGAATCGATATGAAATAGAATATAAAGGCACGAAACAGCATGGAAACGCTGATGGGCTATCGCGCCTGCCACTGCCTACTGTGGAGGAAGCACCAGCAGTGGACCCTATCGAGATATTTTATTCGTCAATAATTGAACGATTGCCAGTAACGAACGCGGATATAGAGAAGGAGACCCGCAATGATCCGACGCTGTCTCGGGTATATGATTTGACGGTGAGGGGATGGCCAATACATGGCGACTCACTGTTGCCAGCATTCTCATCCAGAAGAGAGCAGCTGTCAGTATGCCAGTATGTGTGGATCCAGAGTGGTGATTCCGCCCAAGTTAAGGGAGAGAGTGCTAAATGAGCTACATGAAGGTCATCTGGGTGGAGTGAAAATGAAAATCCTTGCTAGGGCTTATGTGTGGTGGCCGGGAATCGATCAACAAATCGAAGACCTAACCAAGAGCTACTCAGGATGCCAGAAGGTCCAAAATGCAACACCACATGCCCCTCTACACCCATGGGAGTGGCCCTCCTCTCCATGGCAATGGGTGCATATTGATTTCGCTGGTCCATTCATGGACTCAATGTTCTTAATAGCAGTGGATGCTCATTCGAAGTGGCCTGAGGTGATAAAAATGTCCTCAACCACTACAGAGAAAACGATTGCAGTCCTACAGACCATATTTGCCAGAAACGGCTTGCCAGAGCAGATTTGCTCTGGTAATGGACCACAGTTTGTGTCCGAAGAGTTTCGAAACTTTATGAGAAGGAATGGGATAAGGCATTACACATCCGCCCCGTATCATCCAGCCACAAATGGATTGGCTGAGAGGTTCGTACAAACCTTTAAGAAGGCGATAAAGGCCATGTGCGATGATGAAATTCCACTACAGCATAAGCTGGACAATTTCTTATTCGCCTACCGAAACGCGACACATGCAGTTACCAACCAGACCCCGGCCATGATGTTCTTTAACCGAAGGTTGCGATCTCGTCTGGACTTGCTTAGACCAAATGTGCGAAGCAATGTTGAGGATAAACAATTCCAGCACATCAATGAGAAGCCAACAAGGAGCTTCAATGTAAGACAACCAGTCTTGGCCCGTGACTACCGAACAGAGAAATGGCAACCCGGAACGATATGCACAAGGCAGGGGCCATTAATGTACACAGTGGATGTCGGGGAGAACATTGTGAGACACCACGTTGATCAGATCTTAGCGTCACAGGAACGAGTCAACCCCATGTCTTGCGTACCTGGCGATGAACCCGACATACCGTTAGCATCTACCTCTGAGCCAGTAGCAGTGGAACCCGATGAACTAACCGATGAAAAGGGGCCAGAATCGCCTCCGCACCAAGAACAAGAACCTCAGGAACGGCGCTATCCCAAAAGGATCAGGAAGCCGCCACAAAGACTGAATCTATAAATGGACTATTGTTGTTTAATGTACATGTTAAAGTGTTAATTGTTATTTGAATATTATGGGTACTACTAATCTAAAAGGGGAGGAATTGTAGTGTATGTACCTTTAAGAGAGAACTACTTTTACAGCTCCTGTATACTGTAGTACCGGCAGTGACCACACCTGTATATAAGCCTTGAGCATGCCTCTGTACCTCAGTCTTGAGACTACCCTACTCCAGTAAATACCTGTTGATTGTTAAGTTACAGCATCCGTGTGGTTATTGAAAAACATCATACTCTCAGAATCACGGATCTAACAACGTCCACCAGGACTTGGCAGTACTTGTAGCCTCCCTGGGCGGTGGGCAGGGGCCCGATGTAGTCGACTTGTATCGACTGCCATGGTCCCTCTACCCTCCTGACGTGTCCCATAGGGACCTTCCTTTTGTGGGAGTCAGGGTTGTTTGCAGCGCACACAAGACCGCCTGCACAGAACTCGCAGACATCGTCCCTGAGTCCTGGCCACCATCCCGCCTGTTCCACCCGCTGCCAGGTGGTTTCAGGCCTGGGGTGTCCCGCTCCTGGCCCCTCATGGCCCAGTTGAAGGAATTCCCTCTGGTCCTGCTGTGGCACAACCCACTGTACCCCCCGGAACAGCATACCCTCTTAAATGGAGAGAGTCGCTGTGCCATACGGACCTTCTATTCCCTTTCCCTCAGCAACTGCGCTGAGGACTGCTTTTAGGACGGGGTCTTGGGCTTGGACCGTCTTAAGGTCCAGTGCTAATGCTACCCCTACACTCCCTTGGGTCCCGTCCCTACCTCTGGCCGCCGCCATGGCTCTGGACCCAAATGGGTCCCAGAAAATGCCTGTGCGGGCACCCTCCTTGGCGAGCAAGTCAGCCTGCTGGTTGCCTTGGCTGCGGGGTTCTGTGGAGAAATGGGCCTTCACCTTGTGAATGAAAACCTCCCCTTCCTCCCCCACTGCTGCCAGGATCTTTTCCAGCAGGGGCTTTACTGTGAGGGGTCTCCCGTCAGCGGAGGTGTATCCGCGGCAGGACCAGATGGCCAGGTACTCCGTACACGAATTGCACGTGAACATGCTGTCCAAGCAAATTGTGTAGGGGGTAGGGAAGATTTCGGGGTGTGTAACAACGTACACCACCGCGGACAGTTCAGCCTGCTGGGCACTCATGGTGCTGGGGAGCTTAATCGCCAGGGCAATGTTTGCCGCTGGGTCGTAAACTCCACACCCCGCGAGACGCTCGCCAGCAGATACCGTGCTGGAACCGTCTACATAGATCTCGCGGCCTGTGGGATGTATCCCGGCCCGTAAACCTATATTTACTTCCCAAACCCCTTCAATGGAACACCGGTGGGCTGTTCCAGGCTATACCAGGTTGGCTGCGAGCTTTGGCTCGCAGAGACCCTTCACTCTAAGATCCATCTGTGAGAGGAGCAAGGTCCAGCGGGCAATGCGGGCACTGCTCACTGTTCCACCCTTGATCCTCCCGTCCAGAAGCATCTAGGTGGGTATGTGATGGGTGAGGAGGGTGATGGGAGAGGTGCCTGTGAAGATCAATGATCTTTTCACAGCCCAATGTGTAGCCAAAAGGTGCCGCTCAGTGAGTATCCTGGAGGAGTAGACCACCGGCCGCAGCCGGCCGTGCCGCTCTTGGAGCAGCGCAGCACTCAGGCTGTCCCCGCTGGCTGCTACCTCCAGGAAAAACTCGTTCCCCCCATATATGGCCCCTAGAGCTGATGCGGTCTGCAAGTCTTTCTTGAGCCTGACAAATGCTGCCTGGCAACCCTCAGGAGTCGGAGCAGAGGGGCTGCGGTGGCCGCATAGTCCTCAATGAAATCTCTACAGTACCCGATCAGCCCCAGAAATGACCTCACACCCGTTACTGTGTTAGGGGCCGGTAGTTCTTGTGCCGCCTCCCTCCTAGCTTTATCTATGGCCCTTTCTCCAGCGTGCACGGTCAGACCGAGGAATTTCACCTCCTGCTGGCCGATCTGCGCTTTCTTGGGATTTACCTTGAAACCCTTCTGCCCTAACAGCTCCAACAGCTCGGCCAATAGTGGACCGTGCTCCTCTCTGGAATCTGTGAACAGGAGCAGGTCGTCCACATACTGCACTAGCTGATTGGGCTGGCTGAACTCTTTTAAGCTCCCTGCCATACATTGATGGAAAATGCTGGGGCTGTTATGGAAACCCTGTGGCAAACAGTTCCAGGTGTACTGTTGCCCTTTAAAAGTAAAGGCAAACTTGTACTGATCCTCCCTCCTTAAAGGGATGGACCAAAACCCATTGGAAATATCCAGCACCGTGAACGTGGTGGCAGATGCTGGAATACTCCCTATCAAGTCGGCAACTGCTGCTACCGTCGGTGCGCAGGCTGGGATGTTACTATTGAGGACTCTGTAGTCCACCGTGGCTCTCCATGAATTGTTCGGCTTCTTCACCAGCCACAAAGGAGAGTTCACGTGGGTGGCTATCGGCCTCAACATGCCCTGCTGCACCAGTGAAGACATTGCTGTCTCCATGTCGGGCTCCGCTTCCCTGGGGAAGTTGTACTGTTTTTGGGGGTCGGGCCATGGGGTCCCCGTCTACTCTGACCTCAAACCCGGTGACCCTCCCGCAATCGTGTTTGTGAGTGGCAAACGTAGTCAGGTGGTCTGACACGAATGCCTGCAGATCCTGTGGGACACTGGTGACCATGAGCTCGAGGTCGTAGCCCTCTTTTGGCTTCACGGTACATAGAGTCCCTCTCCCTTCCTTCCCTGGAATGATGACTACCTCGCCTCTCTTACCCGTACTCGCTCCCCAGAGACAGTGATTTCTAAGATCCACGAGAATCCCGTGTTCTACTAAGAAATCGGACCCATGGATCCCTTTTCCACCCCCCGCCTCCCACTTCATCAGTATACACTTCCACGTGGTGCGGAGTGGTCCTAAATGAATGGAGAGAGGGATGGAGAATGCGCCAGCCTGTTCTTTGCCCATGAAGCCCGACAGAATATATGGAACCCTGGTGGAGAGAGGCGAGGTGGTAGGGTTAGCTGTGTGGATCACGGTGCACGATGCCCCCGTATCCAACACATAAGTCCCCTTTTCCTTCTCTACCTCTATCTCCGTGAGGGGTCGTCTCCATAAATCATATCGCAGCGAACACAGGTAAACGGGCTGCGCTGGCTCTAGTCATTGGGGTGAAACGGTCGGGGCTGCGGGAACGACAGGACCAGTGGTGGCTGCTAGCTTCCCCTGCGAGATCATAAGAGACCGTATTGTCTCTAAAATTGACTATCGCAGCGGGATCCATAACTGCACCGGTTCCCTTTTCTGGGACAGGGGCTGCGGCTTGGACCTGGACTCGTGCTGGGGCGGCGGTCTGGACCTGGGCTTGGGCTGCGGGAGATCTTCCCTTATTATCCTTCCACGGATTTTTACAGTCCCTGCGCCAATGTCCATCCTTCCCACACCCATAGCAATTGAGTTTGGCTTGGGGAGGGCGATTCCCCTCCTGATGCCACTCCTTTTTACTTGGGGCTGCAGGTTTTGCCTCATGCACTTTTCCCTTAGAGGGAGGTGCCTCCTGACTCCTGCAATTCTTATATGCAATGGTGAGCTGTCGGAGCACTGTCTCCTCTGTGGTACCGGGACCTTGGGGGTCAAACCAAGATTTGGCTTGGGCCTGTATCTACGGTAAGCTGTTGGCAACCAGGCAGCGGAGCCAATGAACCCGCTGGACATTGTTCATTGCAGCCCGTTCAGGCATGCCCGGACAGCTGCACTGATACACTGGCCACAGCCTTTCTGCGAAAACCCGTGGGGGTTCTCCAGTTAGCTGCACAGTCCCTTCCACATGGAGGAACGGGTTGCCGTCGTCCACTCCCATAACCTCCAGGACCTCGTCCCGGAGTTCCCCTCTTATTCCCATCTGAGAGGCACTGAAGGATTGTGCTATCCAGGGAGAATAGCAACATCTTAGCCTGTTCTGGACCGATACAGTCATTGACGGCGGCTGTCTGCTCTATCTCCCTGAAATGGACTGAGGGATCTCCCTTCTCGGAGAGTTTTGGAAGGTGGCTCACCATTGCTCTGAGTTGTTGGGCACCGTGGGGCAACACGATCTGGTTCAGGAGGGGTCCGTCAGCGCCATTTGCGTCGACGGGACCATACCTCTGGTGCCGAGTAGGATACATTGGTGCCGGCTCCGGCTTCACTACCGGGGGTTGTTCTTCCTCCGGTTCTACCTCAGCTTCCTCCCCTTCTACCATCCCCCCTTCGGGCCAAACCTCACTATTGCTTGGCGGTGCTGAGGGTTCAGTGGCTGGTGCCACAACTACTTTGCATGGAATCGGTCTTTTGGATTCCTTCAGGAAGCCTATGTGACTTGCTTTTGGGCTTACGAGGCATACCATGCCTTTTGCCTTCGCCAGGGCCGTTCTTAGGTCTTCTAACGCCTTCTGGCAGGGGCCGTGGTCTGCGCTCTCAAACCCGTTCTCAATGGTCAGCTTGTAAGCTGCCTTGACCTCTACTACTCTCTCCTCCTGCGCTCTTAGCTGTTGTGCGAGGCGGGCGTTTTTCTCCCGTATTCTCGCTTAATGAAACTTTGCCTCAGAGACCTGACATTCCAGGTACTCTACTTTAGCCTGATGTTGGCTGGCTATAGTTTGGCGTTCCTGATTCAGCGCGTGAAGCGCTGCGATCAGCTTTTCCCCACCCATGGCCTTTTCCTCTATTTCTGAAGCCTGTGTTTTGATCTTGGCTGCCTGCGCTGCAACAACTCTGTCGAAAATCTGGACTTGTCTTTTGTAGCACATCAGCCACACTGCCTGCTCTACTACTTTTTATGTTCTTTACTCTCTGTCCACCTGACGGCTGTGTCTACCGGACGCCCATCCACTAAGAGATCGGAAATCCACTGCTTAGTGAGATTTACCTTACCAAAAACATAATCCGCTATCCTCTCATCCATAACATTTCGTCCATTTAAACCTGGGTCTAATACATTGCAATCCTGCTGCCAATGTCCCTTCGTGGTTGATGTGCCTCAATAATTCCGAGACTCGAAGGTAGCAGAACAAAACAAGGCTTTTATTAACTTAGAACGAAACACGTAAGCGAGAGAGATGTCGTCCTTCTGGAGATTGGGGCTAGACTGAAGCTAGCTTACAAACGGGGCCAGGTATGGGCGGAGCCCTACACACAGCACATTCCAGCACATTCCAGTATACAATATAGCACATTCCAGTACACAATACAATGAGGTCTGGGGGAAGGGAAATGACACTGAAACCGATCTCAGTCACAGGCAGTGATGAATGGAAATATTTCATCACATTCACCCCTTCTATAGATTTAGTCTGTTCGGGGGTTTGATAGTCCTCTGCGACCGACGTGGCTGTTGCGGTGCCGCGGGTGTCGGCTGGGTGTCCCCGGTAGCCTCCTGGGTCTCTGCCGGGGGTGCTGCCAGGGTTGTTGAAGGGGTAGTTGGTGGGGGTGCCGTTGGTCGGTGTTCTTCCGGGGGTGATGAAAGAGTAGTGGGTGGGTAAGAGTTGCTGTGATCGTCGTTGCCGCTATTGCCGTGGTTGTTGTCGATGCCAGCTGGGGCGACGTCTTTTATGGACACGGTGTCCTCCCTTCCGTCGGCGTGCCGGACATATGCGTATTGGGGGTTGGCGTGGAGTAGGTGTACTGGCTCCACGAGAGGGTCCGTCTTGTGGCCCCTCACATGCCTTCGCACGAGTACCGGACCTGGGGTGGAGAGCCATGACGGCATGGATACGCCTGAGGTGGATTTCCGGGGAAAGACAAACATTTGTTCATGAGGCGTGGTATTAGTGGCCGCACACAATAGCGACCGTATCGAATGGAGCACATCCGAGAGGACTTCCTGCCAGCGGGAGATAGGGAGGCCCTTGGTCCTTAGAGCTAGAGTGACTGCTTTCCATACTGTCCCGTTCTCTTGCTCCACTTGGCCGTTACCCCGGGGGTTGTAGCTGGTGGTACGGCTCGTGGCGATCCCCCTGGACAGCATGTACTGGCGTAGCTCTTCACTCATGAAGGACGCCCCCCTATCCGTATTGATGTAGCTCGGCATACCGAACAGGCAGAACAGGCTGTTGAGGCATTTAATGACCGTGGCGCTGGTCATGTCTGGGCAGGGGAAGGCGAATGGGAAACGGGAGTATTCATCCACAATGTTCAGGAAGTAAACATTGCGGTCGACGGACGGGAGGGGGCCCTTGAAATCTAAGCTGAGCCGCTCAAAGGGCCGTGTAGCTTTGATTAAGTGGGCTCTATCTGGGCGGTAGAACCGAGGCTTGCACTCAGCGCAAGTGCGGCAGTTCCTGGTCAGAGACCGAACTCCCTCAATCGAGTAGGGTAAGTTACGGGACTTTATGAAGTGGAACAGCCGCGTGACCCCTGGGTGGCAGAGGTCGTTTTGGAGGGTCTGTAGCCGATCCCCGGTGGTGCTGGCACACATCCCTCGTGAGAGGGCGTCAGGGGATTCGTTAAGGGCCCCTGGCCGGTAAATGATGTCGTACTCGAAGGTGGAGAGCTCGATCCACCACCTAAGAATCTTATCATTTTTAATCTTCCCCCTCTGTTTATTATTGAACATAAACGCTACCGACCGCTGGTCGGTAAGTAGGGTGAAGCGTTTGCCGGCTAGGTAGTGGCGCCAATGGCGCACTGCCTCCACGATGGCTTGGGCCTCCTTTTCCACGGAGGAGTGTCTGATCTCGGGCCCTTGGAGGGTCCTCGAGAAGAAAGCTACGGGCCGCCCCGCCTGGTTGAGGGTGGCCGCCAAGGCGAAGTCAGACGCATCACTTTCCACTTGAAATGGAGTGTTCTCGTCCACTGCCTGTAGCGTGGCCCGCTCAATATCCTGCTTAATGCTTTTGAAGGCGGCGTGGGCCTCAGCAGAGAGCGGGAAAGAGGATGCTTTCAAGAGGGGGCGGGCTTTGTCGGAGTAGTTGGGGACCCATTGGGAATAATAAGAAAATAACCCCAGGCATCTTTTCAGGGCTTTGGGAGTGTTGGGCAGGGGCAGCTCCCGTAGGGGGCGCAATCGGTCGGGGTCTGGTCCGATTTCCCCATTCTCCACCACGCTGCCTAGTATGCAGAGGCGCGTGGTGTTGTAAACGCACTTGTCCTCGTTGTAGGTGAGGTTGAGTTTTTGTGCGGTTTTCAGGAACCTCTCGAGGTTCGAGTCGTGATCCTGCTGGTTGTGACCGCAGATGGTGACCTTGTCGAGGTAGGGGAAGGTTGCCTGCAAGTGGTGGTCATCGACCATGCGGTCCATCTCCCTCTGGAAGACCGAGACCCCATTCTTCACCCCAAAGGGGACTCTGAGGAATTGGTAGAGGCGTCCGTTCGCCTCGAAGGCGGTTTACGGGCGGTCCTCTGGTCTGATAGGGAGCTGGTGGTATGCTGACTTGAGGTTGATGGTGGAGAACACCCGGTATTGGGCGATTT
This sequence comes from Somniosus microcephalus, assembly GCF_052327205.1. Taxonomy (NCBI): domain Eukaryota; kingdom Metazoa; phylum Chordata; class Chondrichthyes; order Squaliformes; family Somniosidae; genus Somniosus; species Somniosus microcephalus. Next base: position 128,265,885 of record NC_140997.1, read on the forward strand.
GGTTCACCATTTCTGATATGCGGGGTAGCGGGTAGGCGTCTAGTAGGGTGTACCTGTTGATCGTTTGACTATAGTCGATCACCATCCGTTTCTTCTCGCTACCCCTTACCACTACCACTTGGGCGCGCCACGGGCTGTTGCTGCGTTCAATAATGCGCTCTTTCAGGAGCCTGTCTACCTCGGTCGCGATAAACCGCCTGTCCTCCCAGCTGTACCTCCTGCTTTTGGTCGCTATTGGCCGGCAGTTGGGAGTAAGGTTCGCGAATAGCGAAGGCGGCTTTACCTTCAGGGTAGCCAGACCGCACACTGTGAGGGGCGGCTGGGACCCACCGTACTTGAGCGTGATGCTTTGGTGGTTGCACTGGAAATCCAGGCCCAAGATCACGCTCGCACATAGGTTCTTCATGATTAATACTTTAAAATTATCATATACAGTTCCGTTAACGCACAATTGTACCATGCAGTAACCCAGAATGGTCGATGTCTGGGTTTTGTCAGCCATAGAGATGGTACCCTGAGTAGGGACCACCTTTAGGGAGAGTTGTTGTGCCAGTTCTGGGTGGATAAAGCTCTCCGTGCTTCCACTGTCAATTAAGCATTTAACCCGGCACCCGTTTACCTCGATGTCCACCATTGATCTGGATAGCGGGTGCGGCCTGGTCTGGTCCACTGTGACCGATGCCACTGTAGGGCCCTGATCGATACAAGATGGCATCCACGCTGTCTGCTCACAAGATGGCGGACCCCACGAGGTCGGGCAAGATGGCGTCCAAGATGGCCGCTCCCACGGCGCACACGCGGCGGTGGCGGGTTTTCCGGCGGGGTTCCCTCTGCACACCTTCCCGAAGTGCCCCTTCTTACCGCACTTAAAGCAGGTGGTGCCTTTCGCCGGGCACAGGTTTCTGGTGTGCTTTGGCTGCCCGCAGAAGTAGCATTGGGTCCCTGACGCGTCGCGGCTGTCGTAGGGCTTCTGGGGGGAGAGCGGGGCCCAGCCGGTGTCGGGCTGTCGGGCGGGGAAGATGGCTTCCAAGATGGCGGCGCCCTCGGTGCACACGTGGCGGCGTGGACGGCGTGGGCTGAAGAGTAGGCGTCCGAGTTTCTCTGGGCCACATCCAGGGATCGCGCGGTGTCCGCAGCCTGTTTCAGGTCCAACCCCGTTTTTTCCAGCAGTCTTTGCCGGATGTAAGTGGAGCTGAGGCCTGTGATGAAGGCATCGCGAACAAGCTCGTCAGTGTACACCGCGGCTTTTACATCTCGGCACTTGCAGTCTTTGCCAAGCATTTTCAGGGTGCTTAGGAACTCCTCCACCGATTCCCCAGGTCGCTGTGCGCGGGTGGCGAGCAGGTGCCTAGCATACACCTCATTCGTAGGCTGCTGGTAATGCGCCTTTAAGGTGTCGCAGGCGGCCAGGTATGTCTCGGCGTCTTGGATGAGGGGGTAAACCCGGTGGCTTACCCAATTCCGCAGAATTCCGAGTCTCATCCTTGCAGCGTCCGTAGCGTCTTTGACGGCTGCGGAATTGTCCAGGAAGAATTCCATACACTCAAACCAGTGTCCGAAGCGTGCTGATGCGTCCGGAGCATATTGATCCAAATCCAAACGTTCGGGTTTCAGGAGTTGATCCATAGTGTTGAAAAAATAAGTTAATAAAATTGACGTGCCTCAATAATTCCGAGACTCGAAGGTAGCAGAACAAAACAAGGCTTTTATTAACTTAGAACGAAACACGTAAGCGAGAGAGATGTCGTCCTTCTGGAGATTGGGGCTAGACTGAAGCTAGCTTACAAACGGGGCCAGGTATGGGCGGAGCCCTACACACAGCACATTCCAGCACATTCCAGTATACAATACAGCACATTCCAGTACACAATACAATGAGGTCTGGGGGAAGGGAAATGACACTGAAACCGATCTCAGTCACAGGCAGTGATGAATGGAAATATTTCATCACAGTGGTCACCTTTTTCTGTAAGGGGTTTCGATCGCCGAGGTCTCGCTCTCTCTCTCGCTCTAGAGTGTAGTGTATGTAACTGTTCTACCTTTAAGGGAACTATTGTATGTAACCGTCCACCTTTAAGAGAACTATTTTAGGTGTGGCACTACTTTATCTTGGCTGCTGTATACTGTAATACCGACGGTGACCACACCGGTATATAAGTGCTGTGTCAGGATTTATTGGGCAGATTCGCCCTGACCTTCGAATAGTAAAGTCCTGTTAAAGTTACTCTTGTAGTCTGTGTATTAATTCGCCATAACACCTACAGACTTTACAGTGGCGACGAGTTCGATCTTACCCTGCGGCAACAATACTTCCGAAGCAGTTAACGAGCGTCGAGAAGAGGCACCCGCCCTCGTCGTTCTGCTGAGAGAAAACTCGAGTCTGCAGAGCAAGGAAGAAGGAAGAATTCAGACACGAAGCCTTCCATCAGCAACAGGCACTGATTGTCCCTTCTGCCACGGTGGTGAGTGAGCCGATCAGCACGAGAAGCAAGTCGGCCACGGTGACTGTGAGTAAAGGGAAAATTAAAAAAAAACAAACGGAGGATAAGGGCGGTGAACTCGACCACGGTCAGGGGAAAGGAGCCGGACAGAAGTCGGGCCCAGAGGCGCTGAGACTGGGGCAGCGTGGAGCACGGAAGCCGTGGTACAAGTGGGCTGGGAGATGCAACGGCGTCGTGAAACAGCTAGACCGCGACCGGCGAAAAAGGCCGGGCAGCTACCGAGGCCACGAGGCGCTGCGACCGGGATCGTAAGGCGCGGGAAGATATAAAAATAAATAAACCGCGGTGAACTCAGCCGCAGCCGGGGAGGAAAGCACCGGACTGCGAGAGGGCTGGGAGGCGCGATTGGAGTGAAAAAGGCCGGGCAGCGACCGAGGCCACGAAGCGCTGCGACCGGGATCGTAAGGCGCGGGAAGATATAAAAATAAATAAATCGCGGAGAACTCAGCCGCAGCCGGGGAGGAAAGCACCGGACTGCGAGAGGGCTGGGAGGCGCGATTGGAAGCCGCTGAGGGAGAGACAGAGCCCGAGCGAGCGGGAGAGACAGAGCCCGAGCGAGGGAGACTGAGCGAGATCCAGCCCAGCGGCTGAAACTGTTCGCCGTCAACGGGTTGTACCCAGCGCCGGTTGCCCTGCCGAGAAAAGGGAACAAGGAACGCACTGAAGCCGACGCGCAGGCTGCGAACCCCGGAAGCCAGCGGTCGTCGCCCGAGGGAAAAGCTTACCCCTCCCGCCAGGGGAAGAAACGCGGGAAGCCGCCAGTAGGCGGGGAAGAAGACAGAAGCGGGAAACCGCCATTTTGAAAGTGGGTGGGGAAAGAAGACAAGCGCGGGAAACCGCCATTTTGAAAAAAAAAAAGTTAAAGAAATATTTTGTTGTTGTTTCCCAGGAAGAGTGTGAAGATGCCTAAGCGTAGTAACATCAACGGTTTCGATTCCGATGTGGAAGATTGGGCCACGTATGTAGAACGCATCGAGATATATTGTAAGGTCAATAGGATAGCAAATTATGACAAAGCTCTAACCTTACTAAACTCAATGGCTGCGAAGACATACGGGTTATTGAAGCATCTTCTATCACCAGCTAAACCGACGGATCAGTCTTTCGCTAATATTGTTGCTGTCCTGAAGGATCATTTTAACCCCGCACCGCTGATGTTAGCGAAACGATCAAAATTTTACGTGAGAACGCAACGAAAAGAGGAAAGCAACGCGGAGTACCTGGTTGAACTGCGTAGGCTAGCAAAATACTGTCAGTTTGGGGTAAATCTGACAGAGGCACTGAGAGACAAGTTCGTGTGCGGGATGTCGAAGGAAGGAACACAAAAACGACTGCTCAAAGAGAATGATCTTACACTTGATAAGGCTGTCCTTATTGCAGCATCGCACGAAGCCGCAGCGAGAGGCACGGCGGAAATGCAGCGGAAGACAGCGGTACTCAGTGTGGATCAAATGACTTCGGGTACAACGAAATGTTATCGTTGTGGGAAGACAACACACGACCAGAACCAATGCTGGTTCAAAAACCAGGAATGTAGAAAATGTGGCAAGCTTGGTCACATAGCTAAGGTATGCCGGTCAGGAAAGAAGACCAGCAATAATAAGTCACCGCAGAAGAAGTACAGAAAGGTACATAAGGTGACTGGGAAGAGTCCAGGTGGACAGAATTCGGACTCAGACTCCAACAGCAAGGAACTGGGTAGTCTGAGGATTCACAACGTGAGTAAAGAAGCTGACCGACAAACTATCTGGGTCACACTACAGATTGCAAAAGTCCAAGTGAAGATGGAAGTGGACACCGGATCGGCGTTGACGGTCATGAATAAGCAAGATTACAAAAAGTTATTCAAACATATTCCCCTACGGGATACGGAGATAGTATTGCAGACATACACGGGGCACAAAGTATACCCCATCGGAAAGATAAAAGTCAAGGTGAGATACAAGGACAAAGATCACCAAGGGATGGACATGTATGTGCTGCCCAAGGGAGGTCCACCACTTCTGGGACGGGAGTGGATCAGGAAAATAAAGATAGACTGGCATTCACTAAACACAATGACGGTAGATTCCGGAAAGGAAGATGTCAAACCTGAACGGTTGTCCAGAATATTGGACGAAGCTAAAGAGGCATTCCAGCAAGGACTGGGAACACTGAGAGGAATTAAAGCAAAAATCAAGATTGCAGAACATGCAAGCCCAAAATTTTTCAAAGCCAGATCGGTACCTTACGCGATACGACCTGCTGTGGAGGCAGAACTGGAAGAGCTTGAACGTTCAGGGGTACTGTCTAAGGTGGACTGGAGTGAGTGGGCCACGCCCATTGTTCCCGTCATGAAGTCTTCATCAAGTAACAAGCCAGGGGGACCGGGAAAGGTCCGCATCTGCGGAGACTTCAAGATCACAGTTAATCCGGTGCTTCACACGGTACAATACCCGCTCCCGCGGATTGAGGATATCTTTGCTTCATTGTCTGGCGGGAAACACTTCACCAAGATAGACCTGGCACAAGCATACTTACAAATGGAAGTCGAGGAAGAGTCGCGCCAGTATCTCACAATCAACACGCACAGAGGCTTGTATCGTTATAATAGACTGGTTTTTGGAGTAGCTTCGGCTCCAGCAATTTGGCAGAGGGCCATGGAGCAGGTCTTACAGGGTATTCCAAGCACGCAGTGTTACTTGGACGATATCCTGATTACGGGAGAAGATGAGGAGGAACACCTCACAAATTTGAAACTGGTGCTCACCAGGTTGAAGGAATATGGCCTTCGAGTTAATCGCCAGAAATGCGAGTTCTTCCAGAAACGGATCTCGTACTGCGGTCATGTCATTGACCAAGAGGGGCTGCACAAGTCACCTGACAAGATAGCAGCTGTCGTGAAGGCCCCCGCTCCGGAAAATGTATCACAGTTGAGATCGTTTCTGGGGTTGATTAATTATTACCGCAAGTTTCTGCCAAATCTATCCATGGTGCTGCATCCGCTGAATGCTCTGTTGCGGAAAGAAGTACCATGGAAGTGGAGCGAGGACTGTAAGAAGGCCTTTCGCAGAAGCAAGGCGTTGATTACCTCTGAGGAAGTGTTGGCTCATTTCAACCCAACGTTACCTCTTCGTCTAGCTTGTGATGCTTCCCCTTATGGAATTGGAGCAGTACTTTCACACAAGTTACCAAATGGCTCGGAAAGGCCAGTCGCATTTGCGTCCCGATCATTGACCTCCGCTGAGCGAAATTATGCTCAGATAGATAGGGAGGCCCTCAGCCTTGTGTGGGGAGTAAAGAAATTCAATCATTACCTGCAGGGCAAGAAGTTCACATTACTGACAGACCACCAGCCGTTGGTGTCCATATTCAACCCTAACAAGGCCGTTTCCACTATGACAGCGCAAAGGCTACAGAGGTGGTCCGTGTTACTTGGGGCACACCAATATGACATCGAATACAAAAGGTCCAAACAGCATGGAAATGCTGATGGGTTATCGCGCCTACCATTGCCAGTAGTAGAAGAGGCGGCTACAGTGGACCCGGTAGAGATGTTCCACTCATCCATAGTGGAATGTCTAACAGTAGCAAATTCGATGATCGAAAATGAAACAAGAAATGACCCGACTCTCTCACGAGTCTACGATTTAACAGTGGAGGGATGGCCAGCACATGGCGAACCAACGCTGCCCGCATTTTCGCAAAGAAAAGAACAGCTGTCAGTGTGCCGAGGAACCTTGATGTGTGGATCTAGAGTGGTGATTCCACCCAAACTTCAGCATAGGGTGCTAAAGGAGCTTCACGAGGGGCATCTGGGTGGAGTGAAAATGAAGAACCTAGCAAGAGCGTTTGTGTGGTGGCCAGGTATTGATGGAGACATCGAAGAAATAACCAAGAGCTGTCTAGGATGCCAGAAGGTCCAAAACGCGCCACCACAAGCTCCTCTGCATCCATGGGAGTGGCCCTCATCTCCTTGGCAAAGGGTACACGTCGACTTTGCTGGTCCATTTATGGACTCAATGTTTCTAATCGCGGTGGATGCACACTCCAAATGGCCGGAGGTAATAAAGATGTCCTCCACCACCACGGAAAAAACCATCACAGTATTAAGGACCATATTTGCCAGGAATGGGCTGCCGGAACAGATCTGTTCTGATAATGGACCGCAATTTGTGTCCGAAGAATTCAGGAAGTTCTTAAAAAGGAATGGGGTCAAGCACTACACGTCAGCCCCATACCATCCCGCCACCAATGGATTAGCTGAAAGGTTTGTCCAGACCTTCAAGAAGGCCATAAAGGCCATGGGTAATGAAGACATCAACCTACAACATAAGGTAGATAACTTCTTGTTGGCGCACAGGAATGCAACACATGCGGTCACAAACCAAACTCCCGCCATGATGTTTTTCAATAGAAGACTAAGATGCCGGCTGGATTTGATTAAGCCAAACGTCAGAAGGGACGTAGAGAACCGGCAATTTCAGGGCATGAATGAAAGGCCAACTAGATCCTTTCAGATAGGTCAACAAGTTTTGGCCCGGGACTACCGTACCGAGAAATGGCAGCCTGGAACTATTGGGAAAAGGCTCGGGCCGCTGATGTATACCGTGGACATTGGCGACAGCATAATAAGGCGCCATGTTGACCAGATCATAGGGTCATCCACAAAGGACCAACCTACTCCACAACCTTACACGGCTAATGTTGAAGCAGAGATACCCAGAGCACCACCTCCGATCTGGTAATACTGGAATCAGATGAACCTGACACTGTCCTTCAAGCCGAATCGACCTTGCTAGAAGAACCTACTACCCCGCCGAAAACTACTACACCACCGAGGCGTTATCCGGACAGAGTCAGGAAGCCTCCAGAGAGACTGAATCTGTGAACTGTTTTGCATAAGTTGTATATATGTTATGATGTTATGTTAATGGGGAATAAGTATGTTGTAAGCTAAAAAGGGAGGATTGTAGTGTATGTAACTGTTCTACCTTTAAGAGAACTATTGTATGTAACCGTCCACCTTTAAGAGAACTATTTTAGGTGTGGCACTACTTTATCTTGGCTGCTGTATACTGTAATACCGACGGTGACCACACCGGTATATAAGTGCTGTGTCAGGATTTATTGGGCAGATTCGCCCTGACCTTCGAATAGTAAAGTCCTGTTAAAGTTACTCTTGTAGTCTGTGTATTAATTCGCCATAATACCTACAGACTTTACATAGAGGCCTCTCTCTCTTGCACAGTAATTTGCCGAGTGGTTCGACCCACTCACCCCTTAGGTTCTATACACTGGAATTTGAGGCAGGAACTACAATGCAGAGAATACTCTGTAGGCCAAGTTTAATGAAACGAAATGAAATTTTATTGCATAAAGGAAAGATTGAATGTAAGCCAATAAGGTACATGGGAGGGAAAAACAAATCATAATACAGTACTAACCAATATATATACAGACATATTATACTTTACAATGGTCACCATGAAATAGGGAAACACACGGAACATCGAGAGACAACAACTCATTGTTAATTATCCCCTAAAATGCCCACCCCCTAAACCTAGCTAGATTAGACTATGGGGGGCCAGAAACATGCTCACCAATCCAAAACTGCGGCTGGGTTGGGGTTCTTTACTTGGTGCTCTCTCTCGGGCCTGCCGTCGTCACGTGGTCATTGGGCTATAGGCGCAGCGGGCTGCCCAAGCTAATGGTGTCTCGGCCACCTTAATTCAGCAGGACTCGCCGTCCATCGTTTCACCCACCGGCTGTCTTCTCGGTGCCCCTGCATACAACGATGGTGGTCACAGTCTCGATTTCTCTGTGCTCCTGCACACGATGCTGGTGGCTACCCGTTCTGTAAGGCGTTTTGTTTTCTTCCTCTTCGTCAACTGTCTTCTCGTCTCGTCAACGGCCCGGGGTTTTTTTCGATGATCTCCCGATAACTACCCCAGGTTTCGTCTTCTTCTTCCGAGTCCGAAAAGGCCTTCTTCGGACCCCCGAGCAATCTCTCGAAAATGATCTGCACTGGTCTCTCCCGATGCTGATGCTCCTCAATGGCTACCGAAACCCAATGGTCTCCGATCTGAATTCTTCCCTTCTCAACGCTACCCCAGGACTCCAGTTATACTTTTCATGGAGGCCCTTACCTCCCGCCATATCAAGGTTAGTCTTTGTTTAACTTTTGGCGAGCTTGTAGCACAGCAGGGTAGTCTTTGTGTTTAAAGTACCTTCGGGATGGCCGGTAACTGCCATCTCTGGTCTGGAATGACCTTCTATTGTCTTTAATGGGTCTTGATGTCCCCCTTTGAATTTGAAACTGTTTCCCCTTTGTCTGGGTAAACATTTAGATGGCCTTTATCTACAGGCCAATCTGATTGGATCTGCATCCAATCCATATGTATGGGGTACTGTCTGGTTTTGTTTTCTCCGAAACTGTGTTCCAGAACTTACTGTGGGCTGAATCCACAAAAGCTGTCTGTGGACTGCAGGAACAATTTTAAAATGTCCCAAAAGCTGGTCACGGGGTCTGGCGGCCATTTTGTGTGCCCCTTTTCCTGGGCTTCTTTTAAAAGAGTCTTTCAAAATTAAGGCTTTTTCTGCCAATAGACCCTTATAGGACAATGTTAAATTTTACGAATTCTACAAGCTTTACTCTGTATCTAACCTATGCTGTACCTCCCCTGGGGGGGTTTGATGGGACAGTGTAGAGGGAGCTTTACTCTGTATCTAACCCGTGCTGTACCTGCCCTGGGAATGTTTGATGGGACAGTGTAGAGGGAGCTTTACTCTGTATCTAACCCGTGCTGTACCTGCCCTGGGAATGTTTGATGGGACAGTGTAGAGGGAGCTTTACTCTGTATCTAAGCTGTGCTGTACCTGCCCTGGGAGTGTCTGATGGGACAGTGTAGAGGGAACTTTGCTCTGCATCTAACCCATGCTGTACCTGGCCTGGGAGTGTTTGATGGGACAGTGCAGAGGGAGATTTACTCTGTATATAACCCGTGCTGTACCTGCCCTGGGAGTGTTTGATGGGACATTGTAGAGGGAGCTTTACTCTGTACATAACCCGTTCTCCAGCTGCCCTGGGAGTGTTTGATGGGACAATGTAGAGGGAGCTTTACTCTGTATCTAACTCGTGGTGGACCTGCCCTGGGAGTGTTTAATGGGACAGTGTAGAGGGAGCTTTACTCTGAATCTAACCCCTGCTGGACCTGCCCTGGGAGTGTTTGATGGGACAGTGTAGAGAGAGCTTTACTCTGTATTTAACCTGTGCTGTACCTGCTCTAGGAGTGTTTGATGGGACAGTGTAGAGGGAGCTTTACTCTGTATTTAACCTTGCTGTAGCTGCCCTGGGAGCATTTGATGAGAATGTGTAGAGGGTGCTTTACACTGTATTTAACCTGTGCTGTACCTGCCCTGGGAGCATTTGATGGGACAGTGTAGAGGGATCTTTTATCTGTATTTGACCTTGCTGTACCTGCCCTTGGGAGCATTTGATGGAACAGTGTAGAAGGATCTTTACTCTGCATCTAACCCGTGCTATACCTGCCCTGGGAGTGTTTGATGGGACAGTGTAGAAAGAGCTTTACTCTTTATCTAACCCGTGCTGTACCTGCCCTGGGAGTGTTTGATGGGACAGTGTAGAGGGAGTTTTACTCTGTATCTAACCCCTGCTTTACCTGCCCTGGGAGTGTTTGATGGGACAGTGTAGAGGGAGCTTTACTCTGTATCTAACCCCTGCTTTACCTGCCTGGGGAGTGTTTGATGGGACAGTGTAGAAAGAGCTTTACTCTTTATCTAACCCGTGCTCTACCTGCACTGGAAGCTTTGGATGGGACCGTGTAAAGGGAGCTTTAACTGTATTTAACCAGTTCGGTGCCTGCCCTGGGAGCATTTGATGGGACAGTGTAGAGGGAGATTTACACTGTATTTAACCTGTGCTGTACCTGTCCTGGGAGTGTTTGATGGGACCGTGTAAAGGGAGCTTTACTCTGTAGCTAACCCATGCTGTACCTGCCCTGGGATTGGTTCATTGGACAGTGTAGGGAGAACTTTACTCTGTATCTAACCCGTGGTGTACCTGCCCTGGGAGTGTTTGATGGGACAGTGTGGAGGGAGCTTCACTCTATATTTAACATGTGCTGCACCTGCCCTGGGAGCGTTTGATGGGACAGTGTAGAGGGAAATTTACTCTCTATTTAACCTGTGCTGTACCTGCCCTACGCGTGTTTGATGGGACAGTGCAAAGGGAGCTTTACTCTGTATCTAGCCCGTGCTGTACCTGTCCTGGGAGTGTCTGATGTGACAGTGTAGAGGGAGCTTTACTCTGTATCTAACCCATGCTGTACCTGCCTTGGGAGTGTTTGATGGGACAGTTGTAGAGAGAGTTTTACTATGTAGTTAACCTGTGATGTACCTGCCCTGGGAACGTTTGATGGGACAGTGTAGAGGGAGCTTTACTCTGTATCTAACCCATGCTATACCTGCCCTGGGAGTGTGTGATGGGACATTCTAGAGAGAGCTTTACTCTGTATTTAACCTGTGCTGTACCTGCCCTGGGAACATTTGATGGGGCAGTGTACAGGGAGCTTTTCTCTGTAACTAACGCGTGCTGTACCTGTCCTGGGAGTGTTTGATGGGACAGTGTCGAGGGAGCTTTGCTCTGTATCTAACCTGTGCTCCATCTGTCCTGGGAGTGTCTGACAGGGAATTGTAGAGGGAGCATTACACTGTGTCTATCTCATGCTGTACCTGCCCTGGGAGTGTTTAATGGGACAATGTAGAGGGAGCTTTACTCTGTATCTAACCCATGCTGTACCTGCCCTGGGAGTATTTGATGGGGCGGTGTACAAGGAGCTTTACTCTGCATCTAACCCGTGCTGTACCTGCTCTGGGACTATTTGATGGGTCAATGTAGAAGGACCGTTATTCTGTATCTAACCTGTGCTGTACCTGCCCTGGGAGTGTTTGATGGGACAGTGTGGCGGGAGATTTACTCTGTAGTTAACATGTGCTGTACCTGCCCTGGGAGCATTTGATGGGACAGTGTAGAGGGAGCTTTACTCTGTATTTCACCTGTGCTGTACCTGCCCTGGGAGTGTTTGATGGGTCAGTGTAGAGAGAGCTTTATTCTGAATCTAACCTGTGCTGTACCTGCTCTGGGAGTGTTTGATGGGACAGTGTAGAGGGAGCTTTACTCTGTATCTAAACCATATTGTACCTCCCCTGGGAGGGTTTGATGGGACAGTGTAGAGGGAGCTTTACTCTGTATCTAACCCGTGCTGTACCAGCCCTGGGAATATTTGGGGGGACAGAATAGAGAGAGCTTTACTCTGTATCTAACCTGTGCTGTGCCTGCCCTGGGAGTGTCTGATGGGGCATTGTAGAGGGAATTTTACACTGCATCTAACCCGTGCTGTACCTGCCCTGGGAGTGTTTAATGGGACAGTGTAGAGGGAGCTTTAGTCTGTATCTAACCTGCGCAGTACGTGTCCTGGGAGTGTTTGATGGGACATTGTAGAGGGTGCTTTACTCTGTACCTAAGCCGTTCTGTACCTACCCTGGGAGTGTTTGATGGGACAGTGTAGAGGGAGCTTTACTCTGTATCTAACCCGTGCTGGACCTGCCCTGGGAGTGTTTGATGGAACAGCGTGGAGGGAGCGTTACTCTGTATCTAACCCGTGCTGTACCTGCCCTGGGAGTGTTTGATAGGACAGTATAGAGGGAGCTTTACGCTCTATTTAAGCTGGTGCTGCTCATGTCCTGGGAGTGTCTGATGGGGAAGAGTAGAAGGAGCTTTACTCTGAATCTAACCTGTGCTGTACGTGCCCTGGGACTGTTTGATGGGACAATGTAGAGAGTGCTTTACTCTGTATCTAATCCGTACTGTACCTGCTCTGATAGTGTTTCATGGGACAGTGTAGCGAGAGGTTTACTCTGTATCTAACCTGTGCTGTACCTGCCCTGGGAGTGTCTGATGGGGCGTTGTAGAGGGAACTTTGCACTGCATGTAACCCATGCTGTACCAGCCCTGTGTGTGTTTCATGGGACAGTGTAGCGAGAGGTTTACTCTGTATCTAACCTGTGCTGTACCTGCCCTGGGAGTGTCTGATGGGGCGTTGTAGAGGGAACTTTGCACTGCATCTAACCCGTGCTGTACCTGGCCAGGGAGTGTTTAACGGGTCAGTGTAGAGGGAGCTTTACTCTGTTTCGAACCCGTGCTGTACCTGCCCTGGGAGTATTTGATGGGACATTGTAGTGCGAGCTTTACTCTGTCCCTACCCCGTTCTGTACCTGCCCTGGGAGTGTTTGATGGGACAGTGTAGAGGGAGCTTTACTCTGTATCTAACCCGTGGTGGACCTGCCCTGGGAGTGTTTGATGGGACAGTGTAGCAGGAGCTTTACTCTGTATCTAATCCCTGCTGGACCTGCCCTGTGTTTGATGGGAGAGTGTAGAGAGAGCTTTACTCTGTATTTAACCTGTGCTGTACCTGCTCTGGGAGTGTTTGATGAGACTGTGTAGAGGGAGCTTTACACTGTATTTAACCTGTGCTGTACCTGCCCTGGGAGCATCTGATGGGACAGTGTAGAGGAAGCTTTACTCTGTATTTAACCTGTGCTGTACCTGCCCTGGGAGCGTTTGATGGGGCGGTGTAGAGGGAGCTTTACTCTGTATCTAACCCATGCTGTACCTGCCCTGGGAGTGTTTGATGGCGCTGAGTGGAGGGAACTTTACTCTTTAGCTAACCCATGCTGTACCTGCCCTGGGATTGTTTGATGGGACAGTGTGGCGGGAGCTTCACTCTATATTTAACATGTGCTGCACCTGCCCTGGGAGCGTTTGATGGGACAGTGTAGAGGGAAATTTACTCTGTATTTAACCTGTGCTGTACCTGCCCTACGAGTGTTTGATGGGACAGTGCAAAGGGAGCTTTACTCTGTATCTAGCCCGTGCTGTACCTGTCCTGGGAGTGTTTGATGTGACAGTGTAGAGGGAGCTTTACTCTATATCTAACCCAAGCTCTCCCTGCCCTGGGAGTATTTGATGGGACAGTGTAGAGGGAGCTTTACTCTGTATCTAACACATGCTGTACCTGCCCTGGAAGTGTTTGATGTGACAGTTGTAGAGAGAGCTTTACTATGTAGTTAACCTGTGATGTACCTGCCCTGGGAACGTTTGATGGGACAGTGCAGACTGAGCTTTGGTCTGTATTTATCCTGTGCTATACCTGCCCTGGGAGTGTGTGATGGGACATTCTAGAGAGAGCTTTACTCTGTATTTAACCTGTGCTGTACCTGCCCTGGGAACAATTGATGGGGCAGTGTACAGGGAGCTTTACTCTGTAACTAACCCGTGCTGTACCTGTCCTGGGAGTGTTTGATGGGACAGTGTCGAGGGAGATTTACTCTGTATCTAACCTGTGCTCTAACTGTCCTGGGAGTGTCTGACGAGGAATTGTAGACGGAGCATTACACTGTGTCTATCCCGTGCTGTACCTGCCCTGGGAGTGTTTAATGGGACAATGTAGAGGGAGCTTTACACTGTATCTAACCCATGCTGTACCTGCCCTGGGAGTATTTGATGGGACAGTGTAGAGGGAGCTTTACTCTGTATCTAACCCGTGCTGTACCTGCCCTGGAAGTGTTTGATGGGGCAGAGTAGAAGGAACTTTACTCTGTAGCCAACCCATGCTGTACCTGCCCTGGGATTGTTTGATTGGACAGTGTAGAGAGAGCTTTACTCTGTGTCTAACCCGTGCGGTAGCTGCCCTGGGAGTGTTTGATGGGACAGTGTAGAGGGAGCTTTACTCTGTATCGAACCCGTGCTGTACCTGCCCTGGGAGTATTTGATGGGACATTGTAGTGGGAGCTTTACTCTGTGCCTACCCCGTTCTGTACCTGCCCTGGGAGTGTTTGATGGGACATTGTAGAAGGAGCTTTACTCTGTATCTAACCCGTGGTGGACCTGCCCTGGGAGTGTTCGATAGGACAGTGTAGCGGGCGCTTTACTCTGTATCTAATCCCTGCTGGACCTGCCCTGGGTGTGTTTCATGGGAGAGTGTAGAGAGAGCTTTACTCTGTATTTAACGTGTGCTGTACCTGCTCTGGGAGTGTTTGATGAGACTGTGTAGAGGGAGCTTTACACTGTATTTAACCTGTGCTGTACCTGCCCTGGGAGCTTTTGATGGGACAGTTTCGAGGAAGCTTTACTCTGTATTTAACCTGTGCTATACCTGCCCTGGGAGTGTTTGATGGGGCAGAGTAGAGGGAACTTTACTCTGTATCTAACCTGTGCTGTACCTGCCCTGGGAGTGTTTGATGGGACAGTGTAGAGGGAGCTTTACTCTGTATTTAACCTGTGCTGTGCATGCCCTGCGAGTGTTTGATGGGACAGTGCAAAGGGAGCTATACTCTGTATCTAACCTGTGCTGTACCTGCTCTGGTAGTGTTTCATGGGACAGTGTAGAGGGAGCTTTACTCTGTATCTAACCCGTGCTGTACCTGCCCTGGGAGTGTTTGATGGGACAGTGTAGCGGGAGCTTTACTTTGTATCCAACCCATGTTGTACCTGCCCTGGCAGTGTTTGATGGGACAGTGTAGATGGAGCTTTACTCTCTGTTTAAGCTGGTGCTGTTCCTGTCCTGGGAGTGTCTGATGGGGAAGGGTATAGGGAGCTTTATCCTGTACCTAATCTGCGCTGTACCTGCCCTGGGACTGTTTGATGGGACAATGTAGAGAGAGCTTTACTCTGTATCTAATCCGTACTGTACCTGCTCTGATAGTGTTTCATGGGACAATGTAGAGGAAGCTTTACTCTGCATCTAACCCGTGCTGCACCTGCCCTGGGAGTGTTTGATGGGACAGTGTAGAGAGAGCTTTACTCTGTACCTAACCCGTTCTGTAGCTACCCTGGGATTGTTTGATGGGATAGTGTAGAGGGAGCTTTACTCTGTATCTAACCCGTGGTGGACCTGCCCTGGGAGTGTTCCATGGGACAGTGTAGAGGAAGCTTTACTCTGTATCTAACCCGTGCTGTACCTGCCCTGCGAGTGTTTGCTGGGACAGTGTAGAGGGAGCTTTACTCTGTATCTAACCCATGCTGTACCTGCCCTGGGAGTGTTTGATGTGACAATGTAGGGGGAGCTTTACTCTGTATCTAACCCATGCTGTACCTGCACTGGGAATGTTTGATGGGACAGTGTTGCGGGAGCTTTACTCTGTATCTAACCTGTGCTGTACCTGCGCTGGGAGTGTCTGATGTGGCGTCATAGAAGGCACTTTACACTGCATGTAACCCATGCTGTACCAGCCCTGGGTGTGTTTAATGGGACAGTGTTGAGGGAGCTTTACTCTGTATCTAACCCATGCTGTACCTGCCCTGGGAATGTTTCATGGGACAATGTAGGGGGAGCTTTACTCTGTATCTAACCCGGGCTGTACCTGCCCTGGGAGTGTCTGATGGGGCAGTGTAGAGGGAGCTTTACTCTGTATCTTGCCCATGCTGTACCTGCCCTGGGAGAGTCTGATGGGACGGTGTACAGGGAGCTTTACTCTGCATCTAACCCGTGCTGTACCTGCTCTGGGACTATTTGATGGTTCAATAAAGAAGGACCATTATTCTGTGTCTAACCTGTGCTGTACCTGCCCTGGGAGTGTATGATCGGACAGTGTAGAGGGCTCTTTACTCTGTAACTAAACCATGCTATACCTGCCCTGGGACTGTTTGATGGGACAATGTAGAGGGAGCTTTATTCTGTATCTAACCCATGCTGTACCTGCCATGGGAGTGTTTGATGGGACAGTGTAGAGGGATCTTTACTCTGTATTTAAGCTGTGCTGCACCTGCCCTGGGAGTGTTTGATGGGACAGTGTAGCGCGAGCTTTACTCTGTATCTTACCCATATTGTCCCTCCCCTGGGAGTGTTTGATGAGACAGTGTAGAGGAACCTTTACTCTGCATCTAACCCATGCTGTACTTGCCATGGGAGTGTTTGATCGGACAGTGTAGAGGGAGCCTTACTCTTTATCTAACCCGTGCTGTACCTGTCCTGGGAGTGTTTAATGGGACAGTGTACTGGGAGCTTTACTCTGTATCTAACCCATGCTGTACCTACCCTGGGAGTGTTTGCTCTGACAGTGTAGAGAGAGCTTTACTCTGTATCTAACCCATGCTGTACCTGCCCTGGAAGTGTTTGATGGGACAGTGTAGAGAGAGCTTTACACTGTACCTAACCCATGCTGTATCTGCCCTGGGAGTGTTTGATGGGACAGTATAGAGGGAGCTTTACTCTGTATCTAACCCATGCTATACCTGCCCTGGGAGTGTGTGATGGGACATTCTAGAGAGAGCTTTACTCTGTATTTAACCTGTGCTGTACCTGCCCTGGGAACATTTGATGGGGCAGTGTACAGGGAGCTTTTCTCTGTAACTAACGCGTGCTGTACCTGTCCTGGGAGTGTTTGATGGGACAGTGTCGAGGGAGCTTTGCTCTGTATCTAACCTGTGCTCCATCTGTCCTGGGAGTGTCTGACAGGGAATTGTAGAGGGAGCATTACACTGTGTCTATCTCATGCTGTACCTGCCCTGGGAGTGTTTAATGGGACAATGTAGAGGGAGCTTTACTCTGTATCTAACCCATGCTGTACCTGCCCTGGGAGTATTTGATGGGGCGGTGTACAAGGAGCTTTACTCTGCATCTAACCCGTGCTGTACCTGCTCTGGGACTATTTGATGGGTCAATGTAGAAGGACCGTTATTCTGTATCTAACCTGTGCTGTACCTGCCCTGGGAGTGTTTGATGGGACAGTGTGGCGGGAGATTTACTCTGTAGTTAACATGTGCTGTACCTGCCCTGGGAGCATTTGATGGGACAGTGTAGAGGGAGCTTTACTCTGTATTTCACCTGTGCTGTACCTGCCCTGGGAGTGTTTGATGGGTCAGTGTAGAGAGAGCTTTATTCTGAATCTAACCTGTGCTGTACCTGCTCTGGGAGTGTTTGATGGGACAGTGTAGAGGGAGCTTTACTCTGTATCTAAACCATATTGTACCTCCCCTGGGAGGGTTTGATGGGACAGTGTAGAGGGAGCTTTACTCTGTATCTAACCCGTGCTGTACCAGCCCTGGGAATATTTGGGGGGACAGAATAGAGAGAGCTTTACTCTGTATCTAACCTGTGCTGTGCCTGCCCTGGGAGTGTCTGATGGGGCATTGTAGAGGGAATTTTACACTGCATCTAACCCGTGCTGTACCTGCCCTGGGAGTGTTTAATGGGACAGTGTAGAGGGAGCTTTAGTCTGTATCTAACCTGCGCAGTACGTGTCCTGGGAGTGTTTGATGGGACATTGTAGAGGGTGCTTTACTCTGTACCTAAGCCGTTCTGTACCTACCCTGGGAGTGTTTGATGGGACAGTGTAGAGGGAGCTTTACTCTGTATCTAACCCGTGCTGGACCTGCCCTGGGAGTGTTTGATGGAACAGCGTGGAGGGAGCGTTACTCTGTATCTAACCCGTGCTGTACCTGCCCTGGGAGTGTTTGATAGGACAGTATAGAGGGAGCTTTACGCTCTATTTAAGCTGGTGCTGCTCATGTCCTGGGAGTGTCTGATGGGGAAGAGTAGAAGGAGCTTTACTCTGAATCTAACCTGTGCTGTACGTGCCCTGGGACTGTTTGATGGGACAATGTAGAGAGTGCTTTACTCTGTATCTAATCCGTACTGTACCTGCTCTGATAGTGTTTCATGGGACAGTGTAGCGAGAGGTTTACTCTGTATCTAACCTGTGCTGTACCTGCCCTGGGAGTGTCTGATGGGGCGTTGTAGAGGGAACTTTGCACTGCATGTAACCCATGCTGTACCAGCCCTGTGTGTGTTTCATGGGACAGTGTAGCGAGAGGTTTACTCTGTATCTAACCTGTGCTGTACCTGCCCTGGGAGTGTCTGATGGGGCGTTGTAGAGGGAACTTTGCACTGCATCTAACCCGTGCTGTACCTGGCCAGGGAGTGTTTAACGGGTCAGTGTAGAGGGAGCTTTACTCTGTTTCGAACCCGTGCTGTACCTGCCCTGGGAGTATTTGATGGGACATTGTAGTGCGAGCTTTACTCTGTCCCTACCCCGTTCTGTACCTGCCCTGGGAGTGTTTGATGGGACAGTGTAGAGGGAGCTTTACTCTGTATCTAACCCGTGGTGGACCTGCCCTGGGAGTGTTTGATGGGACAGTGTAGCAGGAGCTTTACTCTGTATCTAATCCCTGCTGGACCTGCCCTGTGTTTGATGGGAGAGTGTAGAGAGAGCTTTACTCTGTATTTAACCTGTGCTGTACCTGCTCTGGGAGTGTTTGATGAGACTGTGTAGAGGGAGCTTTACACTGTATTTAACCTGTGCTGTACCTGCCCTGGGAGCATCTGATGGGACAGTGTAGAGGAAGCTTTACTCTGTATTTAACCTGTGCTGTACCTGCCCTGGGAGCGTTTGATGGGGCGGTGTAGAGGGAGCTTTACTCTGTATCTAACCCATGCTGTACCTGCCCTGGGAGTGTTTGATGGCGCTGAGTGGAGGGAACTTTACTCTTTAGCTAACCCATGCTGTACCTGCCCTGGGATTGTTTGATGGGACAGTGTGGCGGGAGCTTCACTCTATATTTAACATGTGCTGCACCTGCCCTGGGAGCGTTTGATGGGACAGTGTAGAGGGAAATTTACTCTGTATTTAACCTGTGCTGTACCTGCCCTACGAGTGTTTGATGGGACAGTGCAAAGGGAGCTTTACTCTGTATCTAGCCCGTGCTGTACCTGTCCTGGGAGTGTTTGATGTGACAGTGTAGAGGGAGCTTTACTCTATATCTAACCCAAGCTCTCCCTGCCCTGGGAGTATTTGATGGGACAGTGTAGAGGGAGCTTTACTCTGTATCTAACACATGCTGTACCTGCCCTGGAAGTGTTTGATGTGACAGTTGTAGAGAGAGCTTTACTATGTAGTTAACCTGTGATGTACCTGCCCTGGGAACGTTTGATGGGACAGTGCAGACTGAGCTTTGGTCTGTATTTATCCTGTGCTATACCTGCCCTGGGAGTGTGTGATGGGACATTCTAGAGAGAGCTTTACTCTGTATTTAACCTGTGCTGTACCTGCCCTGGGAACAATTGATGGGGCAGTGTACAGGGAGCTTTACTCTGTAACTAACCCGTGCTGTACCTGTCCTGGGAGTGTTTGATGGGACAGTGTCGAGGGAGATTTACTCTGTATCTAACCTGTGCTCTAACTGTCCTGGGAGTGTCTGACGAGGAATTGTAGACGGAGCATTACACTGTGTCTATCCCGTGCTGTACCTGCCCTGGGAGTGTTTAATGGGACAATGTAGAGGGAGCTTTACACTGTATCTAACCCATGCTGTACCTGCCCTGGGAGTATTTGATGGGACAGTGTAGAGGGAGCTTTACTCTGTATCTAACCCGTGCTGTACCTGCCCTGGAAGTGTTTGATGGGGCAGAGTAGAAGGAACTTTACTCTGTAGCCAACCCATGCTGTACCTGCCCTGGGATTGTTTGATTGGACAGTGTAGAGAGAGCTTTACTCTGTGTCTAACCCGTGCGGTAGCTGCCCTGGGAGTGTTTGATGGGACAGTGTAGAGGGAGCTTTACTCTGTATCGAACCCGTGCTGTACCTGCCCTGGGAGTATTTGATGGGACATTGTAGTGGGAGCTTTACTCTGTGCCTACCCCGTTCTGTACCTGCCCTGGGAGTGTTTGATGGGACATTGTAGAAGGAGCTTTACTCTGTATCTAACCCGTGGTGGACCTGCCCTGGGAGTGTTCGATAGGACAGTGTAGCGGGCGCTTTACTCTGTATCTAATCCCTGCTGGACCTGCCCTGGGTGTGTTTCATGGGAGAGTGTAGAGAGAGCTTTACTCTGTATTTAACGTGTGCTGTACCTGCTCTGGGAGTGTTTGATGAGACTGTGTAGAGGGAGCTTTACACTGTATTTAACCTGTGCTGTACCTGCCCTGGGAGCTTTTGATGGGACAGTTTCGAGGAAGCTTTACTCTGTATTTAACCTGTGCTATACCTGCCCTGGGAGTGTTTGATGGGGCAGAGTAGAGGGAACTTTACTCTGTATCTAACCTGTGCTGTACCTGCCCTGGGAGTGTTTGATGGGACAGTGTAGAGGGAGCTTTACTCTGTATTTAACCTGTGCTGTGCATGCCCTGCGAGTGTTTGATGGGACAGTGCAAAGGGAGCTATACTCTGTATCTAACCTGTGCTGTACCTGCTCTGGTAGTGTTTCATGGGACAGTGTAGAGGGAGCTTTACTCTGTATCTAACCCGTGCTGTACCTGCCCTGGGAGTGTTTGATGGGACAGTGTAGCGGGAGCTTTACTTTGTATCCAACCCATGTTGTACCTGCCCTGGCAGTGTTTGATGGGACAGTGTAGATGGAGCTTTACTCTCTGTTTAAGCTGGTGCTGTTCCTGTCCTGGGAGTGTCTGATGGGGAAGGGTAGAGGGAGCTTTATCCTGTACCTAATCTGCGCTGTACCTGCCCTGGGACTGTTTGATGGGACAATGTAGAGAGAGCTTTACTCTGTATCTAATCCGTACTGTACCTGCTCTGATAGTGTTTCATGGGACAATGTAGAGGAAGCTTTACTCTGCATCTAACCCGTGCTGCACCTGCCCTGGGAGTGTTTGATGGGACAGTGTAGAGAGAGCTTTACTCTGTACCTAACCCGTTCTGTAGCTACCCTGGGATTGTTTGATGGGATAGTGTAGAGGGAGCTTTACTCTGTATCTAACCCGTGGTGGACCTGCCCTGGGAGTGTTCCATGGGACAGTGTAGAGGAAGCTTTACTCTGTATCTAACCCGTGCTGTACCTGCCCTGCGAATGTTTGCTGGGACAGTGTAGAGGGAGCTTTACTCTGTATCTAACCCATGCTGTACCTGCCCTGGGAGTGTTTGATGTGACAATGTAGGGGGAGCTTTACTCTGTATCTAACCCATGCTGTACCTGCACTGGGAATGTTTGATGGGACAGTGTTGAGGGAGCTTTACTCTGTATCTAACCTGTGCTGTACCTGCGCTGGGAGTGTCTGATGTGGCGTCATAGAAGGCACTTTACACTGCATGTAACCCATGCTGTACCAGCCCTGGGTGTGTTTAATGGGACAGTGTTGAGGGAGCTTTACTCTGTATCTAACCCATGCTGTACCTGCCCTGGGAATGTTTCATGGGACAATGTAGGGGGAGCTTTACTCTGTATCTAACCCGGGCTGTACCTGCCCTGGGAGTGTCTGATGGGGCAGTGTAGAGGGAGCTTTACTCTGTATCTTGCCCATGCTGTACCTGCCCTGGGAGAGTCTGATGGGACGGTGTACAGGGAGCTTTACTCTGCATCTAACCCGTGCTGTACCTGCTCTGGGACTATTTGATGGTTCAATAAAGAAGGACCATTATTCTGTGTCTAACCTGTGCTGTACCTGCCCTGGGAGTGTATGATCGGACAGTGTAGAGGGCTCTTTACTCTGTAACTAAACCATGCTATACCTGCCCTGGGACTGTTTGATGGGACAATGTAGAGGGAGCTTTATTCTGTATCTAACCCATGCTGTACCTGCCATGGGAGTGTTTGATGGGACAGTGTAGAGGGATCTTTACTCTGTATTTAAGCTGTGCTGCACCTGCCCTGGGAGTGTTTGATGGGACAGTGTAGCGCGAGCTTTACTCTGTATCTTACCCATATTGTCCCTCCCCTGGGAGTGTTTGATGAGACAGTGTAGAGGAACCTTTACTCTGCATCTAACCCATGCTGTACTTGCCATGGGAGTGTTTGATCGGACAGTGTAGAGGGAGCCTTACTCTTTATCTAACCCGTGCTGTACCTGTCTTGGGAGTGTTTAATGGGACAGTGTACTGGGAGCTTTACTCTGTATCTAACCCATGCTGTACCTACCCTGGGAGTGTTTGCTCTGACAGTGTAGAGAGAGCTTTACTCTGTATCTAACCCATGCTGTACCTGCCCTGGAAGTGTTTGATGGGACAGTGTAGAGAGAGCTTTACACTGTACCTAACCCATGCTGTATCTGCCCTGGGAGTGTTTGATGGGACAGTGTTGAGGGAGCATGAATCTGTATCTAATCCTTGCTGTACCTGCCCTGGGAGTGTTTGATGGGACAGTGTAGAGACAGCATTACTCTGTATCCATCCCATGCTGTACCTGCCCTGGGAGTGTTTGATGGGACAGTGTAGAGGGAGATTTACTCTGTACCTAACCCGTTCGGTACCTGCCCTGGGAGTGTTTGATGGGACAGTGTAGAGGGAGCTTTACTCCGTATATAACCCATGCTGGACCTGCCCTGGGACTGTTTGATGGGACAATGTAGAGAGAGCTTTACTCTGTCTCTAATTCGTACTGTACCTGCTCTGGTAGTCTTCCATGGGACAGTGTAGAGGGAGCTTTACTCTGTATCGAACCCGTGCTGTACCTGCCCTGGGAGTATTTGATGCGACATTGTAGTGGGAGCTTTACTCTGTATCTAACCCGTGGTGGACCTGCCCTGGGAGTGTTTGATAGGGCAGTGCAGCGGGCGCTTTACTCTGTATCTAATCCCTGCTGGACCTGCCCTGGGTGTGTTTCATGGGAGAGTGTAGAGAGAGCTTTACTCTGTATTTAACCTGTGCTGTACCTGCTCTGGGAGTGTTTGATTAGACTGTGTAGAGGGAGCTTTACTCTGTATCTAACTCATGCTGTATCTGCCCTGGGAGTGTTTGATGGGACAGTATAGAGGGAGATTTACACTGTATCTAACCCGTGCTGTTCCTGTCCTGGAAGTGTCTGATGGGGAAGAGTAGAGGGAGCTTTACTCTGTATCTAACCTGTGCTGTACCTGCCCTGGGACTATTTGATGGGACAATGTAGAGAGAGCTTTACTCTGTATCGAATCCGTACTGTACCTGCTCTGATAGTGTTTCATGGGACAGTGTAGAGGGAGCTTTACTCTATATCTAACCCGTGCTGTACCTGCCCTGGAAGTGTTTGATGGGGCAGAGTAGAAGGAACTTTACTCTGTAGCTAACCCATGCTGTACCTGCCCTGGGATTGTTTGATTGGACAGTGTAGAGAGAGCTTTACTCTGTGTCTAACCCGTGCGGTACCTGCCCTGGGAGTGTTTGATGGGACAGTGTGGAGGGAGCTTCACTCTATATTTAACATGTGCTGCATCTGCCCTGGGAGCGTTTGATGGGACCGTGTAGAGGGAGATTTACTCTGTATTTAACCTCTGCTCTATATGCCCTGCGAGTGTTTGATGGGACAGTGCAAAGGGAGCTTTACTCTGTATCAAGCCCGTGCTGTACCTGTCCTGGGGGTGTTTGATGTGACAGTGTAGAGGGAGCTTTACTCTTTATCAAACCCATGCTGTACCTGCCCTGGGAGTGTTTGATGGGACATTGTAGGGAGCTTTACTCTGTTTCTAACCCAAGCTCTTCCTGCCCTGGGAGTGTTTGATGGGACAGTGTAGATGGAGCTTTACTCTGTATCTAACCCATGCTGTACCTGCCCTGGGAGTGTTTGATGGGACAGTGTAGAGACAGCTTTACTATGTATTTAACCTGTGATGTACCTGCCCTGGGAGTGTTTGATGGGACAGTGTAGAGGGAGCTTTACTCTGTATCTAACTTGTGCTGTACCTGCCCTGGGGGTGTCTGATGTGGCAGTGTAGAGAGAGCTTTACTCTGTACCTAACCCGTTCTGTAGCTACCCTGGGATTGTTTGATGGGATAGTGTAGAGGGAGCTTTACTCTGTATCTAACCCGTGGTGGACCTGCCCTGCGAGTGTTTGCTGGGACAGTGTAGAGGGAGCTTTAC
This sequence comes from Somniosus microcephalus, assembly GCF_052327205.1. Taxonomy (NCBI): domain Eukaryota; kingdom Metazoa; phylum Chordata; class Chondrichthyes; order Squaliformes; family Somniosidae; genus Somniosus; species Somniosus microcephalus. Next base: position 128,290,227 of record NC_140997.1, read on the forward strand.
TCTGTATCTAACCCATGCTGTACCTGCACTGGGAATGTTTGATGGGACAGTGTTGAGGGAGCTTTACTCTGTATCTAACCTGTGCTGTACCTGCGCTGGGAGTGTCTGATGTAGCGTTGTAGAGGGCACTTTACACTGCATGTAACCCATGCTGTACCAGCCCTGTGTGTGTTTCATGGGACAGTGTAGCGAGAGGTTTACTCTGTATCTAACCTGTGCTGTACCTGCCCTGGGAGTGTCTGATGGGGCGTTGTAGAGGGAACTTTGCACTGCATCTAACCCGTGCTGTACCTGGCCAGGGAGTGTTTAACGGGTCAGTGTAGAGGGAGCTTTACTCTGTATCTAACCCATGCTGTACCTGCCCTGGGAGTGTTTGATGTGACAATGTAGGGGGAGCTTTACTCTGTATCTAACCCATGCTGTACCTGCACTGGGAATGTTTGATGAGACTGTGTAGAGGGAGCTTTACACTGTATTTAACCTGTGCTGTACCTGCCCTGGGAGCATCTGATGGGACAGTGTAGAGGAAGCTTTACTCTGTATTTAACCTGTGCTGTACCTGCCCTGGGAGCGTTTGATGGGGCGGTGTAGAGGGAGCTTTACTCTGTATCTAACCCATGCTGTACCTGCCCTGGGAGTGTTTGATGGCGCTGAGTGGAGGGAACTTTACTCTTTAGCTAACCCATGCTGTACCTGCCCTGGGATTGTTTGATGGGACAGTGTGGCGGGAGCTTCACTCTATATTTAACATGTGCTGCACCTGCCCTGGGAGCGTTTGATGGGACAGTGTAGAGGGAAATTTACTCTGTATTTAACCTGTGCTGTACCTGCCCTACGAGTGTTTGATGGGACAGTGCAAAGGGAGCTTTACTCTGTATCTAGCCCGTGCTGTACCTGTCCTGGGAGTGTTTGATGTGACAGTGTAGAGGGAGCTTTACTCTGTATCTAACCCAAGCTCTCCCTGCCCTGGGAGTATTTGATGGGACAGTGTAGAGGGAGCTTTACTCTGTATCTAACACATGCTGTACCTGCCCTGGAAGTGTTTGATGTGACAGTTGTAGAGAGAGCTTTACTATGTAGTTAACCTGTGATGTACCTGCCCTGGGAACGTTTGATGGGACAGTGTAGACTGAGCTTTGGTCTGTATTTATCCTGTGCTATACCTGCCCTGGGAGTGTGTGATGGGACATTCTAGAGAGAGCTTTACTCTGTATTTAACCTGTGCTGTACCTGCCCTGGGAACATTTGATGGGGCAGTGTACAGGGAGCTTTACTCTGTAACTAACCCGTGCTGTACCTGTCCTGGGAGTGTTTGATGGGACAGTGTCGAGGGAGATTTACTCTGTATCTAACCTGTGCTCTAACTGTCCTGGGAGTGTCTGACGAGGAATTGTAGACGGAGCATTACACTGTGTCTATCCCGTGCTGTACCTGCCCTGGGAGTGTTTAATGGGACAATGTAGAGGGAGCTTTACTCTGTATCTAACCCGTGCTGTACCTGCCCTGGAAGTGTTTGATGGGGCAGAGTAGAAGGAACTTTACTCTGTAGCCAACCCATGCTGTACCTGCCCTGGGATTGTTTGATTGGACAGTGTAGAGAGAGCTTTACTCTGTGTCTAACCCGTGCGGTAGCTGCCCTGGGAGTGTTTGATGGGACAGTGTAGAGGGAGCTTTACTCTGTATCGAACCCGTGCTATACCTGCCCTGGGAGTATTTGATGGGACATTGTAGTGGGAGCTTTACTCTGTGCCTACCCCGTTCTGTACCTGCCCTGGGAGTGTTTGATGGGACATTGTAGAAGGAGCTTTACTCTGTATCTAACCCGTGGTGGACCTGCCCTGGGAGTGTTCGATAGGACAGTGTAGCGGGCGCTTTACTCTGTATCTAATCCCTGCTGGACCTGCCCTGGGTGTGTTTCATGGGAGAGTGTAGAGAGAGCTTTACTCTGTATTTAACGTGTGCTGTACCTGCTCTGGGAGTGTTTGATGAGACTGTGTAGAGGGAGCTTTACACTGTATTTAACCTGTGCTGTACCTGCCCTGGGAGCTTTTGATGGGACAGTTTCGAGGAAGCTTTCCTCTGTATTTAACCTGTGCTATACCTGCCCTGGGAGTGTTTGATGGGGCAGAGTAGAGGGAACTTTACTCTGTATCTAACCTGTGCTGTACCTGCCCTGGGAGTGTTTGATGGGACAGTGTAGAGGGAGCTTTACTCTGTATTTAACCTGTGCTGTGCATGCCCTGCGAGTGTTTGATGGGACAGTGCAAAGGGAGCTATACTCTGTATCTAACCTGTGCTGTACCTGCTCTGGTAGTGTTTCATGGGACAGTGTAGAGGGAGCTTTACTCTGTATCTAACCCGTGCTGTACCTGCCCTGGGAGTGTTTGATGGGACAGTGTAGCGGGAGCTTTACTTTGTATCCAACCCATGTTGTACCTGCCCTGGCAGTGTTTGATGGGACAGTGTAGACGGAGCTTTACTCTCTGTTTAAGCTGGTGCTGTTCCTGTCCTGGGAGTGTCTGATGGGGAAGGGTAGAGGGAGCTTTATCCTGTACCTAATCTGCGCTGTACCTGCCCTGGGACTGTTTGATGGGACAATGTAGAGAGAGCTTTACTCTGTATCTAATCCGTACTGTACCTGCTCTGATAGTGTTTCATGGGACAATGTAGAGGAAGCTTTACTCTGCATCTAACCCGTGCTGCACCTGCCCTGGGAGTGTTTGATGGGACAGTGTAGAGAGAGCTTTACTCTGTACCTAACCCGTTCTGTAGCTACCCTGGGATTGTTTGATGGGATAGTGTAGAGGGAGCTTTACTCTGTATCTAACCCGTGGTGGACCTGCCCTGGGAGTGTTCCATGGGACAGTGTAGAGGAAGCTTTACTCTGTATCTAACCTGTGCTGTACCTGCCCTGGGAGTGTTTGATGTGACAATGTAGGGGGAGCTTTACTCTGTATCTAACCCATGCTGTACCTGCACTGGGAATGTTTGATGGGACAGTGTTGAGGGAGCTTTACTCTGTATCTAACCTGTGCTGTACCTGCGCTGGGAGTGTCTGATGTGGCGTCATAGAAGGCACTTTACACTGCATGTAACCCATGCTGTACCAGCCCTGGGTGTGTTTAATGGGACAGTGTTGAGGGAGCTTTACTCTGTATCTAACCCATGCTGTACCTGCCCTGGGAATGTTTCATGGGACAATGTAGGGGGAGCTTTACTCTGTATCTAACCCGGGCTGTACCTGCCCTGGGAGTGTCTGATGGGGCAGTGTAGAGGGAGCTTTACTCTGTATCTTGCCCATGCTGTACCTGCCCTGGGAGAGTCTGATGGGACGGTGTACAGGGAGCTTTACTCTGCATCTAACCCGTGCTGTACCTGCTCTGGGCCTATTTGATGGTTCAATAAAGAAGGACCATTATTCTGTGTCTAACCTGTGCTGTACCTGCCCTGGGAGTGTATGATCGGACAGTGTAGAGGGCTCTTTACTCTGTAACTAAACCATGCTATACCTGCCCTGGGACTGTTTGATGGGACAATGTAGAGGGAGCTTTATTCTGTATCTAACCCATGCTGTACCTGCCATGGGAGTGTTTGATGGGACAGTGTAGAGGGATCTTTACTCTGTATTTAAGCTGTGCTGTACCTGCCCTGGGAGTGTTTGATGGGACAGTGTAGCGCGAGCTTTACTCTGTATCTTACCCATGTTGTCCCTCCCCTGGGAGTGTTTGATGAGACAGTGTAGAGGAACCTTTACTCTGCATCTAACCCATGCTGTACTTGCCATGGGAGTGTTTGATCGGACAGTGTAGAGGGAGCCTTACTCTTTATCTAACCCGTGCTGTACCTGTCCTGGGAGTGTTTAATGGGACAGTGTACTGGGAGCTTTACTCTGTATCTAACCCATGCTGTACCTACCCTGGGAGTGTTTGCTGGGACAGTGTAGAGAGAGCTTTACTCTGTATCTAACCCATGCTGTACCTGCCCTGGAAGTGTTTGATGGGACAGTGTAGAGAGAGCTTTACACTGTACCTAACCCATGCTGTATCTGCCCTGGGAGTGTTTGATGGGACAGTATAGAGGGAGCTTTACTCTGTATCTAACCCATGCTGTACCTACCCTGGGAGTGTTTGCTGGGACAGTGTTGAGGGAGCATGAATCTGTATCTAATCCATGCTGTACCTGCCCTGGGAGTGTTTGATGGGACAGTGTAGAGACAGCATTACTCTGTATCCATCCCATGCTGTACCTGCCCTGGGAGTGTTTGATGGGACAGTGTAGAGGGAGATTTACTCTGTACCTAACCCGTTCGGTACCTGCCCTGGGAGTGTTTGATGGGACAGTGTAGAGGGAGCTTTACTCCGTATATAACCCATGCTGGACCTGCCCTGGGACTGTTTGATGGGACAATGTAGAGAGAGCTTTACTCTGTCTCTAATTCGTACTGTACCTGCTCTGGTAGTCTTCCATGGGACAGTGTAGAGGGAGCTTTACTCTGTATCGAACCCGTGCTGTACCTGCCCTGGGAGTATTTGATGCGACATTGTAGTGGGAGCTTTACTCTGTATCTAACCCGTGGTGGACCTGCCCTGGGAGTGTTTGATAGGGCAGTGCAGCGGGCGCTTTACTCTGTATCTAATCCCTGCTGGACCTGCCCTGGGTGTGTTTCATGGGAGAGTGTAGAGAGAGCTTTACTCTGTATTTAACCTGTGCTGTACCTGCTCTGGGAGTGTTTGATTAGACTGTGTAGAGGGAGCTTTACTCTGTATCTAACCCATGCTGTATCTGCCCTGGGAGTGTTTGATGGGACAGTATAGAGGGAGCTTTACACTGTATCTAACCCGTGCTGTTCCTGTCCTGGAAGTGTCTGATGGGGAAGAGTAGAGGGAGCTTTACTCTGTATCTAACCTGTGCTGTACCTGCCCTGGGACTATTTGATGGGACAATGTAGAGAGAGCTTTACTCTGTATCGAATCCGTACTGTACCTGCTCTGATAGTGTTTCATGGGACAGTGTAGAGGGAGCTTTACTCTATATCTAACCCGTGCTGTACCTGCCCTGGAAGTGTTTGATGGGGCAGAGTAGAAGGAACTTTACTCTGTAGCTAACCCATGCTGTACCTGGCCTGGGATTGTTTGATTGGACAGTGTAGAGAGAGCTTTACTCTGTGTCTAACCCGTGCGGTACCTGCCCTGGGAGTGTTTGATGGGACAGTGTGGAGGGAGCTTCACTCTATATTTAACATGTGCTGCATCTGCCCTGGGAGCGTTTGATGGGACCGTGTAGAGGGAGATTTACTCTGTATTTAACCTCTGCTCTGTATGCCCTGCGAGTGTTTGATGGGACAGTGCAAAGGGAGCTTTACTCTGTATCAAGCCCGTGCTGTACCTGTCCTGGGGGTGTTTGATGTGACAGTGTAGAGGGAGCTTTACTCTTTATCAAACCCATGCTGTACCTGCCCTGGGAGTGTTTGATGGGACATTGTAGGGAGCTTTACTCTGTTTCTAACCCAAGCTCTTCCTGCCCTGGGAGTGTTTGATGGGACAGTGTAGATGGAGCTTTACTCTGTATCTAACCCATGCTGTACCTGCCCTGGGAGTGTTTGATGGGACAGTGTAGAGACAGCTTTACTAAGTATTTAACCTGTGATGTACCTGCCCTGGGAGTGTTTGATGGGACAGTGTAGAGAGCTTTACTCTGTTTCTAACCCAAGCTCTTCCTGCCCTGGGAGTGTTTGATGGGACAGTGTAGATGGAGCTTTACTCTGTATCTAACCCATGCTGTACCTGCCCTGGGAGTGTTTGATGGGACAGTGTAGAGACAGCTTTACTCTGTATCTAACCTGTGCTTTACCTGTCCTGGGATTGTCTGATGGGGTAGTGTAGAGGGAGCTTTACTCTGTATCTTACCCATGCTCTACCTGCCCTGGGAGAGTCTGATGGGACGGTGCACAGGGAGCTTTACTCTGCATCTAACCCGTGCTGTACCTGCTCTGGGACTATTTGATGGTTCAATAAAGAAGGACCATTATTCTGTGTCTAACCTGTGCTGTACCAGCCCTGGGAGTGTATGATCGGACTGTGTAGAGGGCTCTTTACTCTGTAACTAACCCATGCTATACCTGCCCTGGGACTGTTTGATGGGACAATGTAGAGGGAGCTTTATTCTGTATCTAACCCATGCTGTACCTGCCATGGGAGTGTTTGATGGGACAGTGTAGAGGGATCTTTACTCTGTATTTAAGCTGTGCTGTACCTGCCCTGGGAGTGTTTGATGGGACAGTGTAGAGCGAGCTTTACACTGTACCTAACCCATGCTGTATCTGCCCTGGGAGTGTTTGATGGGACAGTGTAAAGAGAGCTTTACTCTATACCTAACCCGTGCTGCACCTGCCCTGTTAGTGTTTGATGGGACAGTGTAGAGAGAGCTTACTCTGTATCTAACCCATGCTGTACTTGCCTTGGGTGTGTTTGATGGGAAAGTCTAGAGGGAGCTTTACTCTGTATCCATCCCATGCTGTACCGGCCCTGGGAGTATTTGATGGGACATTGTAGAGACAGCATTACTCTGTATCTAACCCATGCTGTACCTGCCCTTGGAGTGTTTGATGGGACAGTGTAGAGGGAGCTTTACTCTGTACCTAACCCGTTCGGTACCTGCCCTGGGAGTGTTTGATGGGACAGTGTAGAGGGAGCTTTACTCCGTATATAACCCATGCTGGACCTGCCCTGGGACTGTTTGATGGGACAATGTAGAGAGAGCTTTACTCTGTCTCTAATTCGTACTGTACCTGCTCTGGTAGTCTTCCATGGGACAGTGTAGAGGGAGCTTTACTCTGTATCGAACCCGTGCTGTACCTGCCCTGGGAGTATTTGATGGGACATTGTAGTTGGAGCTTTACTCTGTACCTACCCCGTTCTGTATCTGCCCTGGGAGTGTTTGATGGGACATTGTAGACGGAGCTTCACTCTGTATCTAACCCGTGGTGGACCTGCCCTGGGAGTGTTTGATAGGACAGTGTAGCGGGCGCTTTACTCTGTATCTAATCCCTGCTGGACCTGCCCTGGGTGTGTTTCATGGGAGCGTGCAGAGAGAGCTTTACTCTGTATTTAACCTGTGCTGTACCTGCTCTGGGAGTGTTTGATGAGACTGTGTAGAGGGAGCTTTACACTGTATTTAACCTGTGCTGTACCTGCCCTGGGAGCGTTTGATGGGGCGGTGTAGAGGGAGCTTTACTCTGTATCTAACCCATGCTGTGCCTGCCCTGGGAGTGTTTGATGGGGCAGAGTAGAGGGAACTTTACTCTGTATCTAACCTGTGCTGTACCTGCCCTGGGAGTGTTTGATGGGACAGTGTAGAGGGAGCTTTACTCTGTATTTAACCTGTGCTGTGCATGCCCTGCGAGTGTTTGATGGGACAGTGCAAAGGGAGCTTTACTCTGTATCTAGCCCGTGCTCTACCTGTCCTGGGGGTGTTGGATGTGACAGTGTAGAGGGAGCTTTATTCTGCATCTAACCCGTGCTGTACCTGCACTGGGAGTGTTTGATGGGACAGTGTAGAGGGAGCTTTACTCTGTATCTAACCCATGATGTACCTGCCCTGGCAGTGTTTGATGGGACAGTGTAGATGGAGCTTTACTCTCTGTTTAAGCTGGTGCTGTTCCTGTCCTGGGAGTGTCTGATGGGGAAGATTAGAGGGAGCTTTACTCTGTATCTAACCTGTGCTGTACCTGCCCTGGGACTATTTGATGGGACAATGTAGAGAGAGCTTTACTCTGTATCGAATCCGTACTGTACCTGCTCTGATAGTGTTTCATGGGACAGTGTAGAGGGAGCTTTACTCTATATCTAACCCGTGCTGTACCTGCCCTGGAAGTGTTTGATGGGGCAGAGTAGAAGGAACTTTACTCTGTAGCTAACCAATGCTGTACCTGCCCTGGGATTGTTTGATTGGACAGTGTAGAGAGAGCTTTACTCTGTGTCTAACCCGTGCGGTACCTGCCCTGGGAGTGTTTGATGGGACAGTGTGGAGGGAGCTTCACTCTATATTTAACATGTGCTGCATCTGCCCTGGGAGCTTTTGATGGGACCGTGTAGAGGGAGATTTACTCTGTATTTAACCTCTGCTCTATGTGCCCTGCGAGTGTTTGATGGGACAGTGCAAAGGGAGCTTTACTCTGTATCAAGCCCGTGCTGTACCTGTCCTGGGGGTGTTTGATGTGACAGTGTAGAGGGAGCTTTACTCTTTATCAAACCCATGCTGTACCTGCCCTGGGAGTGTTTGATGGGACATTGTAGGGAGCTTTACTCTGTTTCTAACCCAAGCTCTCCCTGCCCTGGGAGTGTTTGATGGGACAGTGTAGATGGAGCTTTACTCTGTATCTAACCCATGCTGTACCTGCCCTGGGAGTCTTTGATGGGACAGTGTAGCGAGAGCTTTACTATGTATTTAACCTGTGATGTACCTGCCCTGGGAGTGTTTGATGGGACAGTGTAGAGGGAGCTTTACTCTGTATCTAACCTGTGCTGTACCTGCCCTGGGGGTGCCTGATGTGGCAGTGTAGAGGCAGCTTTACTCTGTATCTAACATGTGCTGTACCTGTCCTGGGAGTGCCTGATAGGGAATTGTAGAGGGAGCATTACACTATATCTAACCCGTGCTGTACCTGCCCTGGGTGTGTCTGATGGGGAAGAGTGGAGGGAGCTTTACTCTGTATCTAACCTGTGCTATACCTGCCCTTGGACTGTTTGATGGGACAGTGTAGAGGGAGCGTTACTCTGTTTCTAACCTGTGCTGTACCTGTTCTGGTAGTGTTTCATGGGACAGTGTAGAGGGAGCTTTACTCTGTATCTAACCCGTGCTGTACCTGCCCTGGGAGTGTTTAATGGGACAGCGTAGCGGGAGCTTTACTCTGTATCCAACCCATGTTGTACATGCCCTGGCAGTGTTTGATGGGACAGTGTAGAGGGAGATTTACTCTCTGTTTAAGCTGGTGCTGTTCCTGTCCTGGGAGTGTCTGACGGGGAAGAATAGAGGGAGCTTTACTCTGTATCTAACCTGTGCTGTACCTGCCCTTGGACTGTTTGATGGGACAATGTAGAGAGAGCTTTACTCTGTATCTAATCCGTACTGTACCTGCTCTGATAGTGTTTCATGGGACTGTGTAGAGGGAGTTTTACTCTGTATCTAACCCGTGCTGTACCTGCCCTGGGAGTGTTTGATGGGACAGTGTAGAGAGAGCTTTACTCTGTACCTAACCCGTTCTGCACCTGCCCTGTGAGTGTCTGATGGGGCATTGCAGAGGGAACCTTGCACTGCATCTAACCTGTGCTGTCCCTGACCTTGGAGTGTTTAATGGGACAGTGTAGAGGGAGCTTTACTCTGTATCTAACCCGTGCTGTATCTGCCCTGGGAGTGTTTGATGGGACATTGTAGAGGGAGCTTTACTCTGCACCTAAGCCGTTCTGTACCTGCCCTGGGAGTGTTTGATGGGACAGTGTAGAGGGAGCTTTACTCTGCATCTAACACATGGTGGACCTGCCCTAGGAGTGCTCCATGGGACAGTGTAGAGGAGCTTTACTCTGTATCTAACCCGTGCTGTATCTGCCCTGCGAGTGTTTGATGGGACAGTGTAGAGGGAGCTTTACTCTGTATCTAACCCATGTTGTAGCTCCCCTGGGAGGGTTTGATGGGACAGTGTAGAGGGAGATTTGCACTGTATCTAACCTGTGCTGTACCTGCCCTGGGAATGTTTGATGGGACAGTGTAGAGGGAGCTTTACTCTGTATCTAACCTGTGCTCTACCTGCCCTGGGAGTGTCTGATGGGGCGTTGTAGAGGGAGCTTTACACTGCATCTAACCTATGCTGTACCTGCCCTTGAAGTGCTTGATCAGACAATGTAGAGGCAGCCTTACTCTTTATTTAACCCGTGCTGTACCTGCCCTGGGAGTGTTTGATGGGACAGTGTACTGGGAGCTTTACTCTCTATCTAACCCATGCTGTACCTACCCTGGGAGTGTTTGCTGGGACAGTGTAGAGAGAGCTTTACTCTGTATCTAACCCATGCTGTACCTGCCCTGGAAGTGTTTGATGGGACAGTGTAGAGGCAGCTTTACACTGTACCTAACCCGTGCTGTACCTGCCCTGGAAGTGTTTGATGTGACAATGTATGGGGAGCTTTACTCTGTATCTAACCCATGCTGTAGCTGCACTGGGAATGTTTGATGGGACAGTGTTGAGGGAGCTTTACTCTGTATCTAACCTGTGCTGGACCTGCCCTGGCAGTGTCTGATGTGGCGTTGTAGAGGGCACTTTACACTGCATCTAACCCATGCTGTACCTGCCCTGGGTGTGTTTAATGGGACAGTGTAGAGGGAGCTTTTCTCTGTATCTAACCCATGCTGTACCTGCCCTGGGAATGATTCATGGGACAGCCTAGAGAGACGTTTACTCTGTATTTAACCTGTGCTGTACATGCACTGGGAGCATTTGATGCGGCAGTGTAGAGGGAGCTTTTCTCTGTATCTAACCTGTACTGAACCTGCCTTGATAGGGTTTGATGGGGCAGTGTAGATGGAGCTTTACTCTGTATTTAACCTGTCCTGTACCTGCCCTGGGAGCATCTGATGGGACAGTGTAGAGGAAGCTTTACTCTGTATTTAACCTGTGCTGTACCTGCCCTGGGAGCGTTTGATGGGGCGGTGTAGAGGGAGCTTTACACTGCATTTAACCTGTGCTGTACCTGCTGTTAAGTCTGTGTGTTATATTGCGAATTACTACACAGACCACAAGAGTAAACTTTAACAGGTCTTTACTAGTTTAAGGTCAGGGCGGAACTGCCCAATAAATCATTACACAGCACTTATATACCGGTGTGGTCACCGCCCGTATTACAGTATACAGCAGCCAAGATAAAGTAGTGCAACCCTTAAAATAGTTCTCTTAAAGGTGGAACGGTTACTAAAATAGTTCCCTTAAAGGTGGAACGGTTACATACACTACAATCCTCCCTTTTTAGCTTAACAGTATATATATTCCCCATTAAACATAACATCATAACATATATACACAACTTCATGTAAGAACAGTTCACAGATTCAGTCTCTGCGGAGGCGCCTCCTGCGCCTCCTGACTCGGTCCGGATAACGCCTCGGTGGTGTAGAAGGTTCTCGTTGCTGGGGTGTCTCATCTAATAGTCCTTCACTGGACTTAACAGCTTGAACTTTCGTAACTTCAGAACCAGCATTGCTGACTTCTAAAGGCTCGAGTACCTTGGGAAGTTTTTCTACTTCCAGACTGATTTGGCTCAGTTCGGAGGGACCACGTGCGTGACCTGGTAGGGGTGATAATGGTTCAGATGAGTCATCATCTTCATCTTCATCCAGTGAAGGACATCATGGGCAGCACGGTGGCATAGTGGTTAGCACTGTTGCCTCACAGCGTCAGGGACCTGGGTTTGAATCCGGCCTTGGGTGACTGTCTGTGTGGAGTTTGCACATTCTCCCTGTGTTTGCGTGGGTTTTCTCCGGGCGCTCCGGTTTCCTCCCACAGTCCAAAGATGTGCGGGTTAGGTTGATTGGCTATGATAAATTGACCCTTAGTGTTAGGGGGGATTAAATACGTGGGGTTACGGGGATAGGGTGGGATATGTGTTGGTGTAGGCATTACGGGGATCGGGTGGGATATATGCCGGTGCAGGCTCGATGGGCCGAAAATGGCCTCTATCTGTGATTTCTGTGATCATGGGACAACTCACATGAATATGCAAGATTGCTGTCCTCCTCAGTATCTACGTCCTCCAAATGTTTTATTATTTCTATTTTTGGAGCTTCAACTGTGAGTGTGGCTGTGGTCTGTGCCTTGCTTGATTTGCAGCTATATTCACCAGAGTCTTTGGGTGTGAGATTTGTAATGGTAAGTTCTATCACATTCTTATTTTGTTTAAATTTGTATCGGTCAGAAGATTCGATTAAGCTCTGGTCTTTGTACCATCTGACCATCTTGGAAGTAGGTGTAAACTCACAGCTCAAAGTAGCAGAATGCTTCTCTTCCCCTGTAATGTTCTGTAGTTCTTTGACTACCTTTGACGGAGGCTCTTTAATAGTCAGCCTCGCCTCAGATTTTGACTTCCCTGCGATAAACTGCAGCAAGCCGGTCATCTTACAAATTGTTTTTTTCAGAGTGAGACGATGAATAGTGCCACGATGCTCAATGTCCACATCTTCAGAAGCATGAAGAATTTCACCATTTAGTAACCATTTTGGAGGCTTCACGTCAGCAACTGAAAGCTCACACTCAAGAATGGCGTCACTTGGCTCTGTCACTTCCACATCACATATGGGTTTAATGATGGCAATTGATTGCTCTTCTACATATAACTTTGCTGTGCTTTGGTCATCTATGGCATCGCACATGTAGTTGCCTTCATCTTCAAAAGCGACATTATTAATAATGAGCTTCCTGTACACATCTTCACTCACAATCTCATATTTATTACTGGGATGAATCTCTTTGTCTTTGTAATACCACTTGGCAGCAGCATTTGGCCTGGAAACCTTGCATTCGAAAATGACACGATGTTTCTCCATGCCAATCTTCTCTCTTAAGGGTTTCACAATTTTAACTGGCAATTCTTTCATTCGAAGCAAAGCTCTGGAAGTAGCGCTTTCAGCAACAAACTTGATCTCTGCAGCATCTTCAGTTTTTGCCTCTGCCACCAATTCCCTGAGTGGCTTATTACTGCTGACACTGCTCACAAAAGGGTGCTCTTTCTTCTTAGCTTTCAACTGATCGATGAATTTGACATATTCCCTTTCTTGCTCAGCTTTGATTCGTTTGGCCTCATCGCGCAGACGGGTTGTGTGTTCCTGTTCCATTTTCTCAATCAGCTGCTTCTGCTGTCTTCCCAGATTCTCCAACTCTGCGTCAAAGAACTTTTTCTTTGCATTCATCTCTTGCTCAAAACGGCGAATCATTTGTTCTAATTGCTGTTGTAGTTTGAAATTGAGTTGAGTTCGAGCCCGGTGTTCCTCAGAAATGTGCATGTCTGTAGACTGGACAGACTCAGAATTCTCTGTCAAACTATGTTGTTGTTGTTCAGTGGAATTCTGTTCTGATACTTTGTTCTCTCCTGAAGCATTTATACACTCCTTCGTTTTTCCATCATTAGTCTGCAAGTCCATTTTAGACTTGTCTTTTGCACGTGGGCTGGTCTTACCATCATCAGCTCCAGGGTCTGAGCTGATTGTCTTCACCGAGTTCTCACTCTCTGCTTTGTCACTGTCACTGCTGCATATGCCCTCATCCAATATTCTGGACAATCGTGCAGGTTTGACATCTTTTCTTTTTCCGGAATCTCCCGTTATTGCTTTTAGGGGGTGCCAGTCCATATTTATTTTCCTGATCCACTCCCGTCCCAGAAGTGGTGGACCTCCCTCAGGTAGTACATATATGTCCATTCCTTGGTGTTCTTTGCCCTTGTGTACCACCTTGACTTTTATCCTTCCGATGGGGTATACTCTTTGCCCCGTGTATGTCTTTAATACTATCTCCGTATCCCGTAGGGGAATATGTGTGAATAACCTTTTGTAATCTTGCTTATTCATGACCGTCAATGCCGATCCGGTGTCCAATTCCATCTTCACTTGGACTCCTGCTATCTGCAGGGTGACCCAGATAGTTTGTCGGTCAGCTTCCTTACTCACATTGTGAATTCTCAGACTACCCAGTTCCTTGCTGTTGGAGTCTGAATCCGAATTCTGTTCATCCGAACTCTTCTCAGCCACCTTGTGTACCTTGCTGCACTTTTCCTGCGGTGACTTTTTGTTGCTGGTCTTCTTTCCTGACCAGCATACTTTAGCTATGTGACCAAGCTTGCCACATTTTCTACATTCCTGGTTTTTAAACCAGCATTGGTTCTGATCGTGTGTTGTCTTCCCACAACGATAACATTTCGTTGTACCCAAAGCCATTTGATCTACGCTGAGTACCACTGCCTTCAGCTGCATTTCCGCAGTGCCTCTCACTGCAGCTTCGTGCGATGCTGCAATAGAGACAGCCTTATCAAGTGTAAGATCATTCTCTTCAAGTAGCCGCTTTTGTGTTCCTTCTTTCGACAATCCGCACACGAATTTGTCTCTCAGTGCCTCTGTCAGTCCTTCCCCAAACTGACAGTATTTCGCTAGCTTACGCAGTTCAATTAAGTACTCCGCGTTGCTTTCCTCTTTCAGTTGTGTTCTCGCATAAAATTTAAATCGTTCCGCTAACATCAGCGGTGTGGGGTTCAAATGATCCTTCAGGACAGCAACAATATTAGCGAAAGTCTGATCCGCCGGTTTAGCTGGTGATAGAAGATGCTTCAATAGCCCGTATGTCTTCGCACCCATTGAGTTTAGTAAGGTTAATGCTTTATCTTCATTTGATATTTTATTTGCCTTACAATATATCTCTATGTGTTCTACATACGTGGCCCAATCTTCAACATCGGGATCGAAATCGTTGATGTTACCACGCTTAGGCATCTTCGCAACCTTCTTAAGAGACAAAAAGAAATTTTTCTTTTATTTTTTTAATTTTTTTTTTCAAAATGGCGGTTTCCCGCGCTCGTCTTCTTCCCCCGCCTACGAAAATGGCGGCTTCCCGCGTTTTGCCTTCTTCCCCCGCTGGCTGTAATGGCGATTGCCGAATTACTGCGTTCGCCCTCCCCAGCGGTTTTCAAATCGTGCCTCCCAGCCCCTCTTGCAGTCCGGTCCTTTCCCCCGGCTGCGGCTGAGTTCTCCGCGGTTTTTATTATTTTCTCCTGCGCCTTACGATCGTGCCTCCCAGCCGCTCTTGCAGTCCGGTCCTTTCCCCCCCGGCTGCGGCTGAGTTCTCCGCATTTTTTTTTATTTTCTCCCGCACCTTACGCTGTCCCGGTCGCTGCACCTCGCGGCCTCGGTAGCTGCCCGGCCTTTATCACCGGTCGCGGTCGCGCTCTCTCTCTCGACGCTGTTGCGTCTCCCAGCCCGCTTGTAGCCCGGTCTCTCACACCGGCTGCGTTTGCATTCACCGTGGCTTCCGTGCCCTACGCTGCCCCAGTCTCAGCGCCTCTGGCCCCGACTTCTGTCCGGCTCTTTTCCCCGGCCGTGGTCGAGTTCTCCGCCCTTATCCTCCGTTTTCTTTTTTTTGTTATTTTCTCTCCTACTCACAGTCAACGTGGCCGACTTGCTGCTCGTCGCTGATCGGCTTACCCACCACCGTGATCGAAGGGATGATCACTGCCTGTTGCTGATGGAAGGCTTCGTGTCAGAATTCTTCCTTCGCTCTGCAGACTCGAGTCTTCTCTCAGCAGAGTGATGAGGGCGAATGCCTCTTCTCGACGCCCGTTAAACTGCCTTGGATGTATCTCTGCCGCAGGGTAAGATCGTACTCGTCGCCACTGTTAAGTCTGTGTGTTATATTGCGAATTATTACACAGACCACAAGAGTAAACTTTAACAGGTCTTTACTAGTTGAAGGTCAGGGCGGAACTGCCCAATAAATCATTACACAGCACTTATATACCGGTGTGGTCACCGCCGGTATTACATTATACAGCAGGCAAGATAAAGTAGTGCAAATCTTAAAATAGTTCTCTTAAAGGTGGAACGGTTACTAAAATAGTTCCCTTAAAGGTGGAACGGTTACATACACTACACCTGCCCTGGGAGCATCTGATGGGACAGTGTAGAGGAAGCTTTACTCTGTATTTAACCTGTGCTGTACCTGCCCTGGGAGCGTTTGATGGGGCGGTGTAGAGGGAGCTTTACTCTGTATCTAACCCATGCTGTATCTGCCCTGGGAGTGTTTGATGGCGCTGAGTAGAGGGAACTTTACTCTTTAGCTAACCCATGCTGTACCTGCCCTGGTATTGTTTGATGGGACAGTGTGGAGGGAGCTTCACTCTATATTTAACATGTGCTGCACCTGCCCTGGGGGCGTTTGATGGGACAGTGTAGAGGAAAATTTACTCTGTATTTAACCTGTGCTGTACCTGCCCTACGAGTGTTTGATGAGACACGGCAAAGGGAGCTTTTCTCTGTATCTAGCCCGTGCTGTACCTGTCCTGGGAGTGTTTGATGTGACAGTGTAGAGGGAGCTTTACTCTGTATCTAACCCAAGCTCTCCCTGCCCTGGGAGTATTTGATGGGACAGTGTAGAGGGAGCTTTACTCTGTATCTAACCCATGCTGTACCTGCCCTGGGAAAGTTTGATGGGACAGTGCAGACTGAGCTTTACTCTGTATTTATCCTGTGCTATACCTGCCCTGGGAGTGTGTGATGGGACATTCTAGAGAGAGCTTTACTCTGTATTTAACCTGTGCTGTACCTGCCCTGGGAACATTTGATGGGGCAGTGTACAGGAAGCTTTACTCTGTAACTAACGCGTGCTGTACCTGTCCTGGGAGTGTTTGATGGGACAGTGTTGAGGGAGCTTTACTCTGTATCTAACCTGTGCTCTAACTGTCCTGGGAGTGTCTGACGAGGAATTGTAGACGGAGCATTACACTGTGTCTATCCCGTGCTGTACCTGCCCTGGGAGTGTTTAATGGGACAATGTAGAGGGAGCTTTACACTGTATCTAACCCATGCTGTACCTGCCCTGGGAGTATTTGATGGGGCAGTGTACAGGGAGCTTTACTCTGCATCTAACCCGTGCTGTACCTGCTCTGGGACTATTTGATGGGTCAATGTAGAAGGACCGTTATTCTGTCTCTAACCTGTGCTGTACCTGCCCTGGGAGTGTTTGATGGGACAGTGTGGAGGGAGATTTACTCTGTATTTAACATGTGCTGTACGTGCCCTGGGAGCATTTGATGGGACAGTGTAGAGGGAGCTTTACTGTGTATTTCACCTGTGCGGTACCTGCCCTGGGACCATTTGATGGGACAGTGTAGAGGGAGCTTTACTCTGTATCTAACCTGTGCTCTACCTGCCCTGGGAGTGTCTGATGGGGCGTTGTAGAGGGAGCTTTACATTGCATCTAACCCATGCTGTACCTGCCCTGGAAGTGCTTGATCAGACAGTGTAGAGGGAGCCTTACTCTTTATTTAACCCGTGCTGTACCTGCCCTGGGAGCATTTGATGGGACAGTGTAGAGGGAGATTTACTCTGTATTTAACCTGTGCTGTACCTGCCCTGGGAGTTTTTGATGGGACAGTGTAGAGGGAGCTTTAATCTGTATTTAACCCATGCTGTACCTGCCCTGGGAGTGTTTGATGGGTCAGTGTAGAGGGTGCTTTATTCTGAATCTAACCTGTGCTGTACCTGCTCTGGGAATGTTTGATGGGACAGTGTAGAGGGAGCTTTACTCTGTATTTAACCTGTGCTGTACCTGCCCTGGGAGCGTTTGATGGGGCGGTGTAGAGGGAGCTTTACTCTGCATCTAACCCATGCTGTACCTGCCCTGGGATTGTATGATGGGACAGTGTGGAGGGAGCTTCACTCTATATTTAACATGTGCTGTACCTGCCCTGGGAGCGTTTGATGGGACAGTGTAGAGGGAGATTTACTCTGTATTTAACCTGTGCTGTACATGCCCTGGGATTGTATGATGGGACAGTGTGGAGGGAGCTTCACTCTATATTTAACATGTGCTGTACCTGCCCTGGGAGCGTTTGATGGGACATTGTAGAGGGAGATTTACTCTGTATTTAACCTGTGCTGTACATGCCCTGCGAGTGTTTGATGGGACAGTGCAAAGGGAGCGTTACTCTGTATCGAACCCATGCTGTACCTGCCCTGGGAGTGTTTGATCGGACAGTATAGAGGGAGCTTTACTCTCTGTTTAAGCTGGTGCTGTTCCTTTTCTAGGAGTGTCTGATGGGGAAGAGTAGAGGAAGCTTTACTCTGAATCTAACCTGTGCTATACCTGCCCTGGGACTGTTTTTGGGACAATGTAGAGAGAGCTTTACTCTGTATCTAATCCGCACTGTCCCTGCTCTGATAGTGTTTCATGGGACAGTGTAGAGGGAGCTTTACTCTGTATCTAACCCGTGCTGTACCTGCCCTGGGAGTGTTTGATGGGACAGTGTAGAGAGAGCTTTACTCTGTCCTTAACCCGTTCTGTACCTGCCCTGGTAGTGTTTGATGGGACAGTGTAGAGAGAGCTTTACTCTGTCCTTAACCCGTTCTGCACCTGCCCTGGTAGTGTTTGATGGGACAGTGTAGAGGGAGCTTTACTCCGTATATAACCTGTGCTGGACCTGCACTGGGACTGTTTGATGGGACAATGTAGAGAGAGCTTTACTCTGTTTCTAACACATGCTGGACCTGCCCTGGGTGTGTTTGATGGGAGAGTGTAGAGGGAGATTTACTCTGTATTTAACCTGTGCTGTATATGCCCTGCGAGTGTTTGATGGGACAGTGCAAAGGGAGCTTTACTCTTTATCTAACCCATGCTGTACCTGCCCTGGGAGTGTTTGATGGGACAGTGTAGAGAGAGCTTTACTATGTATTTAACCCATGCTGTACCTGCCCTGGGAGTATTTGATGGGGCAGTGTACAGGGAGCTTTACTGTGCATCTAACCCGTGCTGTACCTGCTGTGGAACTATTTGATGGGTCAATGTAGAAGGACCGTTATTCTGTCTCTAACCTGTGCTGTACCTGCCCTGGGAGTGTTTGATGGGACAGTGTGGAGGGAGATTTACTCTGTATTTAACATGTGCTGTACGTGCCCTGGGAGCATTTGATGGGACAGTGTAGAGGGAGCTTTACTCTGTATTTCACCTGTGCGGTACCTGCCCTGGGACCATTTGATGGGACAGTGTAGAGGGAGCTTTACTCTGTATCTAACCTGTGCTCTACCTGCCCTGGGAGTGTCTGATGGGGCGTTGTAGAGGGAGCTTTACACTGCATCTAACCCATGCTGTACCTGCCCTGGAAGTGCTTGATCACTGTACATGCCCTGCGAGTGTTTGATGGGACAGTGAAAAGGGAGCGTTACTCTGTATCGAACCCATGCTGTACCTGCCCTGGGAGTGTTTGATCGGGCATTATAGAGGGAGCTTTACTCTCTGTTTAAGCTGGTGCTGTTCCTTTTCTGGGAGTGTCTGATGGGGAAGAGTAGAGGAAGCTTTACTCTGAATCTAACATGTGCTATACCTGCCCTGGGACTGTTTGATGGGACAATGTAGAGAGAGCTTTACTCTGTATCTAACCCGCACTGTACCTGCTCTGATAGTGTTTCATGGGACAGTGTAGAGGGAGCTTTACTCTGTATCTAACCCGTGCTGTACCTGCCCTGGGAGTGTTTGATGGGACAGTGTAGAGAGAGTTTTACTCTGTCCTTAACCCGTTCTGCACCTGCCCTGGTAGTGTTTGATGAGACAGTGTAGAGGGAGCTTTACTCCGTATATAACCTGTGCTGGACCTGCACTGGGACTGTTTGATGGGACAATGTAGAGAGAGCTTTACTCTGTTTCTAACACATGCTGGACCTGCCCTGGGTGTGTTTGATGGGAGAGTGTAGAGAGAGCTTTACTCTGTATTTAACCTGTGCTGTACCTGCTATGGGAGTGTTTGATGGGACAGTGTAGAGGGAGATTTACTCTGTATTTAACCTGTGCTGTATATGCCCTGCGAGTGTTTGATGGGACAGTGCAAAGGGAGCTTTAATCTGTATCTAGCCAATGCTGTACCTGTCGTGGGGGTGTTTGATGTGACAGTGTAGAGGGAGCTTTACTCTTTATCTAACCCATGCTGTACCTGCCCTAGGAATGTTTGATAGGACAGTGTAGAGAGCTTTACTCTGTTTCTAACCCAAGCTCTCCCTGTCCTGGGAGTGTTTGATGGGACAGTGTAGATGGAGCTTTACTCTGTAACTAACCCATGCTGTACCTGCCCTGGGAGTGTTTGATGGGACAGTGTAGAGAGAGCTTTACTATGTATTTAACCTGTGATGTACCTGCCCTGGGAGTGTTTGATGGGACAGTGTAGAGAGAGCTTTACTCTGTATCTACCCTGTGCTGTACCTGCCCTGGGAGTGTCTGATAGGGAATTGTAGAGGGAGCATTTCACTGTATCTATCCCGTGCTGTACCTGCCCTGGGAGTGTCTGATGGGGGAAGAGTGGAGGGAGCTTTACTCTGTATCTTACCTGTGCTATACCTGCCTGGGACTGTTTGATGGGACAGTGTAGAGGGAGCGTTACTCTGTATCTAACCTGTGCTGCACCTGCTCTGGTCGTGTTTCATGGGACAGTGTAGAGGGAGCTTTACTCTGGATCTAACCCGTGCTGTACCTGCCCTGGGAGTTTTTGATGGGACAGTGCAGCGGGAGCTTTACTCTGTATCCAACCCATGTTGTACCTGCCATGGCAGTGTTTGATGGGACAGTGTAGAGGGAGATTTACTCTCTGTTTAAGCTGGCGCTGTTCCTGTCCTGGGAGTGTCTGATGGAGAAGAGTAGAGGGAGCTTTACTCTTTATCTAACCTGTGCTGCACCTGCCCTGGGACTGTTTGATGGGACAATGTAGAGAGAGCTTTACTCTGTATTTAATCCGTACTGTACCTGCTCTGATAGTGTTTCAAGGGACAGTGTAGAGGGAGCTTTCCTCTGTATCTAACCCGTGCTGTACCTGCCCTGGGAGTGTTTGATGGGACAGTGTAGAGAGAGCTTTAATCTCTACCTAACCCGTTCTGGACCTGCCCTGGGAGTGCCTGATGGGGCGTTGCAGAGGAAACTTTGCACTGCATCTAACCTGTGCTGTCCCTGGTCTGGGAGTGTATAATGGAACAGTGTTGAGGGAGCTTTACTCTGTATCTAATCCGTGCTGTATCTGCCCTGGGAGTGTTTGATGGGACATTGTAGAGGGAGCTTTACTCTGTACCTAAGCCGTTCTGTACCTGCCCTGGGAGTGTTTGATGGGACAGTGTAGAGGGAGCTTTACTCTGTATCTAACCCGAGGTGGACCTGCCCTGGGAGTGTTCCATGGGACAGTGTAGAGGGAGCTTTACTCTGTATCTAACCCGTGCTGTACCTGCCCTGCGAGTGTTTGATGGGACAGTGTAGAGGGAGCTTTACTCTGTGTCTAATCCATGCTGTACCTGCCCTGGGAGTGTTTGATGGGACAGTGCAGAGGGAGCTTTACTCTGTATCTAACCCATGCTGTACCTGTCCTGGGAGTGTCTGATGTGGCAGTGTAGAGAGAGCTTCACTATGTATTTAACCTGTGCTGTACCTGTCCTGGGAGTGTCTGATAGGGAATTGTAGAGGGAGCATTACACTGTATCTATCCTGTGCTGTACCTGCCCTGGGAGTGTCTGATGGGGAAGAGTGGAGGGGGCTTTACTCTGTATCTAACCCGTGCTGTACCTGCCCTGCGAGTGTTTGATGGGACAGTGTAGAGAGAGTTTTAGTCTTTATCTAACCCGTACTGTACCTGCTCTGATAGTGTTTCATGGGACAGTGTAGAGGGAGCTTTACTCTGTATTTAGCCCGTGCTGTACCTGCCCTGGGAGTGTTTGATGGGACAGTGTAGAGAGAGCTTTACTCTGTACCTAACCCGTTCTGTAGCTGCCCTGGGATTGTTTGATGGGATAGTGTAGAGGGAGCTTTACTCTAAATCTAACCTGTGCTGTACCTGCCCTGGGAGTGTCTGATGGGGCGTTGCAGAGGGAACTTTGCACTGCATCTCACCTGTGCTGTCCCTGGCCTGGGAGTGTTTAATGGGACAGTGTAGAGGGAGCTTTACTCTGTATCTAACCCGTGCTGTATCTGCGCTGGGAGTGTTTGATTGGACATTTTCGAGGGAGCTTTACTCTGTACCTGAGCCGTTCTGTACCTGCCCTGGGAGTGTGTGATGGGACAGTGTAGAGGGAGCTTTACTCTGTATCTAACCCGTGGTGGACCTGCCCTGGGAGTGTTCTATGTGACAGTATAGAGGGAGCTTTACTCTGTATCTCAACCATGCTGCACCTGCCCTGGGAGTGTTTGATGTGACAATGTAGGGGGAGCTTTACTCTGTATCTAATCCATGCTGTACCTGCACTGGGAATGTTTGATGGGACAGTGTTGAGGGAGCTTTACTCTGTATATAACCTGTGCTGTACCTGCTCTGGGAGTGTCTGATGTGGCATTGTAGAGGGCACTTTACACTGCATGTAACCCATGCTGTACCTGCCCTGGGTGTGTTTAATGGGACAGTGTTGAGGGAGCTTTACTCTGTATCTAACCCATGCTGTACCTGCCCTGGGACTGTTTCATGGGACAATGTAGGGGGAGCTTTACTCTGTATCTAACGCAGCCTGTACCTGCCCTGGGAGTGTCTGATGGGGCAGAGTAGAGGGAGCTTTATTCTGTATCTAACCTGTGCTTTACCTGTCCTGGGAGTGTCTGATGGGGAAGTGTAGAGGGAACTTTACTCTGTATCTTACCCATGCTGTACCTGCCGTGGGAGAGTCTGATGGGATGGTGTACAGGGAGCTTTACTCTGCATCTAACCCATGCTGTACCAGCTCTGGGACTATTTGATGGTTCAATAAAGAAGGACCATTATTCTGTGTCTAACCTGTGCTGTACCTGCCCTGGGAGTGTATGATCGGACAGTGTAGAGGGCGCTTTACTCTGTAACTAACCCATGCTATACCTGCCCTGGGAGTGTTTGATGGGACAATGTAGAGGGAGCTTTATTCTTTATCTAACCCATGCTGTAACTGCCATGGGAGTGTTTGATGGGACAGTGTAGAGGGAGCTTTACTCTCTGTTTAAGCTGATGCTGTTCCTATCCTGGGAGTGTCTGATGGGGAAGAGTAGAGGGAGGTTTAATCTGTATCTAACCTGTGCTGTACCTGCCCTGGGACTATTTGATGGGACAAGGTTGAGAGAGCTTTACTCTGTATCGAATCCGTACTGTACCTGCTCTGATAGTGTTTCATGGGAGAGTGGGACAGTGTAGAGGGAGCTTTACTCTATATCTAACCCATGCTGTACCTGCCCTGGGAGTATTTGATGGGGCAGAGTAGAGGGAACTTTACTCTCTAGCTAACCCATGCTGTACCTGCCCTGGGATTGTTTGATTGGACAATGTAGAGAGAGCTTTACTCTGTGTCTAACCCGTGCGGTACCTGCCCTGGGAGTGTTTGATGGGACAGTGAGGAGGGAGCTTCACTCTATATTTAACATGTAATGCACCTGCCCTGGGAGCGTTTGATGGGACAGTGCAGAGGGAGATTTACTCTGTGTTTAACCTGTGCTCTATATGCCCTGCGAGTGTTTGATGGGACAGTGCAAAGGAAGCTTTACTCTGTATCTAGCCTGTGCTGTACATGTCCTGGGGGTGTTTGATGTGACAGTGTAGAGGGAGCTTTACTCTTTATCTAACCCATGCTGTACCTGCCCTGGGAGTGTTTGATGGGACAGTGCAGAGAGCTTTCCTCTGTTTCTAACCCAAGCTCTCCCTGCCCTGGGAGTGTTTGCTGGGACAGTGTAGATGGAGCTTTACTCTGTATCTAACCCATGCTGTACCTGCCCTGGGAGTGTTTGATGGCACAGTGTAGAGAGAGCTTTACTATGTATTTAACCTGTGATGTACCTGCCCTGGGAGTGTTTGATGGGACAGTGTAGAGAGAGCTTTACTCTGTATCAACCTGTGCTGTACCTGCCGTGGGAGTGTCTGATGTGGCAGTGTAGAGGGAGCTTTACTCTTTATCTAACATGTGCTGTACCTGTCCTGGGAGTGTCTGATAGGGAATTGTAGAGGGAGCTTTACACTGTATCTATCCCGTGCTGTACCTGCCCTGGGAGTGTCTGATGGGGTAAGAGTGGAGGGAGCTTTACTCTGTATCTAACCTGTGCTATACCTGCCCTGGGACTGTTTGATGGGACATTGTAGAGGGAGCGTTACTCTGTATCTAACCTGTGCTGCACCTGCTCTGGTAGTGTTTCATGGGACAGTGTAGAGGGAGCTTTACTCTGTATCTAACCCGTGCTGTACCTGCCCTGGGAGTGTTTGATGGGACAGTGTAGAGGGAGCATTAATCTCTGTTTAAGCTGATGCTGTTCCTGTCCTGGGAGTGTCCGATGGGGAAGAGTAGAGGGAGGTTTACTCTGTATCTAACCTGTGCTGTACCTGCCCTGGGACTATTTGATGGGACAATGTAGAGAGAGCTTTACTCTGTATCGAATCTGTACTGTACCTGCTCTGATAGTGTTTCATGGGACAGTGTAGAGGGAGCTTTACTCTATATCTAAACCGTGCTGTACCTGCCCTGGGAGTATTTGATGGGGCAGAGCAGAGGGAACTTTACTCTCTAGCTAACCCATGCTGTACCTGCCCTGGGATTGTTTGATTGGACAATGTAGAGAGAGCTTTACTCTGTGTCTAACCCGTGCGGTACCGTGCCCTGGGAGTGTTTGATGGGACAGTGTGGAGGGAGCTTCACTCTATATTTAACATGTGCTGCACCTACCCTGGGAGCATTTGATGGGACAGTGTAGAGGGAGAGTTACTCTGTATTTAACCTGTGCTCTATATGCCCTGCGAGTGTTTGATGGGACAGTGCAAAGGAAGCTTTACTCTGTATCTAGCCCGTGCTGTACATGTCCTGGGGGTGTTTGATGTGACAGTGTCGGGGGAGCTTTACTCTTTATCTAACCCATGCTGTACCTGCCCTGGGAGTGTTTGATGGGACAGTGTAGAGAGCTTTCCTCTATTTCTAACCCAAGCTCTCCCTGCCCTGGGAGTGTTTGATGGGACAGTGTAGATGGAGCTTTACTCTGTATCTAACCCATGCTGTACCTGCCCTGGGAGTGTTTGATGGGACAGTGTAGAGAGAGCTTTACTATGTATTTAACCTGTGATGTACCTGCCCTGGGAGTGCCTGATGTGGCAGTGTAGAGAGAGCTTTACTCTGTATCTAACATGTGCTGTACCTGTCCTGGGAGTGTCTGATAGGGAATTGTAGAGGGAGCATTACACTGTATCTATCCCGTGCTGTACCTGCCCTGGGAGTGTCTGATGGGGGAAGAGTGGAGGGAGCTTTACTCTGTATCTAACTTGTGCTATACCTGCCCTGGGACTGTTTGATGGGACAGTGTAGAGGGAGCGTTACTCTGTATCTAACCTGTGCTGTACCTGCTCTGGTGGTGTTTCATGGGACAGTGTCGAGGGAGCTTTACTCTGTATCTAACCCGTGCTGTCCCTGCCCTGGGAGTGTTTGATGGGATAGTGTAGAGGGAGCTTTACTCTGTATCTAACCCATGATGTACCTGCCCTGGCAGTGTTTGATGGGACAGTGTAGAGGGAGCTTTAATCTCTGTTTAAGCTGATGCTGTTCCTGTCCTGGGAGTGTCTGATGGGGAAGAGTAGAGGGAGGTTTACTCTGTATCTAACCTGTGCTGTACCTGCCCTGGGACTGTTTGATGGGACAATGTAGAGAGAGCTTTACTCTGTATCGAATCCGTACTGTACCTGCTCTGATAGTGTTTCATGGGACAGTGTAGAGGGAGCTTTACTCTATATCTAACCCGTGCTGTACCTGCCCTGGGAGTATTTGATGGGGCAGAGTAGAGGGAACTTTACTCTCTAGCTAACCAATGCTGTACCTGCCCTGGGATTGTTTGATTGGACATTGTAGAGAGAGCTTTACTCTGTGTCTAACCCGTGCGGTACCTGCCCTGGGAGCATTTGATGGGACAGTGTAGAGGGAGATTTACTCTGTATTTAACCTGTGCTCTATATGCCCTGCGAGTGTTTGATGGGACAGTGCAAAGGAAGCTTTACTCTGTATCTAGCCCGTGCTGTACATGTCCTGGGGGTGTTTGATGTGACAGTGTAGAGGGAGCTTTACTCTTTATCTAACCCATGCTGTACCTGCCCTGGGAGTGTTTGATGGGCAGTGTAGAGAGCTTTCCTCGGTTTCTAACCCAAGCTCTCCCTGCCCTGGGAGTGTTTGATGGGACAGTGTAGATGGAGCTTTACTCTGTATCTAACACATGCTGTACCTGCCCTGGGAGTGTTTGATGGGACAGTGTAGAGAGAGCTTTACTATGTATTTAACCTGTGATGTACCTGCCCTGGGAGTGTTTGATGGGACAGTGTAGAGAGAGCTTTACTCTGTATCTAACCTGTGCTGTACCTGCTGTGATGAAATATTCCATTCATCACTGCCTGTGACTGTGGTTGGTTTCAGGTTTCAGTTCCCTTACCTCAGTTCCGTCTCCTCACCATTGTATTGTATATTGTAATGTATTGTGTGTAGGGCTCCGCCCATACCTGGCCCCTATGTAAGCAAGCTCAGTCTGGCCTCATATCCAGTACTGCAGACCTCCCGATGGAAGATACCTCTCTCCACTGCATGTTACCTTCTAAGTTAATAAAAGCCTTGTTTTGTTTCGCTAACATCGAGTCTCGGAATTATTGAGGCACATCACCTGCCCTGGGATTGTCTGATGTGGCAGTGTAGAGGGAGCTTTACTCTGTATCTAACATGTGCTGTACCTGTCCTGGGAGTGTCTGATAGGGAATTGTAGAGGGACCATTACACTGTATCTATCCCGTGCTGTACCTGCCCTGGGAGTGTCTGATGGGGGAAGAGTGGAGGGAGCTTTACTCTGTATCTAACCTGTGCTATACCTGCCCTGGGACTGTTTGATGGGACAGTGTAGAGGGAGCGTTACTCTGTATCTAATCTGTGCTGTACCTGCTCTGGTAGTGTTTCATGGGACAGTGTAGAGGTAGCTTTACTCTGCATCTAACCCGTGCTGAACCTGCCCTGGGAGTGTTTGATGGGACAGTGTAGCGGGAGCTTTAATCTTTGTTTAAGCTGATGCTGTTCCTGTCCTGGGAGTGTCTGATGGGGAAGAGTAGAGGGAGGTTTACTCTGTATCTAACCTGTGCTGTACCTGCCCTGGGACTATTTGATGGGACAATGTAGAGAGAGCTTTACTCTGTATCGAATCCGTACTGTACCTGCTCTGATAGTGTTTCATGGGACAGTGTAGAGGGAGCGTTACTCTATATCTAACCCGTGCTGTACCTGCCCTGGGAGTATTGGATGGGGCAGAGTAGACGGAACTTTACTCTCTAGCTAACCCATGCTATACCTGCCCTGGGGTTGTTTGATTGGACAATGTAGAGAGAGCTTTACTCTGTGTCTAACCCGTGCGGTACCTGCCCTGGGAGTGTTTGATGGGACAGTGTGGAGGGAGCTTCGCTCTATATTTAACATGTGCTGCACCTGCCCTGGGAGCGTTTGATGGGACAGTGTAGAGGGAGATTTACTCTGCATTTAACCTGTGCTCTATATGCTCTGCGAGTGTTTGATGGGGCAGTGCAAAGGAAGCTTTACTCTGTATCTAGCCCGTGCTGTACATGTCCTGGGGGTGTTTGATGTGACAGTGTAGAGGGAGCTTTACTCTTTATCTAATCCATGCTGTACCTGCCCTGGGAGTGTTTGATGGGACAGTGTAGAGAGCTTTCCTCTGTTTCTAACCCAAGCTCTCCCTGCCCTGGGAGTGTTTGATGGGACAGTGTAGATGGAGCTTTACTCTGTATCAAACCCATGCTGTACCTGCCCTGGGAGTGTTTGATGGGGCAGTGTGGAGAGAGCTTTACTATGTATTTAACCTGTGATGTACCTGCCCTGGGAGTGTTTGATGGGACAGTGTAGAGAGAGCTTTACTCTGTATCTAACCTGTGCTGTACCTGCCCTGGGAGTGTCTGATGTGGCAGTGTAGAGAGAGCTTTACTCTGTATCTAACATATGCTGTACCTGTCCTGGGAGTGTCTGATAGGGAATTGTAGAGGGAGCATTACACTGTATCTATCCCGTGCTGTACCTGCCCTGAGAGTGTCTGATGGGGGAAGCGTGGAGGGAGCTTTACTCTGTATCTAACCTGTGCTGCACCTGCTCTGGTAGTGTTTCATGGGACAGTGTAGAGGGAACTTTACTCCGTATCTAACCCGTGCTGTACCTGCCCTGGGAGTGTTTGATGGGACTGTGTAGCGGGAGCTTTACTCTGTATCTTACCCATGCTGTACCTGACCTGGGAGTGTTTGATGAGGACAGTGTAGAGGTAGATTTACTCTGTATCTAACCCCTGCTGTACCTGTCCTGGAGTGTTTGATGGGACAGTGTAGAGGGAGCTTTACTCTGTAGCTCTACCTGCCCTGGGAGTGTCTGATGGGGGCGTTGTAGAGGGAGATTTACACTGCATCTAACCCATGCTGTACCTGCCCTGGAAGTGCTTGATCAGACAGTGTAGAGGGAGCCTTACTCTTTATTTAACACATGCTGTACCTGCCCTGGGAGTGTTTGCTGGGACAGTGTAGAGAGAGCTTTACTCTGTATCTAACCCATGCTGTACCTGCCCTGGAAGTGCTTGATGGGACAGTGTAGAGAGAGCTTTACGCTGTACCTAACCCGTGCTGTACCTGCCCTGGGAGTGTTTGATGGGACAGTATAGAGGGAGCTTTACTCTGTATCTCAACCATGCTGTGCCTGCCCTGGGAGTGTTTGATGTGACAATGTAGGGAGAGCTTTACTCTGTATCTAACCCATGCTGTACCTGCACTGGGAATGTTTGATGGGACAGTGTTGAGGGAGCTTTACTCTGTATCTAACCTGTGCTGCACCTGCCCTGGGAGTGTCTGATGTGGCATTGTAGAGGGCACTTTACACTGCATCTAACCCATGCTGTACCTGCCCTGGGTGTGTTTAATGGGACATTGTATAGCGAGCTTTACTCTGTATCTAACCCATGTTTCATTGGACAGTCTAGAAAGAGCTTTACTCTGTATTTAACCTGTGCTGTACTTGCACTGTGAGCATTTGATGCGGCAGTGTAGAGGGAGCTTTACTCTGTATCTAATCCATACTGAACCTGCCCTGGTAGGGTTTGATGGGGCAGTGTAGAGGGAGCTTTACTCTGTATCTAACCTGTGCTGTATCTGTCCGGGGAGTGTCTGATGGGGATGTGTCGAGGGAGCTTTAATCTATATCTAACCTGTGCTATACCTGCCCTGGGAGTGTTTAATTGGACAATGTAGGGGGAGCTTTACTCTGTATCTAACCCGGGCTGTACCGGCCCTGGGAGCATCTGATGGGACAGTGCAGAGGGAGCTTTACTCTGTATCTAACCTGTGCTTTACCTGTCCTGGGAGTGTCTGATGGGGAAGTGTAGAGGGAGCTTTTCTCTGTATCTAACCTGTGCTATACCTGCCCTGGGAGTGTTTAATGGGACAATGTAGAGGGAGCTTTGCTCTGTATCTTACCCATGCTGTACCTGCCCTGGGAGTGTTTGATTGGACAGTGTAGAGGAACCTTTACTCTGTATCTAACCCATGCTGTTCTTGCCGTGGGAGTGTTTGAGCGGACAGTATAGAGGGAATCTTACTATTTATCTAACCCGTGCTGTACCTGCCCTGGGAGTGTTTGATGGGACAGTGTACTGGGAGATTTACTCTGTATCTAACCCATGCTGTACCTACCCTGGGAGTGTTTGATGTGACAGTGTAGAGAGAGCTTTACACTGTACCTAACCCGTGCTGTACCTGCCCTGTTAGTGTTTGATGGGACAGTGTAGTGAGAGCTTTAGTCTCTATCTAACCCATGCTGTACCTGCCTTGGGTGTGTTTGATGGGACAGTCTAGAGGGAGCTTTACTCTGTATCCATCCCATGCTGTACCGGCCCTGGAAGTATTTGATGGGACAGTGTAGAGAGAGCTTTACTCTGTATCTAACCCACGCTGTACCTGCCCTGGGAGTGTTTGATTGGACAGTGTAGAGGGTGCTTTACTCTGTATCTTACCCGTGCTGTACCTGCCCTGGGAGTGTTTGATGAGGACAGTGTAGAGGGAGATTTACTCTGTATCTAACCCCTGCTGTACCTGTCCTGAAGTGTTTGATGGGACAGTGTAGAGGGAGCTTTACTCTGTAGCTAACCCCTGCTGTACCTGTCCTGGAGTGTTTGATGGGACAGTGTAGAGGGAGCTTTACTCTGTATCTAACCCACGCTGTACCTGTCCTGGAGTGTTTGATGGGGACAGTATAGAGGGAGCTTTACTCTGTATCTAACCCACGCTGTACCTGTCCTGGAGTGTTTGATGGGACAGTGTAGAGGGAGCTTTACTCTGTATCTAACGCACGCTGTACCTGTCCTGGAGTGTTTGATGGGGACAGTGTAGAGGGAGCTTTACTCTGTATCTAACCCACGCTGTACCTGTCCTGGGAATATTTGATGCTGACACTGGGTGCCTGTATCGGGATGTGATCCATTCCCCAGTCCTAACATTCCTCTGCTTGATGAGCCACAAGCAAACAATGTCAGATTACAACCTACAGTTATGAATATGGGGAAAAAAATTATTAGTTTTGAAATGTTTTTCATATCTTTGTAATTAAAAATGCCAACGGTGTTAATGAGACCTTTTGCAGCCAAGAACTCGAATATTCTTTTAGAATAAAGGGGAAGTTAAAACTGCAGCTGGTACCTTGGTGGTGTTCTAATTATGTGTCTGAAGCAGCTTGTTATGATTCTGGAGTCCCTGCCTGTGCCCCACAGGGCTGGTACCAGCGGGCAGGAATCTAATCTGTGCCCACACGAGGGAGGGAGATGTGGCGATTGGGCGGGTGCTCAGTGACTTTCTCACACTGGCTGGGATGAGGCTGTGTTTGTTACACTTCCCCGCAGTTCCCACTATGACTAACTCTCGTATGTGTTTCATTTAAAAGCTGACTTCGGTCCCACTTCCCTCGCTGTCCCGGACACATTCCACCAGCCGGACCAAGGGCACTGTCACTGTAATCGCCCGACTTAGCTGCTCACAGACCTCAGCGCTCTCTCCAACGTACGGTAAGTCTCAGTGACATTTTGCAAGATGCAAATGGTTAATTTTATACAAAGGACAAGGTTTGATCAGCGATATCTAGTTTTTCTCGATTGATTTGCGGTTGAAACATGCTAATCCTGTCCCAGCATTTCGTAGATTGGTCCCAGGCTTTCGCTAGTCATGCGCTTTAAGTCAAGAAAGTAGTTTTGAAGTTGACCTCTTGTTTCCAGGCTGAAAATCCCAAGTCTCTGTCGACTGTCCTGACTCTGGGATCAGCCTCGTGGCTCCTGTCTCCAGTCCTTGACAGTCTCTCCTACGCCTTGGCAACCAGACCTGGACAGAGTCCTCAAGGTGCGGCCTGACCAGTGCCCTTTATCTGTTTGCGTGTGCACACATGCAACCTCCTTTCTCGCAATGTGCTCTGAATGCCATAGAATCTTAGAAAAAGACAGCACAGAAGAAGACCTTTCGGCCCATCGTGCCTGTGGCGGCTCTTTGAAAGAGTTATCCAATTACTCCCACTCCTCTGCTCTCTCCCCATAGCCCTACTAAATTTTTCTTTTGATGTATTTATCCAATTAGCTTTTGAAAGTTATTATTTAAGCTGCTTCCACTAACCTTTCAGGCAGTGCATTCCAGATCAGAACCCGCTCGGTAAAAAAAATTCTCCTCATCTCCCCTCTGGTTCTCTCACCAATGACCTTAAATCTGTGTCCACTGGTTACCCACCATCCTACCAGTAGAAACAGTTTCTCCCTAGCGACTCTGTCAAAACACTTCATAATTTTAAACTCCACTATTAAGTCTCCCCTTAACCTTGACAGTACTAAGGAGAACAATCCCAACTTCCCTAGTCTCTCCAAATAACTGAAGTCTTTCATCCCTGGTACCATTCTCGTAAATCTCCTCTGCACCCTCTCCAAGCCCTTAACATTCTTTCTAAAGCGTTGCGCCCAGAATTGGAAAGAATACTCCAGCTGAGGCCTAACCAGTGTTTACCTCATTGTTTTTGTATTCTATGCCTCTATTTATAACGCCAAGGATCATAAGAACATAAGAACATAAGAAGTAGGAGTAGGAGTAGGCCATACGGCCCCTCGGGCCTGCACCGCCATTCAATAGGATCATGGCTGATCCGAATCTAGACTCACGTCCACTTCCCTGCCCTCTCCCCGTAACCCCTAATTCCCTTATCTGCTAGGAAACTGTCTATCTCCGTTTTAAATCTATTTAATGTTGCAGCTTCCACAGCTCTCTGGGGTAGCAAATTCCATAGATTTACTACCCTCTGAGTGAAGAAGTTTCTCCTCATCTCAGTTTTGAAAGGGCAGCCCCTTATTCTAAGATTATGCCCCCTAGTTCTAGTCTCACCCATCAGTGGAAACATCCTCACCGCATCCACCCGATCAAGCCCCCTCACAATCTTATATGTTTCGATAAGATCGCCTCTCATTCTTCTGAACTCCAATGAGTAGAGTCCCAACCTACTCAACCTTTCCTCATACGTCAACCCCCTCATCTCCGGAATCAACCGAGTGAACCTTCTCTGAACCGCCTCGAGAGCAAGTATATCTTTTCTTAAATATGGAAACCAAAACTGCACGCAGTATTCCAGGTGTGGCCTCACTAATACCCTGTATAACTGCAGCAAGACTTCCCTGTTTTTATACTCCATCCCCCTTGCAATAAAAGCCAAGATTCCATTGGCCTTCCTGATCACCTGCTGCACCTGCATACTAACTTTTTGTGTTTCATGCACCAGGACCCCCAGATCCCTTTGTACTGTAGCACTTTGCAGTTTCTCTCCATTTAGATAATAACTTGCTCTTTGATTTTTTCTGCCGAAGTGCATAACCTCACACTTTCCAACATTATATTGCATCTGCCAAATCTCTGCCCACTCACTTAGCCTGTCTATGTCCTTTTGCAGGTTTTTTATGTCCTCTTCACTCACTACTTTCCCTCCCATCTTTGTATCGTCGGCAAACTTGGATATGTTGCACTCGGTCCCTTCCGCCAAATCGTTAATATAGATTGTAAAGAGTTGGGGTCCCAGCACTGACCCCTGCGGAACACTACTAGTTACTGATTACCAGCCCGAGAACGAACCATTTATCCCAACTCTTTGTTTTCTGTCAGATAGCCAATCTTCCACCCATGCCAGTATATTGCCCCCAATCCCGTGATTTTTTATCTTGATCAGTAATCTTTTGTGTGGAACCTTGTCAAATGCCTTTTGGAAGTCCAAATACACTACATCCACTGGTTCCCCTTTATCCACCCTGTATGTTACATCCTCAAAGAATTCGAGCAAATTTGTCAAACATGACTTCCCCTTCGTAAAACCATGCTGACTCTGTCCTATTAAATTATGTTTATCCAAATGCTCTGTTACTGTTTCCTTAGTAATGGACTCCAACATTTTGCCAACCACAGATGTTAGGCTAACTGGTCTATAGTTTCCAGCTTTTTGTCTACTTCCCTTCTTAAATAAGGGTGTTACATTAGCAGTTTTCCAATCTGCCGGGACCTTTCCTGAGTCCAGGGAGTTCTGGAAAATAATCACCAATGCATCCACAATCCCTACCGCCACTTCTCTCAAGACCCTAGGATGTAGGCCATCAGGTCCGGGGGATTTATCTGCCTTAAGCCCCATTATTTTACTGAGTACTATCTCCTTAGTGATTTTAATCATGTTTAGCTCCTCCCCCCCCCATTGCCCCCTGTTTGTCCAGCGTTGGGATATATTTAGTGTCCTCTACTGTAAAGACAGATACAAAATATTTGTTCAGCGTCTTTGCCATCTCCATGTTCCCCACCACTAGTTTCCCGGTCCCATCCTCTAAGGGACCAACGTTCACTTTAGCCACCCTTTTTCTTTTTATATAGCTGTAGAAACTCTTGCTATCTGTTTTTATATTTTTTGCTAGTTTACTTTCATAATCTATCTTCCCTTTCTTAATTAATCCTTTAGTTATTGTTTGTTGGTTTTAAATTCTTCCCAATCTTCTATCCTCCCACTAGATTTGGCTACTTTATATGCCCTTGTTTTCAGTCAGATACTATCCTTTATTGCTTTACTAAGCCACAGATGGCTGTCTTTTCTTTTACTCCCCTTTTTCCTCAGTGGAATATATTTATCTTGAAAGATGTGAAATATCTCCTTGAATGTAGACCACTGCTCTTGTACCGTCTTACACTTTAATCTGTTTTCCCAGTCCACTTTAGTCAATTCTACTCTCATACTTTCATAGTCTCCTTTATTTAAGCTCAGTACTCTGGTTTGAGATCCAACTCTCTCACCCTCAAACTGAATTTGGAATTCAATCATATTATGGTCACTCATTCCAAGGGGACCCTTTACTAGGACATTTTTTATTAATCCTGTCTCATTACACAGGACCAGATCTAAGATTGCCTGTCCCCTGGTTGGTTCAGTTACATACTGCTCAAGGAACCCATCCCTAATACACTCTATGAACTCTTCCTCAGGGCTGCCATGCCCAATTTGATTAGTCCAGTCAATATGAAAGTTAAAGTCCCCCATGATTATAGCTGTTCCCTTATTACAAGCCCCAACTATTTCCTGATTTATACTCCAGCCAACAGAGTTGCAACTGTTAGGAGGCCTATAGACTACGCCCACGAGTGACTTTTTCCCCTTATTATTCCTTATCTCCACCCAAACTGTTTCACTATCCTGATCCTTTGACCCAATATCATTTCTGACTATTGCAGTGATTCCATCCTTGATAACATAGCAACCCCACATCCCTTTCCTTCCTGTCTGTCCTTCCTAATTGTCAAATACCCTTGTATGTTTAGTTCCCAGTCATGATTATCTTGCAGCCATGTTTCCGTAATGGCCACCAGATCATACCCATGTGTAGTTATTTGTACCGTCAACTCATCAATTTTGTTACGAATGCTGCGTGCATTCAGATAAAGAACTTTCAAATATGTTTTCTGACAATTTTTCCTGCTTTTACCCCTTTTACTACTTTAGCTTTATCATTATACATTCTGTCCCTTCCTGACACGCTCTGGTTTTTAATTCCCCCACTGCTATCTTGCTCTATTGCCTTCTCCTCTGTCATTTTTATTTTTCGCTCTCTTAAAACCTCCCCCCCACTAATTAGTTTAAAGCCCTCTCTACAGCCCTAGTTATTCGATTCGCCAGGACTCTAGTCCCAGCACTGGCCAAGTGAAGTCCGTCCGAACGGAACAGCTCTCTCCTGTCCCAGTACTGATGCCAGTGTCCCAGGAAGCAAAACCCATTTCTCCCACACCAGTCTTTGAGCCACGCATTTCACAGAATCACAGAAACCCCAGAGTGCAGATAGAGGCCATTTCGGCCCATCGAGCCTGCACCGACACATATCCCACCCGATCCCCATAACCCCTACACCAACACATATCCCACCCTATCCCCGTAACCCCACGTATTTAATCTCCCGAACACTAAGGGTCAATTTATCATAGCCAATCAACCTAACCCGCACATCTTTGGACTGTGGGAGGAAACCGGAGCACCCGGAGGAAACCCACGCAAACACGGGGAGAATGTGCAAACTCCACACAGACAGTCACCCGAGGCCGGATTCGAACCCGGGTCCCTGGCGCTGTGAGGCAACAGTGCTAACCACTATGCCACCGTGCTGCATTTAACTCTCTAATTTTATTTACCCTAGCCAAATTTGCACGTGGCTCAGGTAGTAATCCAGAGGTTATTACCCTTGTGGCTCTGCTTTTTAATTTGGCCCCTAGCTGCTCAAACTCCCTCAGCAGAACCTCCTTCCTTGTCCTATCGATGTCATTGTTATCAACATGGACCACGACAACTGGATCCTCCCCCTCCCACTCCAAGTTTCTCTCCAGCCCAGAGGAGATGTCCTTAACCCTGGCGCCGGGCAGGCGACACAGCCTTCGGGACTCTCGCTCTTGGCTGCAAAGAACTCTATCTATCCCCCTAACAATACTATCCCCTACCACTACAACATTTCTTTTAACTCCCCCCACTTGAATGGCCCCCAGCTCCACGGTGCTGTGGCCAGGTTGCTCATCCTCCCTGCAGTCCCCGTTCCCATCCTCACAGGGAGTAAGAGCCTCAAACCTGTTGGACAAGAGCAAGGGCTGCGTCTCCTCCAACACTACCTCCTGGATCCCCGTACCTGCCTCACTCCTAGTCACACCATCCTGACCCGGGCCACGGACTACATCTGAATTAAATAATCTAATTGGTGTGACTACCTCCTGATACACAGAGTCCAGGTAACTCTCCCCCTCCCTGATGTGTCTCAGTGTTTGAAGCTCGGACTCCAGCTCATCAACACAGAGCTGGAATTCCTTGAGCAGCCAACACTTACTCGTATGCTTTTTTAACAGCTTAATCGACTTGTCCTGCCACCTGCAAAGATTTGAGTACATACAACCCCAGGTTGTTGTGTATGTCCCTTTAAGGGAATAACTGGTCTCAGACTGCAGTACCAGCAGTGACCATCCCTGTATAAAAGGCCCTGGCAGGCTTCTGAAGTTTCAGTTTCCAGATTGTCTCCATTCAGTAAAGACTTGTTAAACCAACTCCTGCATTCCGTGTTTCCATTAACACACGGATTTAATGCTGGCGACGAGTAAGAAACGAACTTACCTGCAACTCGGCAGCACCTCAGACGACGTTATTGAAGGTCGAAGCCAGAAAAGAACAAAAAAAATAATCCAAAGAAACTCGAGAAACGGGCGTCGACAGTGGGCAACCGCCCTCCAAATCATCGGATTGAAAACTTGCAGGGGAGACTGTCCAGAGCCGGGCTTGGTTCCCCAGTCTGTGGTTTCCCAGCTAACCGGGCTGGTGGCAGGTAGTGCACTGATCCTTCCTGGGCTGCGGCGGGCTAGAGCTCGATCGGGTGGCTCTGCAACGGGGCCGGGCAGCGAGTCGGGAAGCAAAGAGAGAGAGAGAGGGTGGAGCACACAGGGCGCGGCCGGTGCTTCGCAGCCGGGCAGCGTTCGGACCTAAGAAGAGGGAGGGAAGTGTCCTGGAGGGTCCGCTCCACGACGGGAACGGTTAAAAATAAAAATACCGCGGAGAGCGGCGTTGACAGCAGCGGCAGCAGTGGGAAAGCGCGGGAGGCGCCATCTTAACTCGGCGGGGAAGAAGGAAAAGCGCGGGAGGCGCCATTTTGATCCATCGGGGACAAAGGAAAAGCGCGGGAGGCGCCATCTTAGATTTTCAAGATGCCAAAGACTGGCGATATCACTGCCTTCGATAATGCAACAGAAGACTGGACCACATATGTGGAAAGAGTCGAGGTATATTGCGAGGCAAACGAAATAGCCGAGGGGAAAAAGGCATCGGTATTGCTAAATTTAATGGGCGCAAGAACGTACGGCCTATTGCGGGACCTGATTACTCCAGCCAAACCGAAGGCGAAGAGTTTTAACGAAATTGTTGCTATCCTACAGGAAAACCTCAATCCTACACCGCTGCTGATAGCAGAAAGATTTAAATTCCACAGGAGAAATCAGCATAAAAATGAGAGCAATGCTGATTACCTTACGGAACTACGCAAGCTATCAAAGCACTGCCAGTTTGGAGCAGGACTGGCAGATGCCTTACGGGACAAATTTGTCTGTGGACTCCTGAGTGAAGGAACCCAGAAGAGGTTACTCTCAGAGAAAGAGCTGACGCTAGATAAGGCTTTCAGCGTGGCAGTATCGTACGAAGCAGCAGCAAGGGGAGCTGCGGAAATACAACAAAAGCCACAGGAATACGGCACCCACGAAATGACACGGGGATTTGCAAAATGTTATCGCTGCGGCAGAACAAACCATGACCAGAAGGACTGCTGGTCCAAGGACAAAATATGCAGGCAATGCGGAAAGATGGGACACATTGCACGAGTTTGCAGGTCTGAGAAGAAGACCAACGACAATAAAAAGGCTACTAAGGAACCGTACAGGAAAGTACAAAAGATGATGGGCAGTAGTTCCGAAGACCAGATGAGTGATAGTGAATCCGGGAACAAGAGACTAAGCTGTCTCAAACTTCACAACGTAATCGCAAAAGAGGATCACCGAACCATTTGGGTCACCCTCACGATAGCAGGGTCTCAAGTCAAAATGGAATTGGATACAGGATCAGCTCTAACCGTCATGAATCGACGAGACTACGAGCGGCTATTCTCACACATACCCTTGAGAGAGACATCCATTGTCTTGAGGACGTATACGGGGCAAAAAGTATACCCCAGAGGAAAAATAAGGGTGCCTGTCGAATACAACGGCAAGAAAATACGGAAATTGTATCTCTACATTCTGCAAGATGGCGGACCACCGTTATTGGGACGTGAATGGATCAGAAAGATAAGTTTAGACTGGCACTCCATTCAGGCACTGACGGTGGCTGGTAAAAAGGATGACAACGTCACTCCTGGACG
Organism: Somniosus microcephalus; assembly: GCF_052327205.1. NCBI lineage: Eukaryota > Metazoa > Chordata > Chondrichthyes > Squaliformes > Somniosidae > Somniosus > Somniosus microcephalus. The sequence goes on from NC_140997.1 coordinate 128,328,445, forward strand.
ATTGTCAACAATCTTAGCTGATGCCAAAGAGGTATATCAACAAGAACTGGGCACTCTTAAAAGCGTAACCGCCTCGATAAAAATAGAGGAGAATGCAATTCCCAAGTTTTTCAAAGCAAGACCGGTACCATATGCAATTCGCCCAGCCGTCGAGGCAGAGCTGGAGAATCTGGAGAATGCAGGTGTGTTATCTAAGGTAGACTGGAGCGAGTGGGTGACACCCATCGTTCCTGTCATGAAGAAAACATTAAACAATAAGTCTGAGGAGCTAAGGAAGGTTCGCATCTGTGGGGACTTCAAGGTGACAGTGAACCCAGTCCTTCACACAGTACAATATCCTCTTCCAAGGATAGAAGATATCTTCACCTCACTATCCGGAGGGAAGCGTTTTACAAAAATTGACCTAGCGCAAGCATATTTGCAGATGGAGGTTGAAGAATCCTCTAGGAAGTATCTCACGATAAACACTCACAAAGGTCTTTACCAGTATAATCGACTGGTATTCGGAGTAGCATCAGCTCCGGCGATATGGCAAAGAGCAATGGAACAAGTCCTGCAAGGGATTCCGAGTACTCAGTGTTACTTGGACGACATCCTAGTGACAGGTGAAGATGACAGTGAACACCTTGCCAACCTAGAGCAGGTGCTCACTAGACTACGTGAACATGGGCTACGAGCCAATCACCCCAAGTGCGAGTTTTTTAAGAAGCAGATATCGTATTGTGGCCACGTGATTGATGAAGAGGGGTTGCATAAGTTCCCTGACAAAATTGAAGTGGTAGTTAATGCTCCAGCACCTGAAAATGTGTCACAACTGAGGTCATTCCTCGGATTGGTGAATTACTACCATAAGTTTTTGCCGAATTTGTCCATAATTCTGCATCCACTGAATGCCCTACTACGAACGGGAGTAGCATGGAAATGGAGCAATGACTGTAAGCGGGCCTTTCAGAAGAATAAGGACCTAATCACTTCAAGAGAAGTATTGGCTCACTACAACCCATCACTACCGATAAGAATGGCATGTGATGTGTCTCCCTACGGCATTGGGGCGGTACTGTCACATAAATTCCTTGATGGTTCTGAGAGGCCGATAGCTTTTGCGTCACGCTCGTTAACTTCAGCCGAGCGTAACTACGCCCAGATTGACAGAGAGGCCCTCAGCCTGGTGTGGGGGGTGAAGAAGTTCAATCACTACCTGCACGGTCAGAAATTTACTCTACTAACTGCTCATCAACCTCTCGTCTCCATTTTCAACCCTCAGAAGGGCGTACCGATAATGACAGCACAACGGCTACAGAGGTGGTCCCTTTTCCTAGGGGCACACCAATATGACATCGAGTACAAAGGAACTAAACAGCATGGGAATGATGATGGATTGTCGTGCCTACCGTTGCCGACGGTGGAAGAAGAACTGGCAGTGGATCCAGTGGAGTTATTCCACTCGACTATTGTCGAATGTCTCCCTGTGACGAATGCAAACATAGAAAAGGAAACACGAAATGACCCAACACTCTCCTGGGTCTATGATTTAATGGTGAAGGGATGGCCAGCACATGGCGAACCACTGCTGCCAGCATTCTCGCCAAGAAGAGAACAGCTGTCAGTGTGCAGAGGAACCTTGATGTGTGGATCCAGAGTCGTAATTCCACCCAAATTGAAGGATAGAGTGCTCAATGAGCTTCATGAGGGTCATCTGGGAGGGGTAAAAATGAAGAACTTAGCCAGAGCGTTTGTGTGGTGGCCGGGAATCAATAGAGAAATTGAAGAGATGACCAAGAGCTGTACAGGATGCCAGAAGGTCCAAAACGCCCCACCACAAGCCCTTCTACATCCATGGGAGTGGCCCTCATCTCCATGGCAAAGGGTGCACATTGATTTTGCTGGTCCCTTTATGGACTCGATGTTTTTAATTGCGGTGGATGCACATTCAAAGTGGCCAGAGGTAATAAAAATGTCCTCAACCACCACAGAAAAAACTATCACAGTCTTACGAACCATATTCGCCAGGAATGGGCTGCCTGAACAGATTTGCTCTGACAATGGACCACAGTTTGTGTCTGAAGAGTTCCAGAGGTTCTTAAAGAACAATGGTGTTAAGCATTACACATCCACCCCATATCATCCAGCCACTAATGGATTGGCCGAGAGGTTTGTTCAAACATTCAAGTAGGCTATCAAGGCAATGTGTAATGAAGATATACCCCTACAACACAAGGTGGATAACTTCTTGTTTGCCTACCGGAATGCGACACATGCGGTTACCAACCAAATTCCAGCCATGATGTTCTTCAATCGAAGACTACGATGCCGCTTGGATTTGGTTAAGCCAAACGTCAGAAGAGATGGGGAGAACAGACAGTTTCAGAATATGAATGAAAGGCCGACCAGGAGTTTTAAGATAGGTCAACCAGTTTTGGCCCGGGACTACCGCACAGAGAAATGGCAGCCAGGAACGATCTGTGCACGGCAAGGACCTCTAATGTATACCGTGGACGTTGGAGAAAGCATTGTAAGACGCCATGCTGACCAGATTCTAGAGTCACTGGAAAACCTCAACTCCACACCACGATCTGATACACCCGGCGATGTAACCGAAGTACCAATTGCATCTACCGCAGAATCAGTGATATTGGAAGCAGACGAACCAAACGACATTGATCCTGACTCAACCTTGCCAGAAGAACCTGATATCCCAAAGAGGCGTTATCCAGACAGAATCAGGAAGCCTCCTCAAAGACTGAACTTATAATTGCTTAACTTCAACTAATGTATCTAGCAACCGTAATTGTAATTGTAATTAGTTATTATTTAGTTGTTAAATGAATGTTATGTACTGTTTATCTAAAAGGGGAGGAATTGTTGTGTATGTCCCTTTAAGGGAATAACTGGTCTCAGACTGCAGTACCGGCAGTGACCATCCCTGTATAAAAGGCCCTAGTAGGCTTCTGTAGTTTCAGTTTCCAGATTGTCTCCATTCAGTAAAGACTTGTTAAACCAACTCCTGCATTCCGTGTCTCCATTAACACACGGATATAATACAGGTCTCTCTGTTCCTGGACCCCCTTTGAAATTATGCCATTTTGATTATATTGCCTCTCCTCATTCTTGCTCCCATCATGTCCTTCTCAGAGTTTGCACACGGTGGTCTCACAGCTCGGTGCCTCTCCTGGACGATGAGCACAAAGGTGTTTATTGGGCTGCAATGCCTGTGACTGTGGTGGTCACTGCATCGTGGACACGTGCCCCTTGTGTCTCATGCTGGCCATCACTGCAGGGTTGGGCTCCGAGCCGGATGAGCAGAACACCGATTGCCAGAATTTCAGCAATTCCTGCACACTGTGCCATTTCAAAAATAGGTCGTGCCTATTTGCAACATCAGATTTCTGATTGGACCACTTGGAGGACAAGACCAGATTTCTGATTGGTCCCCTTGGAGGACAAGACCAGATTTCTGATTGGACCCCTTGGAGGACCAAACACACCCAACAGTTTGTCTGGAATGTGTAATTTGAGAGTAATCCAGATCTCTGCAATGTGTGATTTTATCCAGTCATTGTCAGCCAGGCTCCAAAGCTCACAGTGCTAACACTACTACTTTCAGGGAACAGACAGAGCTCACCCTTCCGGGTTAGGAGCACGCACAGCGCTCACACTGCCGAGTTCAGATAGGAAGGGGTGATGCCATGGAGGGATTATAACATGAGGATGACAATTTTAAAATCAAGGTGTTGGTGGACAATGTTCCCCCATATCTTTTTTTGGGTGCGCGGTCCCTTTAAGAACATAAGAACATAAGAAATAGGAGCAGGAGTAGGCCAATCGGCCCCTCGAGCCTGCTCCGCCGTTCAATAAGATCATGGCTGATCTGATCCTAACTGCCAATCTACTATCACAGAACCATCTCCTGAATCTAACAGAATTAGACACACGAAATAGGAGCAGGATCAGGCTACATGGCCCCTGGGCCCGCTCCGCTATCCACAGGGCCATGACCGATCCGAACCTAGACTCATGTCCAAATTCCTGCCCGCTCCCCATAACCCTTAATTCCCTTTACTTCTAGGAAACTGTCTATTTCTGTTTTAAATTTATGTAATGATGTAGCTTCTACAGCTTTTTGGGGCAACATATTCCATGGACCTACCACCCTCTGAGTGAAGTAGTTCCTCCTCATCTCAGTTTTGAAAGAGCAGCCCCTTATTCTAAGACTATGCCCCCTAGTTCTAGTTTCACCCATCATCGGGAACATCCTCCCCGCATCCACCCGATCCAACCCCTTCGCAATCTTATATGTTTCAATAAGATCGCCCCTCATTCTTCTGAACTCCAATGAGTAGAGTCCCAATCTACTCAACCTCTCCTCATATGTCCATCCCCTCATCCCCGGGATTAACCGAGTGAACCTTCTTTGTACTGACTCGAGAGCAAGTATGCCTTTTCATAAGTATGGACACCAAAACTGTACGCAGTATTCCAGGTGCGGTCTCACCAATACCTTGTACGGGCTGCCCGGCCCATTCAAAATTTCGCGGGACCTCCAGACAGCCACGTGGCCGTGCAGCTTAGCGGGAACGTTGTTGCTGGGCCAGGAGCCAATGTAGGTCAACAAGCACAGGGCTGAGGGGCAAATGGGACTTGCTACGTGTCAGGATACGGGCAGCAGAGTTTTGGATGCGCTCAAGTTCAAGAGGGTGGAAGATGGGAGGCCGGCCAGGAGAACATTGGAATAGTCGAGTCCGGCAAATAAACACAAATATAATGTTACGCATGTTGCAGGAGCAACACAGAAAATGGCCTCATTTTTAAAATGTATTTATTTATTGCCCATCCCACGTTGCCTGTGAACTGCCTTCTTGAACCGCTGGGGTCTGGGTGGGGGGCGGGGGGGGAGACGAGGGAGAACGTGGTGTTGGTGTGAAGGGGAAGGGGGTAGAAGAACGTGATCCAGGCTGAGCTGAGGGCGGGAGAATGTGATCTATCTTCCCATCCAGTGTTCCCTGTAATTTTGTTTGGCGGGCTGCACGGCCCATTCACAGGTTTGCACATGAGGGAACTTTAACATTGCAGAAGCCGGTCTCCGGCTGCACGGGCAAACAGAGCGATCCGCAGCCGCACAGCCCTCTCCCCCTGGGAGCGCTCTCCACCTTCAATCCCCTCTCCCCCTCTGATTCTCTCCCCTCTTCCGCTTCGATCCCCTCTCCCCATCCGATCCCCTCTCCCCTTCCGATCCCTTCTCCCCCTACGATCCCCTCTCTTCTCCCCCTTCGATCCCCTCTCCTCTCTCCCCTTCGATTCTCTCCTCTCCCCCCTTCGATCCCCTCTCCTCTCCCCCCTTCGATCCTCTCTCCTCTCCCCCTTCGATCCTCTCTCCTCTCCCCCCTTCAATCCCCTCTCCTCTCCCCCCTTCGATCCTCTCTCCTCTCTCCCCTTCGATCCTCTCTCCTCTCCCCCTTTGATCCTCTCTCCTCTCCCCCCTCGATCCTCTCTCCTCTCCCCCTTCGATCCTCTCTCCCCCTTCGATCCTCTCTCCTTGTAACATTTGCATATTGATTTATCATTGGCCCGCAGGCATCTGTAAGGAATATCTATTATATTCACATGTGATCACATGCTGAGTTGTCATTGGCCTGCAGGCATCTGTAAGGACTGCTATTATTTAGAAGACCCAGGGGCCCTGACTCCATCTTGTCCACACGGTGCTGTACTGTTGTGAGTCAGAACAAACCTGATGCTTCATAAAAGAGTTTAAACTGTAATACTCCATTGTCCTGCAATTTATTATTTTTGTACAAAGTGTGCAAAACAAGACAATTTGTCAGAACAGGGATTTGAAATGGACATCATTGGAGCTCCCTTACCTCGAATGAATTGGGAATCTTTGAACTTACCTAGAGAATGGTGCAAGTTCAAGCAACACGTGGAATTAATGTTCTCGGGTCCGTTGAAAAGCAAAGGGGAGGAAGAAAGATGCAGCTACCTACTCCTGTGGATCAAAGAAAAAGGGAGAGACATTTTTAACACATGGTCTCTCACCGCGGATGAAGCAAAGGCACTGAAAAGTTATTTTGACTGTTTTGAATCATATGTGATGCCCAAGACAAACACAATATTCGCTAGGTACAAGTTTCAGGAGAAAGTACAAGGAGCTAGTGAGTCGTTTGAACAGTTCGTGGCTGAGTTAAAACTGCTGGTAAAAGACTGTGTATATGCAGATAAAGATGAGATGGTCAGAGACTGCATCGTGTTTGGAATACATTCAGCTAAAGTGAGAGAGAAACTTTTGAATGTTGGGTCTGGGCTAAACCTGGACAAAGCTATGGACATAGCTAGATCACACGAGATAGCCCAAGCACAGTTGAAAACCATAACCGGCGCCACAAGCAGCTCGAGTGAACAGACAGTGCACGCAGTTAATAGACACACACCAAAGAACACCGCCCAGAGAGCGTGTTTCAGAACAGAAAGAACAGCGAGAGTTCTAAAAATGGGCGACACAGACATAAAACGCTTCAAAAACTGGATATTGTGGAAACAACTGGCATGGGGAAAAGGAGCACTGCCCTGCCAAAGGAAGGCAATGTACTAAATGTGGTAATCGGAACCACTTTGCTAAAGTTTGCAAGACTGTTTTCAGAAAAGCAGTACACACAGTGAGTGACAGCCAAATGCCAGATAGAGAGCCAAATGCAGAGGAACTGTTTATTGACTCTGTGTCACAGAAAAAACAGATTTCAGAGACTGAGCAAGCTTTTGCCGATATTGAGATAGGAAAACAGGGCAAAGAGCTTAAGTTTAAACTAGACACTGGATCTCAGGTTAATGTAATTCCTCTGAGTGAGTATCACAGCTTGAAGGATGAGTGTGAGCTACAGCCCACCTCACGCAGACTGACCAGCTATGGGGGTGAGCAGCTCGTTGTAAAAGGCACATGCGTGATGAAATGCAAATACAAAGAAAGCGACATGATGTTTGACTTTTACATTATTGACACTCAAGCACCTCCAGTGCTAGGTCTAAAGGCATGTTTAGACATGGACCTCGTCAAGCTAGTGCTATCATTGACGACACCAGTTGAGAAGCAGACAGTCATGGAGGAGTTTGCTGATGTTTTCAAAGGAATCGGACTATTCCCAGGTGAATGCACTATTCACCTTGTCCCAGCAGCAACCCCGGTGCTTTGCCCACCGAGAAGGATACCCCTTGCTCTACGTAGTCACCTGAAGGAGGAGCTGCAGAGCATGGAGAATACAGAAATCATTGTCCGGGAAACAGAACCGACAGAGTGGATCAACGCGCTGGTAGTGGTTGAGAAACCACGTACAGGCAAGCTCAGAGTCTGTCTCGACCCCAGAGATTTGAACAAGGCTATCAAACGCCCTCACTACCCTCTACCAACGCTAGATGACATCACACCCAAGCTAGTGGGAGCACGTTACTTCAGTGTAATGGACACACGATCAGGATACTGGACTATCAAGCTCACGGAAGAGTCATCTAAGCTAACAACGTTCAACACACCATTTGAATGCTACCGATTTCTACGTTTACCATTTGGTCTTATCTCAGTTCAGGATGAATTCCAGCGGAAGATCGACGAAACCTATGAAGGCCTCGACGGAGTAGTCGCAATCGTAGACGACCTCCTCATCTATGGCAGGAATAGAGAGGAACATGACAGGAACCTCTGTGCGATGCTACAAAGATCACAGGAGAAAGGTATCCGGCTCAACCCCGAGAAAAGCATAATTGGATCCACCGAGATCAGTTATTTCGGGCATCGCCTCTCAACTGATGGCATTAAGCCGGATCCAGAGAAAATCTCCGCCATCAAGAAGATGGAGCCGCCGAAGAACCGCGCAGAGCTAGAGACAGTACTAGGCATGGTTAACTACTTAGCCAAGTTTGCCCCGAGCCTCTCCGAAACCAACGCACCCATGCGTCAGTTGCTCAAACAATCCAATGAGTTCCTGTGGGACAAACAACATGACACAGCATTTCAGAAAATGAAAGACCTAATCACCAGAGAACCAGGACCAGTTCTTGCCTACTTCGACCCCAACAAAGAGCTCAGACTACAAGTGGACGCATCAAAGTATGGACTAGGTGCAGTATTACTGCAAGAAGGAAAGCCCATCGGCTACGCTTCCAGATCTCTCTCAGACAGTGAAATCAACTATGCTCAAATCGAGAAAGAGCTATATGCAATTCTGTTTGGATGTAAGCGTTTCCACCAGTACGTCTATGGCCGACAAGTCATTGTGGAATCTGACCACAAGCCCCTCGAGTCAATCATGAGGAAACCACTAGCCGCAGCCCCACCAAGGCTACAGAGAATGATCCTTCAGCTACAGAAGTATGACTTCACAATCATTCACCGTCCAGGCAAAGACATTCCTGTTGCAGACACGCTCTCCAGAAAGTCTCTTAGCTACCAGGACAGCAGCCTCAGTGAAGGCATGGATGTGCAGGTGCACATGGTGTACAACAGCTTACCCGTGAGTGACTCAAAACTGAAGGAGATCCGAGCAGCAACAGAGAAAGATGCACAACTCACACTGCTGAGCAAAGTCATACATGAAGGATGGTCTGAGGAAAGGAGGAAATGCCCTCAGAGCATATCTGAATTCTGGAACCACAGAGACGAACAGTCACAAATCAACAGAATCATCTTCAAAGGGGAGAAAATCATCATTCCTACCAGTCTCAGAGAAGAGATGTTGACAAAAATTCATGCTGGACATATGGGCATGGTAAAATGCAAACAAAGAGCACGTGACATTATGTTTTGGCCCGGAATGTGCAAACACATTGAGGACATTGTCGGAAAATGTTCCATTTGTCTGGTACGCCGCCCATCAAATGTCAAAGAGCCCATGATACCTCACCGTATCCCAGACAGGCCCTGGCAGGACGTTAGCTGCAAGCAAGTGCATGCAAAACGTGTACAGAGACAGCAACACCAAAAGAGATACTATGACAGGTCAGCTAGACTACTGCTGCCGCTGCACAATGGAGAATCCGTCAGAATCCAGGAGCATGACTACTGGAAGCCAGCAGTCGTCATCCAGCCAGCTGACACTGAGCGATCGTATCACGTCCGCACCCCAGAAGGACAGGTGTACCGCCGCAATCGCAGGCACCTCCTGAACACCAAGGAACAACACCGTCATTCCGACGAGAGGATCAGTTCAACAGAGTGTGATGAACAGAGCAATACACAAAACACATCATACTTACCTAAACCTGAACTGTTGACCGATTCAGGAGCATGCTCAGTTCCATACCACACAAGGTTGGGACGAGAGGTCAAGCCTAGAGTTATCCTTGACGTGTGAACTGTCAAAGGGTTTAGGCGGATCACTGGCCTAAAAAACTAACTGTACATCGTTGAGATGTTTTCAGTGCTAGTTAAATGTTGAGTTTACTTATATGTTGATGCTACTGAGAATATTATGTAGAAGAAAGGTTCAAAAGTAATGCATAACATTTTTCTTTTAATAGAAAGGGGATGTAACATTTGCATATTGATTTATCATTGGCCCGCAGGCATCTGCAAGGAATATCTATTATATTCACATCTGATCACATGCTGAGTTGTCATTGGCCTGCAGGCATCTGTAAGGACTGCTATTGTTTAGAAGACCCAGGGGCCCTGACTCCATCTTGTCCACACGGTGCTGTACTGTTGTGACTCAGAACAAACCTGATGCTTCATAAAAGAGTTTAAACTGTAATACTCAGTTGTCCTGCAATTTATTATTTTTGTACAAAGTGTGCAAAACAAGACACTCCTCTCCCCCATCGATCCACACTCCTCTCCCGCTTCGATCCTCTCTCCTCTCCACCCTCGATCCCCTCTCCTCTCCCCCCTTCGATCCCCTCTCCCCTTTCGATCCTCTCTCCTCTCCCCCTTTGATCCCCTCTCCTCTTCCCCTCGATCCTCTCTCCTCTCCCCCTTCGATCCCCTCTCCTCTCCCCCACTTTGATCCCCTCTCCTCTCCCCCCTTTGATCCCCTCTCCCCCTTCGATCCTCTCTCCTGTCCCCCTTCGATCCCCTCTCCTCTCCCCCTTCGATCCCCTCTCCTCTCCCCCTTCGATCCTCTCTCCTCTCCCCCCTCAATCCCCTCTCCTCTCCCCCTTCGATCCTCTCTCCTATCCCCCTTCGATCCTCTCTCCTCTCCCCCTTCGATCCTCCCTCCTCTCACTCCTTCGATCCTCACTCCTCTCCATCCTTCGATCCTCTCTCCTCTCCCCCTTCGATCCCCTCTCCTCACACCACTTCAATCCTCTCTCCTCTCCCCCTTCAATCCCCTCTCCTCTCCCCACTTTGATCCCCTCTCCCCCGTCGATCCTCTCTCCTCTCCCCCTTCGATCCACACTCCTCCCCCTTCGATCCTCTCTACTCTCCCGCTTCGATCCTCTCTCCTCTCCCCCTTCGATCCTCACCTCTCCCCCTTCGATCCCCTCTCCTCTCCCCCTTCAATCCTCTCCTCTCCCCCTTCGATCCTCTCTCCTCTCCCCCTTCGATCCTCTCTCCTCTCCCCCTTCGATCCTCTCCCCTCCACCTTCGATCCTCTCTCCTCTCCCCCTTCGATCCCCTCTCCTCTCCCCCTTCGATCCTCTCTCCTCTCCCCCTTCGATCCTCTCTCCTCTCCCCCTTCGATCTTCTCTCCTCTCCCCCCTTCGATCCTCTCTCCTCTCCCCATTCGATCCTCTCTCCTCTCCCCCTTCGATCCCCTCTCCTCTCCCCCTTCGATCCTCTCTCCTCTCCCCCATCGATCCTCTCTCCTCTCCCCCTTCGATCATCTCTCCTCTCCCCCTTCGATCCTCTCTCCTCTCCCCCTTCGATCTTCTCTCCTCTCCCCCCTCGATCCGCTCTGCTCTCCCCCTTCGATCCTCTCACCTCACCCCACTTCGATCCTCTCTCCTCTCCCCCTTTGATCCTCTCTCCTCTCCCGCTTCGATCCTCTCTCCTCTCCCCCCTCGATCCCCTCTCCTCTCAGCCCCTTCAATCCTCTCCTCTCCCCCTTCGATCCCCTCTCCTCTCCCCCTTCGATCCTCTCCTCTCCCCCTTCGATCATCTCTCCTCTCCCACTTCGATCTTCTCTCCTCTCCCCCTTCGATCCTCTCTCCTCTCCCCCTTCGATCCCCTCTCCTCTCCCCCTTCGATCCTCTCTCCTCTCCCCCTTCGATCCTCTCTCCTCTCCCCATTTGATCCTCTCTCCTCTCCCCCTTCGATCCCCTCTCCTCTCCCCCTTCGATCCTCTCTCCTCTCCCCCTTGAATCCTCTCCTCTCCCCATTCGATCCTCTCTCCTCTCCCCCTTCGATCTTCTCTCCTCTCCCCCTTCGATCCCCTCTCCTCTCCCCCTTGAATCCTGTCCTCTCCCCCTTCGATCCTCTCTCCTCTCCCCCTTCGATCTTCTCTCCTCTCCCCCTTCGATCCTCGCTCCTCTCCCCGTTCGATCCACACTCCTCCCCCTTCGATCCTCTCTCCTCTCCCGCTTCGATCCTCTTTCCTCTCCCCCCTCGATCCCCTCTCCTCTCCCCCTTCAACCCCCTCTCCTCTCCCCCTTCGATCCTCTCTCCTCTCCCCCTTCGATCCTATCCTCTCCCCCTTCGATCCCCTCTCCTCTCCCCCTTCAACCCTCTTTCCTCTCCCCCTTTGATCCTCTCTCCTCTCCCCCTTCGATCTTCTCTCCTCTCCCCCCTCGATCCGCTCTGCTCTCCCCCTTCGATCCTCTCACCTCTCCCCCTTCGATCCTGTCTCCTCTCCCCCCTTCGATCCACTCTACTCTCCCCCTTCGATCCCCTCTCCTCACCCCACTTCGAACCTCTCTCCTCTCCCCCTACGATCCCCTCTCCTCTCCCCCTTCGATCCCCTCTCCTCTCCCCCCTTCAATCCTCTCTCCTCTCCCCATTCGATCCACACTCCTCCCCCTTCGATCCTCTCTCCTCTCCCGCTTCGATCCTCTCTCCTCTCCCCCCTCGATCCCCTCTCCTCTCACCCCCTTCAATCCTCTCCTCTCCCCCTTCGATCCCCTCTCCTCTCCCCCTTCGATCCTCTCCTCTATCCCTTCGATCCTCTCTCCTCTCCCCCTTCGATCTTCTCTCCTCTCCCCCTTCGATCCTCTCTCCTCTCCCCTTCGATCTTCTCTCCTCTCCCCCCTCGATCCTCTCTCCTATCCCCATTTGATCCTCTCTCCTCTCCCCCTTCGATCCCCTCTCCTCTCCCCCTTCGATCCTCTCTCCTCTCCCCCTTTGATCCCCTCTCCTCTCCCCCTTGAATCCTCTCCTCTCCCCCTTCGATCCTCTCTCCTCTCCCCCTTCGATCTTCTCTCCCCTCCCCCTTCGATCCTCGCTCCTCTCCCCCTTCGATCCCCTCTCCTCTCCCCCTTTCATCCTCTCTCCACTCCACCTTCGATCCTCTCTCCTCTCCCCCTTCAATCTTCTCTCCTCTCCCCCTTCGATCCTCTCTCCTCTCGCCATTCGATCCTCTCTCCTCTCCCCCTTCGATCCCCTCTCCTCTCCCCCTTCGATCCTCTCTCCTCTCCCCCTTCGATCCTCTCTCCTCTCCCCCTTCGATCCTCTCTCCTCTCCCCCTTCGATCTTCTCTCCTCTCCCCCTTCGATCCTCTCTCCTCTCCCCCTTCGATCCCCTCTCCTCTCCCCCTTCGATCCTCTCTCCTCTCCCCCTTCGATCTTCTCTCCTCTCCCCCTTCGATCTTCTCTCCTCTCCCCCTTCGATCCTCTCTCCTCTCCCTCTTCGATCTTCTCTCCTCACCCCCCTCGATCCGCTCTCCTCTCCCCCTTCGATCCTCTCTCCTCTCCCCCTTCGATCCTCTCACCTCTCCCCCCTTCAATCCGCTCTCCTCTCCCCCTTCGCTCTTCTTTTCCCTCCCCCTTCGACCCTCTCTCCTCTCCCTCTTCGAACCTCTCCTCAACTCCTTCGATCCTCTCTCCTCTCCACCTTCGATCCTCTCTCCTCTCCCCCTTCGATTCTCTCTCCTCTCCCCCTTCGATCCTCTCTCCTCTCCCTCTTCGATCCTCTACTCAACTCCTTCGATCCTCTCCCCTCTCCCCCTTCGATCCTCTCTCCTCTTCCCCTTCGATCCCCACTCCTCTCCCCCCATCGATCCTCTCTCTTCTCCCCTTCGATCCTCTCTCCTCTCCCCCTTTGATCCCCTCTCCTCTTCCCCCTCGATCCTCTCTCCTCTCCCCCTTCGATTCCCTCTCCTCTCCCACTTCGAACCTCTCTCCTCTCCCCCTTAGATCCCTTCTCACCCTTCGAACCCCTCTCCTTTCCCCCCTTGTTTCCCCTCTCCTCTCCCCCCTTCGATCCCCTCTCCCCCTTCGATCCTCTCTCCTCTCCCCCTTCGATACTCTCCCCTCTCCCCCTTCGATCCTCTCTCCTCTCCCCCTTCGATCCCCACTCCTCTCCCCCCATCGATCCTCTCTCCTCTCCCCCTTCGATCCTCTCTCCTCTCCCCATTTGATCCCCTCTCCTCTTCCCCTCGATCCTCTCTCCTCTCCCCCTTCGATCCCATCTCCTCTCCCTCATCAAACCTCTCTCCTCTCCCCCTTAGATCCCTTCTCCCCCTTTGATCCCCTCTCCTCTCCCCTCTTTGATCCCCTCTCCCCCTTCGATCCTCTCTCCTCTCCCCCTTCGATCCCCTCTCCTCTCCCCCTTCGATCCCCTCTCCTCTCCCTCCTTCGATCCTCTCTCCTATCCCTCTTCGATCCTCTCTCCTCTCCCCCTTCGATCCTCCCTCCTCTCACTCCTTCGATCCTCTCTCCTCTCCCTCCTTCGATCCTCTCTCCTCTCCCCCCTTTGATCCACTCTCCTCTCCCCCTTCGATCCCCTCTCCTCAGCCCACTTCGATCCTCTCTCCTCTCCCCCTTCAATCCCCTCTCCTCTCCCCCTTCGATCCCCTCTCCTCTTCCCCCTTCGATCCTCTCTCCTCTCCCGCTTCGATCCTCTTTCCTCTCCCCCCTCGATCCCCTCTCCTCTCACCCCCTTCGATCCTCTCTCCTCTCCCCCTTCAATCCTCTCCTCTCCCCCTTCGATCCCCTCTCCTCTCCCCCTTCGATTCTATCCTCTCCCCCTTCGATCCCCTCTCCTCTCCCCCTTCGATCCTCTCCTCTCCCCCTTCGATCCCCTCTCTTCTCCCCCTTCGATCCTCTCCTCTCCCCCTTTGATCCTCTCTCCTCTCCCCCTTCAATCCTCTTTCCTCTCCCCCTTTGATCCTCTCTCCTCTCCCCCTTCGATCTTCTCTCCTCTCCCCCCTCGATCCGCTCTGCTCTCCCCCTTCGATCCTCTCACCTCTCCCCCTTCGATCCTGTCTCCTCTCCCCCCTTCGATCCACTCTCCTCTCCCCCTTCGATCCCCTCTCCTCACCCCACTTCGATCCTCTCTCCTCTCCCCCTATGATCCCCTCTCCTCTCCACCTTCGATCCCCTCTCCTCTCCCCCCTTCAATCCTCTCTCCTCTCCCCGTTCGATCCACACTCCTACCCCTTCGATCCTCACTCCTCTCCCGCTTCGATCCTCTCTCCTCTCCCCCCTCGATCCCCTCTCCTCTCACCCCCTTCAATCCTCTCCTCTCCCCCTTCGATCCCCTCTCCTCTCCCCCTTCGATCCTCTCCTCTCCCCCTTCGATCCTCTCTCCTCTCCCCCTTCGATCTTCTCTCTTCTCCCCCTTCGATCCTCTCTCCTCTCCCCCTTCGATCCCCTCTCCTCTCCCCCTTCGATCCTCTCTCATCTCCCCCCTCGATCCTCTCTCCTCTCCCCTTCAATCTTCTCTCCTCTCCCCCCCTTCGATCCTCTCTCCTCTCCCCATTTGATCCTCTCTCCTCTCCCCCCTTCGATCCTCTCCTCTCCCCCTTCGATCCTCTCTCCTCTCCCCCTTCGATCTTCTCTCCTCTCCCCCTTCGATCCTCTCTCCTCTCCACCTTCGATCCTCTCTCCTCTCCCCCCTTCGATCTTCTCTCCTCTCCCCCCTTCGATCCTCTCTCCTCTCCCCATTCGATCCTCTCTCCTCTCCCCCTTCGATCCCCTCTCCTCTCCCCCTTCGATCCTCTCTCCTCTCCCCCTTCGATCTTCTCTCCTCTCCCCCTTCGATCCTCTCTCCTCTCCCCCTTCGATCCTCTCTCCTCTCCCCCTTCGATCCTCTCTCCTCTCACCCTTCGATCTTCTCTCCTCTCCCCCTTCGATCCTCTCTCCTCTCCCCCTTCGAATCTCTCACCTCTCCCCCCTTCGATCCGCTCTCCTCTCCCCCTTCGCTCTTCTTTTCTCTCCCCCTTCGATCCTCTCTCCTCTCCCTCTTCGATCCTCTCCTCAACTCCTTCGATCCTCTCTCCTCTCCACCTTCGATCCTCTCTCCTCTCCCCCTTCGATCCTCTCTCCTCTCCCCCTTCGATCCTCTCTCCTCTCCCTCTTCGATCCTCTCCTCAACTCCTTCGATCCTCTCCCATCTCCCCCTTCGATCCTCTCTCCTCTCCCCCTTCGATCCCCTCTACTCTCCCCCCATCGATCCTCTCTCCTCTCCCCCTTCGATCCTCTCTCCTCTCCCCATTTGATCCTCTCTCCTCTCCCCCTTCGATCCCCTCTCCTCTCCCCCTTCGATCCTCTCTCCTCTCCCCCTTGAATCCTCTCCTCTCCCCATTCGATCCTCTCTCCTCTCCCCCTTCGATCTTCTCTCCTCTCCCCCTTCGATCCCCTCTCCTCTCCCCCTTGAATCCTGTCCTCTCCCCCTTCGATCCTCTCTCCTCTCCCCCTTCGATCTTCTCTCCTCTCCCCCTTCGATCCTCGCTCCTCTCCCCGTTCGATCCACACTCCTCCCCCTTCGATCCTCTCTCCTCTCCCGCTTCGATCATCTTTCCTCTCCCCCCTCGATCCCCTCTCCTCTCCCCCTTCAACCCCCTCTCCTCTCCCCCTTCGATCCTCTCTCCTCTCCCCTTCGATCCTATCCTCTCCCCCTTCGATCCCCTCTCCTCTCCCCCTTCAACCCTCTTTCCTCTCCCCCTTTGATCCTCTCTCGTCTCCCCCTTCGATCTTCTCTCCTCTCCCCCCTCGATCCGCTCTGCTCTCCCCCTTCGATCCTCTCACCTCTCCCCCTTCGATCCTGTCTCCTCTCCCCCCTTCGATCCACTCTACTCTCCCCCTTCGATCCCCTCTCCTCACCCCACTTCGAACCTCTCTCCTCTCCCCCTACGATCCCCTCTCCTCTCCCCCTTCGATCCCCTCTCCTCTCCCCCCTTCAATCCTCTCTCCTCTCCCCATTCGATCCACACTCCTCCCCCTTCGATCCTCTCTCCTCTCCCGCTTCGATCCTCTCTCCTCTCCCCCCTCGATCCCCTCTCCTCTCACCCCCTTCAATCCTCTCCTCTCCCCCTTCGATCCCCTCTCCTCTCCCCCTTCGATCCTCTCCTCTATCCCTTCGATCCTCTCTCCTCTCCCCCTTCGATCTTCTCTCCTCTCCCCTTCGATCCTCTCTCCTCTCCCCTTCGATCTTCTCTCCTCTCCCCCCTCGATCCTCTCTCCTATCCCCATTTGATCCTCTCTCCTCTCCCCCTTCGATCCCCTCTCCTCTCCCCATTCGATCCTCTCTCCTCCCCCTTTGATCCCCTCTCCTCTCCCCCTTGAATCCTCTCCTCTCCCCCTTCCATCCTCTCTCCTCTCCCCCTTCGATCTTCTCTCCCCTCCCCCTTCGATCCTCGCTCCTCTCCCCCTTCGATCCCCTCTCCTCTCCCCCTTTCATCCTCTCTCCACTCCACCTTCGATCCTCTCTCCTCTCCCCCTTCAATCTTCTCTCCTCTCCCCCTTCGATCCTCTCTCCTCTCCCCATTCGATCCTCTCTCCTCTCCCCCTTCGATCCCCTCTCCTCTCCCCCTTCGATCCTCTCTCCTCTCCCCCTTCGATCCTCTCTCCTCTCCCCCTTCGATCCTCTCTCCTCTCCCCCTTCGATCTTCTCTCCTCTCCCCCTTCGATCCTCTCTCCTCTCCCCCTTCGATCCCCTCTCCTCTCCCCCTTCGATCCTCTCTCCTCTCCCCCTTCGATCTTCTCTCCTCTCCCCCTTCGATCTTCTCTCCTCTCCCCCTTCGATCCTCTCTCCTCTCCCTCTTCGATCTTCTCTCCTCACCCCCCTCGATCCGCTCTCCTCTCCCCTTCGATCCTCTCTCCTCTCCCCCTTCGATCCTCTCACCTCTCCCCCCTTCAATCCGCTCTCCTCTCCCCCTTCGCTCTTCTTTTCCCTCCCCCTTCGACCCTCTCTCCTCTCCCTCTTCGAACCTCTCCTCAACTCCTTCGATCCTCTCTCCTCTCCACCTTCGATCCTCTCTCCTCTCCCCCTTCGATCCTCTCTCCTCTCCCCCTTTGATCCTCTCTCCTCTCCCTCTTCGATCCTCTCCTCAACTCCTTCGATCCTCTCCCCTCTCCCCCTTCGATCCTCTCTCCTCTTCCCCTTCGATCCCCACTCCTCTCCCCCCATCGATCCTCTCTCCTCTCCCCCTTCGATCCTCTCTCCTCTCCCCCTTTGATCCCCTCTCCTCTTCCCCCTCGATCCTCTCTCCTCTCCCCCTTCGATTCCCTCTCCTCTCCCACTTCGAACCTCTCTCCTCTCCCCCTTAGATCCCTTCTCACCCTTCGAACCCCTCTCCTTTCCCCCCTTGTTTCCCCTCTCCTCTCCCCCCTTCGATCCCCTCTCCCCCTTCGATCCTCTCTCCTCTCCCCCTTCGATACTCTCCCCTCTCCCCCTTCGATTCTCTCTCCTCTCCCCCTTCGATCCCCACTCCTCTCCCCCCATCGATCCTCTCTCCTCTCCCCCTTCGATCCTCTCTCCTCTCCCCATTTGATCCCCTCTCCTCTTCCCCTCGATCCTCTCTACTCTCCCCCTTCGATCCCATCTCCTCTCCCTCATCAAACCTCTCTCCTCTCCCCCTTAGATCCCTTCTCCCCCTTTGATCCCCTCTCCTCTCCCCTCTTTGATCCCCTCTCCCCCTTCGATCCTCTCTCCTCTCCCCCTTCGATCCCCTCTCCTCTCCCCCTTCGATCCCCTCTCCTCTCCCTCCTTCGATCCTCTCTCCTATCCCTCTTCGATCCTCTCTCCTCTCCCCCTTCGATCCTCCCTCCTCTCACTCCTTCGATCCTCTCTCCTCTCCCTCCTTCGATCCTCTCTCCTCTCCCCCCTTTGATCCACTCTCCTCTCCCCCTTCGATCCCCTCTCCTCAGCCCACTTCGATCCTCTCTCCTCTCCCCCTTCAATCCCCTCTCCTCTCCCCCTTCGATCCCCTCTCCTCTTCCCCCTTCGATCCTCTCTCCTCTCCCGCTTCGATCCTCTTTCCTCTCCCCCTCGATCCCCTCTCCTCTCACCCCCTTCGATCCTCTCTCCTCTCCCCCTTCAATCCTCTCCTCTCCCCCTTCGATCCCCTCTCCTCTCCCCCTTCGATTCTATCCTCTCCCCCTTCGATCCCCTCTCCTCTCCCCCTTCGATCCTCTCCTCTCCCCCTTCGATCCCCTCTCCTCTCCCCCTTCGATCCTCTCCTCTCCCCCTTTGATCCTCTCTCCTCTCCCCCTTCAATCCTCTTTCCTCTCCCCCTTTGATCCTCTCTCCTCTCCCCCTTCGATCTTCTCTCCTCTCCCCCCTCGATCCGCTCTGCTCTCCCCCTTCGATCCTCTCACCTCTCCCCCTTCGATCCTGTCTCCTCTCCCCACTTCGATCCACTCTCCTCTCCCCCTTCGATCCCCTCTCCTCACCCCACTTCGATCCTCTCTCCTCTCCCCCTATGATCCCCTCTCCTCTCCACCTTCGATCCCCTCTCCTCTCCCCCCTTCAATCCTCTCTCCTCTCCCCGTTCGATCCACACTCCTACCCCTTCGATCCTCACTCCTCTCCCGCTTCGATCCTCTCTCCTCTCCCCCCTCGATCCCCTCTCCTCTCACCCCCTTCAATCCTCTCCTCTCCCCCTTCGATCCCCTCTCCTCTCCCCCTTCGATCCTCTCCTCTCCCCCTTCGATCCTCTCTCCTCTCCCCCTTCGATCTTCTCTCTTCTCCCCCTTCGATCCTCTCTCCTCTCCCCCTTCGATCCCCTCTCCTCTCCCCCTTCGATCCTCTCTCATCTCCCCCCTCGATCCTCTCTCCTCTCCCCTTCAATCTTCTCTCCTCTCCCCCCTTCGATCCTCTCTCCTCTCCCCATTTGATCCTCTCTCCTCTCCCCCTTCGATCCTCTCCTCTCCCCCTTCGATCCTCTCTCCTCTCCCCCTTCGATCTTCTCTCCTCTCCCCCTTCGATCCTCTCTCCTCTCCACCTTCGATCCTCTCTCCTCTCCCCCTTCGATCTTCTCTCCTCTCCCCCCTTCGATCCTCTCTCCTCTCCCCATTCGATCCTCTCTCCTCTCCCCCTTCGATCCCCTCTCCTCTCCCCCTTCGATCCTCTCTCCTCTCCCCCTTCGATCTTCTCTCCTCTCCCCCTTCGATCCTCTCTCCTCTCCCCCTTCGATCCTCTCTCCTCTCCCCCTTCGATCCTCTCTCCTCTCACCCTTCGATCTTCTCTCCTCTCCCCCTTCGATCCTCTCTCCTCTCCCCCTTCGAATCTCTCACCTCTCCCCCCTTCGATCCGCTCTCCTCTCCCCCTTCGCTCTTCTTTTCTCTCCCCCTTCGATCCTCTCTCCTCTCCCTCTTCGATCCTCTCCTCAACTCCTTCGATCCTCTCTCCTCTCCACCTTCGATCCTCTCTCCTCTCCCCTTCGATCCTCTCTCCTCTCCCCCTTCGATCCTCTCTCCTCTCCCTCTTCGATCCTCTCCTCAACTCCTTCGATCCTCTCCCATCTCCCCCTTCGATCCTCTCTCCTCTCCCCCTTCGATCCCCTCTACTCTCCCCCCCATCGATCCTCTCTCCTCTCCCCCTTCGATCCTCTCTCCTCTCCCCCTTTGATCCCCTCTCCTCTTCCCCCTCGATCCTCTCTCCTCTCCCCCTTCGATTCCCTCTCCTCTCCCACTTCGAACCTCTCTCCTCTCCCCCTTAGATCCCTTCTCACCCTTCGATCCCCTCTCCTCTCCCCTCTTCGATCCTCTCTCCTCTCCCCCCTTCGATCCCCTCTCCCCCTTCGATCCTCTCTCCTCTCCCCCTTCGATACTCTCCCCTCTCCCCCTTCGATCCTCTCTCCTCTCCCCCTTCGATCCCCACTCCTCTCCCCCCATCGATCCTCTCTCCTCTCCCCCTTCGATCCTCTCTCCTCTCCCCATTTGATCCCCTCTCCTCTTCCCCTCGATCCTCTCTCCTCTCCCCCTTCGATCCCCTCTCCTCTCCCACTTCAAACATCTCTCCTCTCCCCCTTAGATACCTTCTCCCCCTTCGATCCCCTCTCCTCTCCCCCCTTTGATCCCCTCTCCCCCCTCAATCCCCTCTCCTCTCCCTCCTTCGATCCTCTCTCCTATCCCTCTTCGATCCTCTCTCCTCTCCCCCTTCGATCCTCCCTCCTCTCACTCCTTCGATCCTCTCTCCTCTCCCTCCTTCGATCCTCTCT